>NW_024732440.1:11292177-11349538 GCF_018991925.1 Homarus americanus | reverse complement strand
TCGGGCGTTCCACATATCTATACAACGACCACCTTTGTTGCTCATACTGAACACGACCTACAGGAGATCCTAAACACCTATGCAGACGCGTATGCACATTTTGGCCTTGAGGTGAATGTCCGTAAGACTCAGATTCTCCTTCGACGTGCTCCTGGTTCAGACACACCTTCACCATCCATCCAGCTTAATGGTCCTACCTCCTAATGTTACCCACTTTCGGTATCTCGGCTCCCACATGTCCACCACCGCAGACATCGATAAAAAGATTCAGCACCGGATCAGCTGTGCATCTCAAGCTCCAACCTGTCTTCAGCTGTAGGGAGCTGAAATTATCTACAAAGCTGCATGTATATCGAGCAGTAGTCCTTCCCTCCTGCTTTATGGCAGTGAGACATGAGTCACATGCAGGAAGCACCTCAAGGCACTTGAAAACTTTCACCAACATAGTCTACGTTCCATCCTCCGAGTTTGCTGGGAAGACAAGAGAACAAATGCCAGTATTTTTGCTGACACCAACTGTAGGAGCATCAAGGCTAAAATTACCCATGAACAGCTACGCTGGACTGGCCATGTTACCCGCATGGACGACAGTAGACTGCCAAAGCCGCTACTTTACTGTTACCTAACGAATAGTAAACGTAACCCCGGCGGGTAATTGAAAAGGTATAAGGATAGCCTTAAGACAAACCTGAAAAAGTGCCAAATCGACCCCATCACGTGGGAGTCGATTACTCCACATCGTAACGCTTGGAGGGGCACCACACTAGAAGGTGTCAATACTTTCGATTTAGCCCGATTGCAAACCGAAGCAGACAAGCGCCAACGCCGGAAACACGCTGCCACTGCCCCTCTCGCACTAGATGCAGCCCTACACATGTGCAACGAATGTGAATGACGCTGCGGGTCCCATATCGGCCTCTTCAGTCACCTCAAAACTCACCAACCTAGGTGACATCCTTAATAACTCAAATCATTGTATCATAGCTAGATGATCGTCATACTCGATTCCGAGTGACAGCAGAGTAGTAGTAGTAGTGTGTGTGTGTGTGTGTGTGTGTGTGTGCTGGACGAGGATTATTAAAGGGAAGATAACGCTAAGGCTGAGGTGAGGAGAGAAGTGTTGACCTCAGGTAAAAACTCACGAAGGAGGGAGTGAAAACAATAACCTTTGATTCATGTTTCTAGGTAGGAGCCGTGAGGGGAACAGTCACAACAACCAGGGTTATGGCTAGACACACTCAAAGGTAACAGTCACAACAACCAGGGTTATGGGTAGACACACTCAAAGGTAACAGCCACAACAACCAGGGTTATGGGTAGACACACTCAAAGGTAACAGTCACAACAACCAGGGTTATGGGTAGACACACTCAAAGGTAATAGCCACAACAATAAATCAGGTTATGTGGGTAGACATACTCAAGGTAACAGTCATAACAACCAGTTAAGGGGTAGACACACTCAAAGGTAACAGTCACAACAACCAGGTTATGGGGTAGACACACTCAAAGGTAACAGACACAACAACCAGGGTTATGGGTAGACACACTCAAAGGTAACAGCCACAACAACCAGGGTTATGGGTAGACACACTTTCAAAGGCACAGTCAAGCAACAACCAGGGGTTATGGGTACACACACTAAAGGTACCAGTCACAACAACCAGGTTGGTGGGTAGACACACCTAAAGGTGGGTAACAGTCACAACAACCAGGGTTGGTGGGTGGCATACACTCAGTTGCACAGTCACAACAACTGTGGTTATGGGCAGACACACACTCAAAGTGTAAACAGTCACAACAACCAGGGTTATGGGTAGACACACTCAAAGGTGGCCAACAACCTGTAGGGCTAAGGGGTAGACACACTCAAAGGTAACAGCCAACAAAATCAGGGTTATGGGTAGACACACTCAAAGATAACAGTCACAACAACCAGGGTTATGGGTAGACACACTCAAAGGTAACAGCCACAACAACCAGGGTTATGGGTAGACACACTCAAAGGCAACAGCCACAACAACCACGGTTATGGGTAGACACACTCAAAGATAACAGCCACAACAACCAGGGTTATGGGTAGACACACTCAAAGGCAACAGCCACAACAACCAGGGTTATGGGTAGACACACTCAAAGGTAAGAGCCACAGCAACCAGGGTTATGGGTAGACACACTAAAAGGTAACAGCCACAATAAACCAGGGTTATGTGGGGTAGACACACTCAAAGCGAAACTGGCCACACACAAAACCAGGGTTAAGTGGTAGACACACCAAAGGCACAGCCACAGCAACTAGGTTATGGGTAGACACACTTAAAGGTAATAGCTACAATAAACTATGGTTATGGGTGGACACACCTCAAAGGTAACAGCCACAATAACCAAGGTTAGGGTAGACACACTAAAGTAACAGCCACAACAACCAGGGCTAAGTGGGTAGACACACTCTCAAAGTAACACACAATCAACCATGGTTATGGGTAGACACACTCAAAGGTAACAGTCACAACAACCAGGGTTATAGGTAGACACTAAAGGTAACAGCCACAATAAACCAGGGTTATGGGTGGTAGACACACTCAAAGATAACAGCCACATCAACCAGGGTTATGGGTAGACACACTCAAAGGCAACAGTCACAACAACCAGGGTTATGGGTAGACACATCAAAGGTAACAGCCACAACAACCAGGGTTATGGGTAGACACACTAAAGGTAACAGCCACAACAACTGGTGTTGGCGGGGTAGACACACTCAAAGATGGGTTGAAGTCACAACAACCACGGTTAGTGGGTGGCAGACACACTCAAAGATGGGGTCAATCACAACAACCAGGGTTATGGGTAGACACACTCCAAAGATAACAGCCAAATAAACTGTGGGTTATGGGTAGACACACTCAAAGGTAACAGCCACAACAACTAGGGCTATGGGTAGACACACACTCAAAGGTAACAGCCAGCAACAACCAGGTTATGGGTAGACACACTCAAAGGTAACAGCCACAGCAAATTCAGGTTATGGGTGAAATACACCAAAGGTAATAGCCACACAAACTATGGCAGGTAGACACTCAAAGGAAACAGCCACAATAAACCAGGTTATGGGTAGACATACTCAAAGGTAACAGCCACAGCAACCAGGTTATGGGTAGACACTCAAAGGTAATAGCCACAATAAACCATGGTTATGGGTGGACACACTCAAAGGTACAGCCACAATAAACCATGGTTAGGTAGACACACTCAAAGGAAACAGCCATGAAACCAGGTTGGTGAGAGACACACTGCACAGCCACAATAAACCAAGGTTATGTGCAGGCCACTCAAAGTAACAGCCACAATCAACCATGGTTATGTGGGCAGACACACCAAAGGTAACAGTCACAACAACCAGGGTTATAGGTAGACACACTCAAAGGTAACAGCCACAATAAAACCAGGTTATGGGTAGACACACTAAAGATAACAGTCACATCAACCACAGGGGTTATGGGTAGACACACTCAAAGGTAACAGCCACAACAAACTGCTGGTGGGTTGGTGGGTACACATTCAGCACAGTCACAACAACCAGGTTGCGGGTAGACACACCAGTTGCACACAGCCACAAATAAATCAGGTTATGGGTGGCACACATTCAAAGGTAACAGTCACAACAACCAGGGTTATGGGACACACTCAAAGCTGCACAGTCACAAATAACCAGGGTTATGGGTAGACACACTCAAAGGTAACAGCCACAACAACTACAGGGGTTAAGTGGGTAGACACACTAAAGGTAACAGCCACAACAACCAGGGCAGGGTAGTAGACACACATCATGTAGTAGTCACAACAACCAGGTTATTGGTAGACACACTCAAAGGTAACAGTCAAATAACCAGGTTATGGGTAGACACATTATGAGTAGACACACTCAAAGGTAACAGCCACAGCAACCATGGTTATGGGTAGACACACTCAAAGGTAACAGCCACAATAAACCAGGGTTATGGGTAGACACACTCAAAGGTAACAGCCAATATAAACCAGGGTTATGAGTAGACACACTCAAAGGTAACAGCCACAATAAACCAAGGTTATGGGTAGACACACTCAAAGTAACAGCCACAATCAACCATGGTTATGGGTAGACACACTCAAAGGTAACAGTCACAACAACCAGGGTTATGGGTAGACACACTAAAGGTAATAGCCAAGCAAATAAACTAGGCGGTAGACATACCTGTAACAGCCAATATAAAACCAGGGTTATGAGTAGACACACTCAAAAGCGTAACAGCCACAATAAAACCAAGGTTATGGGTACACTCAAAGTAATACTAATCAACCATGGTTATGGGTAGACACACTAAAGGTAACAGTCACAACAACCAGGGTTATGGGTAGACACACTTAAAGGTTACAGCCACACAAACCAGATTATGGGTAGACACACTCAGTTGCACAGCCACAACAAACTTAGGGCAGGGTAGACACATTCAAAGGTAACAGTCACAACAACCAGGTTATGTGGGTAGACACACTCAAAGGCAATAGCTACAACAACCAGGGTTAGGGTAGACACACTCAAAGGTAAACAGCCACAACAACCAGGGTTAAGGGGTAGACACACTCAAAGGTAACACTACAACAACCAGGGTTATGGGTAGACACACTCAAAGGTAACACTCACAACAACCAGGGTTATGGGTAGACACACTCAAAGATAACAGTCACAACAACCAGGGTTATGGGTAGACACACTCAAAGGTAACAGTCACAACAACCAGGGTTATGGGTAGACACACTCAAAGGTAACAGCCACAACAACCAGGGTTATGGGTAGACACACTCAAAGGTAACAGCCACAACAACCAGGGTTATGGGTAGACACACTCAAAGGTAACAACCACAACAACCAGGGTTATGGGTAGACACACTCAAAGGTAACAACCACAACAACCAGGGTTATGGGTAGACACACTCAAAGGTAACAGTCACAACAACCAGGGTTATGGGTAGACACACTCAAAGATAACAGCCACAACAACCCGGGTTATGGGTAGACACACTCAAAGGTAACAGCCACAACAACCAGGGTTATGGGTAGACACACTCAAGGTAACATACAACAACCAGGTTATGGGTGAAGCCACACTCCAAAAGATAACAGTCACAACAACCAGGGGTTATGGGTAGACACACTCAAAGATAACAGTCACAACAACCAGGAGTTATGGGTGGGTTACCTCAAGATAGCACAATAAGAGACTGGTGGAGCATAAAGATAACAGTCACAACAACCAGGGTTATGGTGGAGCACGCTCAAGGTAGCAATACAATAAACCAGGGTTATGGGTGGGCCACACTCAAAGTGGCAGCCTGTCAGGCCACATCGGTGGTCAGCCAGGGTTATGGGTAGACACACTCAAAGATAACCGTGCATGGGGTTCTTGGAGGTACACTCAAAGGTAACAGCCACAACAGCCAGGGGTTGTGGTGCCTCCAAGTGATCTGTGGGTTGTGGTGGGCGCATAAAGGTAACAGCCTCAAAATTGTACAATAGGCAGGGGTTATGGGTGAACTGCTCAAGATAACAGTCTGTGGAGCTGCTCCATTAACAGCACAGCAGGGGTTGTGGAGCTTCAAAGGTGGCAGTCCACATGGGTTCATGGGTAGACACTCAAGGTAACAGCCTGTAACCAGGGGTTGTGGTTCAAGATATAATCATAGGGTTATGGGTAGACACACTCAAGATAACAGTCACAGCCAGGGTTGTAGGTGGAGCACTCAGTGGCACAACCAGGGGTTATGTGGGTAGGAGCACGCTCAAGATAACAGTCACAACGGGGTTATGGGTAGACTTTTACTCGGTAACAGCCACAACAACCGGGTTATGGTGAACTTACACTTTCGAGTAACTTGTACAATAAACCAGGTTATGGTAGACACTCCGAATAGTCACGAACAACCAGGGTTATGGGTAGACACACTCAAAGATAACAGTCACATGTTAGAGTTGTGGAGCACACTCAAGGTAATAGCCCGCCTTGGGGTTATGGTGGGCACTCAAAAGTGGCGATGCAACAACCAGGGGTTATGGGTAGACACACTCCAAAGGTAACTTATACAACAACCAGGGGTTATGGGTAGACACACTCAAAGATAACATACAATAAACCAAGGTTATGGGTGGAGCTGCACTCAAAAGATAACAGTCTGTAGCAGGGGTTATGGGTAGACACACTCAGATAACAGTCACAAGCAGGGTTATGGATAGACACACTCCAAGGTAACAGCCTGCAATAAGCCAAGGTTGTGGGTGACACACTCAAGATAACAGTCACAGCCTTGGTTGTAGACACACTCCAAGATAACAGTCACAGCAGCCAGGGGTTGTAGGTGGAGCACACTCCAAGGTAGCAACACAATAAGCCAAGGTTATGGGTAGACACACTCCAAGGTAACTTATACAACAACCACGGTTATGGGTGGGCCTCAAGGTAACAGTCACAACAACCAGGGTTATGGGTAGACTACTCAGGTAACAACCACAACAACCAGGGTTATGGGTAGACACACTCCAAGGTAACATACAACAACCAGGGTTATGGGTAGACACACTCAAAGTAACAGTCTCACAACAACCAGGGGTTATGGTGGAGCACACTCCAAAGATAACGGTCACAACAACCAGGGTTATGGGTAGACACACTCAAGATAACAGTCGCAACAACCGGGGTTATGGTGGAGCACACTCCAAGGTAACAGTCACAACGATCGGGGTTGTGGGTGGGCACGCAAAGTAACGGTCACAGAACCGGGTTTTGGTAGACACACTCAAAGATAACGTCTAACCAGGGTTATGGGTAGACACACTCAAGGTAACATACAACAGCCAGGGGTTATGGGTGGGCAGTTAACAGTCACACTTAGCCAGGGTTATGGGTAGACACACTGGTAACAGTCACAACAGCCAGGTTTATGGGTGGAGCACCTCAAGGTAACAGTCACAGAACCGGTTTGGGTAGACACACTCAAGATAACAGTCACAACAACCGGGGTTATGGGTAGAAACTTACACTCCGTCTTAATGACAAGCCAAGGTTATGGTGGGCACACTCAAGATAACGGTCACAACAGCCAGGGTTATGGGTGGAGCACACTCCAAGGTAGCAGTCACAACAGCAAGGGGTTATGGGTAGACACTGCTCAAGGTAGCAGTCACAGCAACCCAGGGACATGGTGGAGCACACTCCAAGGCCTTGGTCACAACAGCCAGGGTTATGGTGAGCACACTCCAAGGTAACGGTCACAACAGCCAGGGTTGTGGGTGAGCACACTCAAGATAACTTGGTCACAACGCCAGGGTTATGGGTGGAGCCTGCTCCAAAGGTAGCCACAACAGCCAGGGTTATGGGTGAACCTGCTCAAAGATAACAGTCACAACAGCCAGGGTTATGGGTGGGCACATAAAGATACGATCACAACAGCAGGGGTTGTAGACACACTCAAGATAACAGTCACAACAATAGGGGTTATGGGTAGACACACTCAAATGTAACATACAACAACCAGGGTTATGGGTGAGCACACTCAAGGTAACATACAACAACCCAGGGTTATGGTAGACACACTCCAAAGTAACAACCCACAACAACCGGGGTTATGGGTGGAGCACGCTCCAAGGTAACATACAACAGCCAGGGGTTGTGGGTAGACACACTCAAGGTAATACAACAGCCGGGGTTAATGGGTAGACACACTCAAGGTAACAGCCACAACAACCAGGGTTATGGTGAGACACTCAAAGGTACAGCCACAACAACCAGGGTTATGGGTAGACACACTCAAAAGGTAACAGTCACAACAACCGGGGTTATGGGTAGACACACTCAAGGTAACAGTCACAACAACCAGGGTTATGGGTAGACACACTCAAAGGTAACAGCCACAACAACCAGGGTTATGGGTTGAGACAAGGAAAAAAAGGAGAGAGAGAACACAGAGGGGAGAAAGAGGGAGGACAGGGAGAGGGGAGGACAGAGAGAGAGGATGAGCCCAGAGAGAGGAAGAAGAGAACAGGGAAGAAAATGAAGTAATTGAGTGAGTGACAGCAAAAGGTGCAGGTGTCAAGATAGGAAACGTGTACAATTTAACCCGGAAGAAGAGAGAGAGAGATGTTTTTACTGAAGTGTTGGTCTAGACTAGAGACTGGGAGCTGACGCAAGGCGATTCGCTTTTATTCCGCTCGTGCCGTCTGCATTAAAGTGTCGAGTGTCTGTATTAAAGTGTCGAGTGTCTGTATTAAGGTGTCGAGTGTCTGTATTAAACTGTCGAGTGTCTATATTGATGTGTCGAGTGTCTGTATTGATGTCTTGAGTGTCTGTATTGATGTGTCGAGTGTCTGTTTTAAAGTGTCGAGTATCTGTATTGAGGTGTCGAGTGTCTGTATTAAAGTGTCGAGTGTCTGTATTGAGCTGTCGAGTGTCTGTATTAAAGTGTCGAGTGTCTGTATTGAGGTATCGAGTGTCTGTATTGAGGTGTCGAGTGTCTGTATTAAAGTATCGAGTGTCTGTATTGAGGTGTCGAGTGTCTGTATTAAAATGTCGAGTGTCTATATTGAAGTGCTGAGTGTCTGTATTGAAATGTCGAGTGTCTGTATTAAAGTGTCGAGTGTCTATAATGAAGTGTCGAGTGTCTGTATTGAGGTGTCGAGTGTCTGTATTAATGTGTCGAGTGTCTATATTGAAGTGCTGAGTGTCTGTATTGAAGTGTCGAGTGTCTGTATTGAAGTGTCGAGTGTCTATATTGAAGTGTCGAGTGTCTATGAAGTGTCGAGTGTCTGTGTTGATGTGTCGAGTGTCTGTATTGAAGTGTCGAGTGTCTGTAATAAAGTGTCGAGTGTCTATATTGAACTGTCGAGTGTCTGTATTGAATTGTCGAGTGTCTGTATTGATGTGTCGAGTGTCTATAATGACGTGTCGAATATCTGTATTGAAGTGTCGAGTGTCTGTATTGATTTGTCGAGTGTCAATAATGACTAATGTCTGTATTGAAGTGTCGAGTTGCTGTATTGAAGTGTCGAGTGTCTGTATTGATCTGTCGAGTATCTGTATTAATGTGTCGAATGTCGGTATTATGTGTCGAATGTTTCTATTCATGTGTCGAGAGTCTGTACTGAAGTGTCGAGTGTCTATATTCAAGTGTCGAGTGTCTATATTGATGTGCCGAGTGTCTGTATTGAAGTGTCAGTGTCTATATTGACGTGTCGAGTGTCTATATAGGAGTGTCGAGTGTCTGTATTGAAGTGTCGAGTGTCTGTGTTGATGTGTCGAGTGTCTATTGGAAGAGTCGAGTGATACTTAGGAGTGTCGAGTGTCTGTATTGATGTGTCAGTGTCTATAATGAAGTGTCGAGTGTATATAGGAGTGTCGATTGTCTGTATTGAAGTGTCGAGTGTCTATATTGACGTGTCGAGTATCTATATAGAAGTGTCGAGTGTCTGTATTGAAGTCTCGAGTGTCTGTGTTGATGTGTCGAGTGTCTATAATGAAGTGTCGAGTGTCTATATAGAAGTGTCGAGTGTCTATATAGGAGTGTCGAGTGTCTGTATTGAAGTATCGAGTGTCTGTATTGAAGTGTCGAGTGTCTTTATTGAAGTGTCGAGTGTCTGTATTGATGTGTCGAGTGTCTATATTGAAGTGTTGAGTGTCTGTATTGATGTGTCGAGTGTCTATATATAAGTGTCGAGTGTCTATAAGAAGTGTCGAGTGTCTGTATTGAATTGTCGAGTGTCTGTATTGATGTGTCGAGTGTCTATATTGAAGTTTCGAGTGTCTGTATTAAATTGTCGAGTGTCTATATTGAAGTGTCGAGTGTCTGTAATAAAGTGCCGAGTGTCTATATTGATGTGTCGAGTGTCTGTATTAAAGTGTCGAGTGTCTATATTGAAGTGTCGAGTGTCTGTATTGAAGTGTCGAGTGTCTGTACTGGAAGTGTCGTGTGTCTTTATTGATATGTCTAGTGTCTATATTGACGTGTCGAGTGTCTGTATTGATGTGTCGAGTGTCTATATTGAAGTTTCGAGTGTCTGTATTAAATTGTCGAGTGTCTATATTGAAGTGTCGAGTGTCTACATTGAAGTGTCGAGTGTCTATATTGAAGTGTCGAGTGTCTTTATTGAAGTGTCGAGTGTCTATATTGAAGTGTCGAGTGTCTATATTGAAGTGTCGAGTGTCTGTATTGAAGTGTCGAGTGTCTATATTGACGTGTCGAGTGTCTATATTGAAGTGTTGAGTGTCTGTGTTGAAGTGTCGAGTGTCTATATTGAAGTGTTGAGTGTCTGTGTTGAAGTGTCGAGTGTCTATATTGAAGTGTCGAGTGTCTATATTGAAGTGTCGAGTGTCTGTATTGTAGTGTCGAGTGTCTATATTGAAGTGTCGAGTGTCTGTATTGTAGTGTCGAGTGTCTATATTGACGTGTCGAGTGTCTATATTGAAGTGTCGAGTGTCTATATTGAAGTGTCGAGTGTCTATATTGAAGTGTTGAGTGTCTGTGTTGAAGTGTCGAGTGTCTATATTGAAGTGTCGAGTGTCTGTATTGTAGTGTCGAGTGTCTATATTGAAGTGTCAGTGTCTGTATTGTAGTGTCCCAGTGTCTATATTGACGTGGCTCAGTGTCTATATAGAAGTGGTGAGTGTCTATATTGATGTGCGAGTGTCTATATTGGAAGTGTCAGTGTCTATTGAAGTGTCGAGTGTCTATATTGAATTGTCGAGTGTCTATATTGAAGTGTCAGTGTCAGTATTGACGTCGAGTGTCTGTAGTGAAGTGTCTATATAGTCATGTAGGTGTCTGTATTGAGTGTCGAGTGTCTGTGTTGATGTGTCGGTATCTATAATGAAGTGTCAGTGTCTATATGGAAGTGTGAGTGTCTGTATTGAAGTGTCGAGTGTCTTTATTGAAGTGTCGAGTGTCTGTATTGATGTGTCGAGTGTCTGTATTGAAGTGTTAAGTGTCTGCATTGATTTGTCGAGTGTCTATAAAGAAGTGTCGAGTGTCTGTATTGAAGTGTCGAATGTCTGTATCGATGTGTCGAGTGTCTATATAGAAGTGTCGAGTGTCTATAAAGAAGTGTCGAGTGTCTGTATTGAAGTGTCGATTGTCTGTATTGATGTATTGAGTGTCTGTATTGAAGTGTCGAGTGTCTGTATTGATGTGTCGAGTGTCTGTATTGATGTGTCGAGTGTCTATATTTCAGTGTCAAGTGTCTGTATTCAAGTGTCGAGTGTCTATATTAAAGCATAATGATCAGCGCGACACAGAAACACATTTTTTTGTATTGGCAGGTGAGTACAGGTCACATTGACCCACACGAACACGTACTGTAGATAAGGTGTGTGTTATCCCCCCTCCTCCTCCCCATCAACTCTCTCGTTTGAAGGGTTGGGTGAATTTCCTTCATATTATATAAAAATTAACCTTCTAGTGTGTCATTAATGCATAACTTTAATGTCAGAGGCTCACATGAAGATTAGACTCCCAGGGGCGGATCTAGAGGGGTCCTCATGGTTCGGACCTCTTTTTTATCAGAAAATTCCAGACTGTTCCTTTAATGCCGTATTGTACTCAGGCATTTTTAAATAGTAAAAATTAATTACTATTGATCTCAAAATATCTGTTAACATTAATTGCTCGTGGCTTCAAAATGGCCCCAAAATGCCCATGATATTGGTCAGGTTTCAAAACAAATTCTGGCCGTGCTTACAGCGCCCCCTCATCCCCCTTTCCCCCGGGAGTTGGGTGGACTCGCTGTGCTCGCCATGTTCCCCCACCCACAACTTCATGGACCTTTGATAATCCTGGATCCGTCCCTGACACCCTAGCTTCCTTCACCTAAAGAAAACACACACACACACACAACAGCTTCCCTTCTCTCCAGGAAGGAGGAAAATGACTGCAAAAATGTGTAATTTATGGTCCGTAGTGTATTTATGAAGTGTGCAGAGTTATGAAGTGTGAGAGTTTTGGTGATTTATTGCGGACAGTCTCTCATCCACGACTCCAACACACAGTAAAACTACTGCCACTCACACACCTTGTGTTTTTTTTAACCCATGACCTTTCAACCTTACTGGATTTTAGAGCATAATGGGGAGGGGGACGGACGATGAATGTAACAGCCGCAAAATCTACATACCCGGGGAAGATTTTGGAGGGGGGAGGTTGTGATCTGAAAGTAATAGCCAAAACAATCGCATATTTGGGGAGGATAAATATAAAGGTAACAGTTATAATAATCTCATATAGGAGGGAGAAATTTAAAAGTAATAGCTAAGATTACCAGATAATTTACGGGATGAATATTGTTACTGATGAGGTGAGGAGAGTAGTGGTGTCCCCCAGTAAACTTCACGGTGTGGCAAATGACACAAGAGAAATTATTTAGATTCTTTTACACGAAATTTTTCTCTGGCGGTATTGTTAAAACTTAACTTAGACTCGTGTGTTGAGTGAGTCATCAGAGGGTGTCATTATACTTGGTCTTCTTGTCACAGTTCAGACAGGGTGAGACGGGCAGTACAGACAAGTGGGTAGTTATACTGTATCTCCCCATTGTGAGCAAGATTTTATTTATGACTGGCCGGTGGAGATAAGTTATTATACAAATTCTGGGAAACTATCACTTTGTCTCTCCACTGGGGATTCGAACCCGTGACCAGTAGAAAATTAAATTATATTATTGATCGAGTGGTAGCAAGATCCCGGGTCAAGGTACACTATGTGAATATTAAACCATAAGGTGAGAGTGTGTGATGGAGGGAGTAAGTTAGAAGGAGGGAACAGCCTTCTAGATGTGCTAAAGGGAACAAAAACCTTCTGGCTGTTCGTGGTTGAAGGTCATTACGCAGATGTACAGTACCTTCAATATTCTCTTGACGAAGCGGCACTAAAGGTATAATAGCCAAGAAGCACTCAAGAGATCAGCATTCAGCACAGTATGGAAGGCGAGCAAGAGGGAAGAAATCTTCCGTTTCCACATCGCAGAGAAACTAATGTGTCCGTGGCATAAACAGCCTTCGGGAGCACTGGGAAGGAATATTAGAAGAAACACCTTTCAAAACTGGGAGGAAAAGACGCCAGAACCAACAGCCTCCAATAAGCAGTTTGTTGAGGGCAGATGGAAGGAACAGCCTTCAATATCGTAAAGAAATTAGAGAGAATAACCTTCAATAACCTCGGGGAGAGGGAGGAGGGACGCTGAAGAGAACATTACAAAACACCAGGGAGGAAATTCGCAAATGTCGCTAAACTTGCTCCGAAAAGGTAATAAAACAGAGAGTAAGAAAATACAAAATCGCTAGAAAAAGTGCTGGTATCTCTAGAATATTGCTAGATTGCATGGCACTAACCCTGAAAAAAAAATGGCGCTAGTTAGATGTAAATATCTCTAGATCTAGCGTCGTCAAAAACGAATAATTTGGTAACCCTGGCCTGGAGAAAATGGCTGTCTAGAGCGTGCTGAATTTATATGTATTAAATATTTATACCACAAGACTATATGACACCCGAAGAAAAAGGAGGTTTATACTAACACTGCAATGTGTCGAGTGTCTATATTGAGGTGTCGAGTGTCTATATTGAAGTGTCGAGTGTCTATATTGATGTATCGAGTGTCTGTATTGAAGTGTCGAGTGTCTATATTGATGTATCGAGTGTCTATATTGAAGTGTCGAGTATCTATATTGAAGTGTCAAGTATCTATATTGAAGTGTCGAGTGTCTATATTGAAGTGTCGAGTGTCTATATTGAAGTGTCGAGTATCTATATTGAAGTGTCGAGTGTCTATATTGAAGTGTCGAGTGTCTATATTGAAGTGTCGAGTATCTATATTGAAGTGTCGAGTGTCTATATTGAAGTGTCGAGTGTCTATATTGAAGTGTCGAGTATCTATATTGAAGTGTCGAGTGTCTATATTGAAGTGTCGAGTGTCTTTATTGAAGTGTCGAGTGTCTATATTGAAGTGTCGAGTGTCTATATTGAAGTGTCGAGTGTCTATATTGATGTGTCGAGTGTCTATATTGAAGTGTCGAGTGTCTATATTGATGTATCGAGTGTCTATATTGAAGTGTCGAGTATCTATATTGAAGTGTCGAGTATCTATATTGAAGTGTCGAGTGTCTATATTGAAGTGTCGAGTGTCTACATTGAAGTGTCGAGTGTCTATATTGATGTATCGAGTGTCTGTATTGAAGTGTCGAGTATCTATATTGAAGTGTCGAGTGTCTGTAATGATGTGTCGAGTGTCTGTATTGATGTGTCGAGTGTCTAAATTGAAGTGTCGAGTGTCTATATTGATGTGTCGAGTGTCTATATTGATGTAGCGAGTGTCTATATTGATGTATCGAGAGTCTATTGAAGTGTCGAGTGTCTATATTGATGTGTCGAGTGTCTATATTGAGGTGTCGCGTGTCTATATCGAAGTGTTGAGTGTCTATATAGAAGTGTCAAGTGTCTGTATTAAAGTGTCGAGTGTCTGTGTTGAGGTGTCGAGTGTCTATATTGAAGTGTCGAGTGTCTATATTGAAGTGTCGAGTGTCTATATTGATGTAGCGATTGTCTATATTGAGGTGTCGAGTGTCTATATTGAAGTGTCGAGTGTCTATATTGATGTAGCGAGTGTCTATATCGAAGTGTTGAGTGTCTATATAGAAGTGTCAAGTGTCTGTATTAAAGTGTCGAGTGTCTGTGTTGAGGTGTCGAGTGTCTATATTGAAGTGTCGAGTGTTTATATTGATGTGTCGAGTGTCTATATTGAAGTGTCGAGTGTCTATATTGAAGTGTCGAGTGTCTATATTGATGTGTCGAGTGTCTATATTGATGTGTCGAGTGTCTATATTGAAGTGTCGAGTGTCTATATTGATGTGTCGAGTGTCTATATTGATGTATCGAGTGTCTATTGAAGTGTCGAGTGTCTATATTGATGTGTCGAGTGTCTATATTGATGTATCGAGTGTCTATATTGATGTATCGAGTGTCTATTGAAGTGTCGAGTGTCTATATTGATGTGTCGAGTGTCTATATTGATGTATCGAGTGTCTATTGAAGTGTCGAGTGTCTATATTGAAGTGTCGAGGTCTATATTGATGTGTCGAGTGTCTATATTGATGTATCGAGTGTCTATATTGAAGTGTCGAGTGTCTATATTGAAGTGTCGAGTGTCTATATTGATGTATCGAGTGTCTATTGAAGTGTCGAGTGTCTATATTGATGTGTCGAGTGTCTATATTGATGTATCGAGTGTCTATTGAAGTGTCGAGTGTCTATATTGATGTGTCGAGTGTCTATATTGATGTATCGAGTGTCTATTGAAGTGTCGAGTGTCTATATTGATGTGTCGAGTGTCTATATTGATGTAGCGAGTGTCTATATTGAGGTGTCGAGTGTCTATATTGATGTGTCGCGTGTCTATATCGAAGTGTCGAGTGTCTGTATTGATGTGTCGAGTGTCTGTATTGATGTGTCGAGTGTCTGTATTGATGTGTCGAGTGTCTGTATTGATGTGTCGAGTATCTATTGAAGTTTGAGTGTCTAATTAAAGCACAATGATCATCGCGACACAGAAACACATTTTTTTTTATTGGCAGGTGAGTACAGGTCACATTGACCCACACGAACACGTACTGTAGATAAGGTGTGTGTTATCCCCCCTCCTCCTCCCCATCAACTCTCTCGTTTGAAGGGTTGGGTGAATTTCCTTCATATTATATAAAAGTTAACCTTCTAGTGTGTCATTAATGCATAACTATATAAATAATCGACACATAAGTATAATAAAGTGTGACTCGGCGATAATTCTTGATAGGGTATAAATAACTTGTCAATTACCAATTATCCAGACGATTAAATTTTCTGGCTAGATAATCAACTTTCATCCCTTTTATATGAATATTAACTAAGGTTATTTTTGATCATGCAATTATAAGGTGAGGTGAATTTCACACACACACACACACACACACACACACACACACACGGGCACGCATACACATACACACCCCCACAACTACCACTAACTCACACAAACACACTCAACCGCCACCCACACACACACAACTACCACTCACCCACAAACCCACACAACTACCACCCACCCACACAAACACACTCAACTACCACCCACCCACCCACAATGGGCACACAAACACCAGACCAAACAGCTCGAGATGAATGCCCAAAGTGTATTTACTCTGGAAAAACATTTGTGTTAAAGAAGAAAGACCTGGTGAGAATTGTGTAGTGTTATTACTGGTGTGTGTGTGTGTGTGTGTGTGTGTGTGTGTGTTTGTAATATAGATTATGTTAATGACTATTATCCTGTGTTAAGATGGTATTATTATTATTATTATTATTATTATTATTATTATTATTATTATTATTATTATTATTATTATTATTATTATTATTATTATTATTATTATTATTATTATTATTTTTAGTATTATTATCATTATTATTATCATTGTTATTATTATCATCATTATTATTATTATTATTATTTTTATTATTATTATTATTATTATTATTATTATTATTATTATTATTATTATTATTATTATTATTATTATTATTATTATTATTATTATTATTATTATTATTATTTCTAATACTATTACTATTATTAATATTGTTGTTGTTATTTATTATTATTATTATTATTATTATTATTATTATTATTATTATTTTTATTATTATTATTATTATTATTATTATTATTATTATTATTATTATTATTATTATTATTATTATTATTATTATTATTGTATTTTCGGCCCCAATGTGGGTCAGTGACCTGTGCCTGGGTGGGCTAATCCCGTTAAATAGTAAAAAAAAAAAAAATTACAAGATAAGAGCTATTTATATGTCCCCGGTACAGTAGGTGTTTACAATATAACTCCAGCAATTAATAGCAATATAAACTGTACAGTAGTTCCTAATTAAACTATAAATAGCAAATAATTAAACTAATGGGGTAATTAAAATTAATTAACCGTACTGTACAGTACATGTAAAAACTAATTGTTTTTCAATCACCCTTGTGAAAATGGATTTTGAAGCCATAATTTATTTTGCGTATTAACCTTGGCTGGTTAGGTTAGATTTGGTCAGGTTATATTACGTTACGCTAGGTTAGGTTAAGTTAGGTACAGCAGCAGCAGCAGCAACAACAACAAAAACAAATTCATCAACAACAATAAGGATAAAAAAAAATTACTTAGATATAAATAAGCAACTAATAACATGTCGGAACACCTCCACCGTCTACGGCCCTTCCCCACTCCCCAAAAGGAACGCCGTGACAATTGCTACTTCAGTCACCCGGGATCACTCCACCTAACACCGCCTTCCTCAGTCACCCAGGAATCGCTCCACCTAACACCGCCTTCCTCCAGGGACACTCAGGCACGTCTCCTGGTGTTGCGTCTTTAATAATTGCGACAGCAAAAATATACCACGAAGGTTCCTACATACATAAACCAGATTACGGCAACTGTTTTTCCTGCACTACAATACAAGGGGCAGCACTGGCAGGATTTACGATACAGAGGGCAGCTCTTGCAAGATTTACGGTATAGGGAGCAGCTCTGACAGGATTTACGATACAGGGAGCAGTTCTGGCAGGATTTACAATACAGGGGGCAACTCTGGCAGGATGTACGATACAGAGGGCAGCTCTTGCAAGATTTACGATACAGGGAGCAGCTCTATCAGGATTTACGATACAGGGAGCAGCTCTGGCAGGATTTACGATACAGGGGGCAGCTCTGACAGAATTTACGATACAGGGGGCAACTCTGGCATGATGTACGATACAGAGGGCAGCTCTGCAGGTTTACGATACAGGAGCAGCTCTGGCAGGTTTACGATACAGGGGGCAACTTTTGACAGGATTTACGATATAGGGGGCAGCTCTGGCAGGATTTACGATACAGGGAGCAGCTCTGGCAGGCTTGATACAGGGGGGCAACTTTGACAGGATTTACGATACAGGGGCAGCTCTGGCAGGATTTACGATACAGGGGGCAACTCTGACAGGATTTACGATACAAGGGCAACTCTGGTAAGATGTACGATATAGGGAGCAGCTCTGGCAGGATTTACGATACAGGGAGCAGCTCTGGCAGGATGTACGATACAGGGGGCAGCTCTGGTAGGATTTACGATATAGGGGGCAGGTCTGGCAGGATTTACGATATAGGGGGCAGCTCTGGCAGGTTGTACGATACGGGGGGCAGGTCTGGCAGGATTTACGATACAGGAGGCAACACAGGCAGGATTCACCGACTAGGAACTACTCTGTAAAACCTCATATACTGAACATAGTCTATTCTATAATAACTCGCTAACAGGTGATGCACGTGTGGGAGACGCAAATATGCTGGGATGATTTCTGGACAACTAAATAACTGATAATGATGATGATAATGATGATGATGATGATGATAGATATTAATGTGTGTGTGTGTGTGTGTAGTCACACACAGGGCGGTGAAATGCGTCTAAAGTGGCAGCATTATGTTAGTGTTAAAGTGCAAGCACTGCTTGCTCCTTCTCACTTTGAGCTGCCGCCACTGGCTAGCCCTCGTGGCGAACAGGGAAGCAGCTTGCATAAGTCTTTCCCTGCCAGTTCACAGCCTCCTCACCATCAAGACTCCTGCTGTGCCTCCTCGTGGCAACACATGTTAACTGGGTGCCTCGTGGGCCCAGGCTAGATCAGCAGGGGATCTCAGAGTAGCAGTGGGCCCCAGAGGGACGGTGCATCGGCCCACTGGCATGTAGACACGTCCTGGCGCCTACCAACCACCGCCCCGCTGCCTTGCGGATTAACCTTGGCAGGTATAAGGCAAGGGAGTAAACCCTGAACGAAAAATCTGCAGTGGAGCCCCGCATTAGTCAGACATGCTTACAGAGCTCCAACAAGGCCCCAACGGTGATATAGGCGGAAGATGTGATCACCGTTGAAACCCAACGACCACACCGATGGACGAAGGCGATGCCTGATGGACAGGCTACAAAGGCGAAACCCAACAAATTGGGCTATCGGCAGTCCATTGAGACTCTCCCTCTCTTCAGTCGTTGCAACACTTGCACCACAGGATCAGGAAAAGGGAGAGCCAAGATGTGTTGTTGCAGCCTGCGCTCCTGCCTTACCACATAAATCAACTCATACGCAGCCATCATCCAGATCATCATACCTCTCATCATCACCAAAACCCCTATACCCCTCAAAAGTCCTATGGCGACGGACGAGTGGCGACGGGGACAGGCAGAAATGACTGCCAGGAGTCTCTAGTCGCAACTCTGCACATGGGCGGCACAGATAAGATGATCGTTTATGCACTGGGATCTAGGCAGCAGTGCAATCCGGTCCTGTCTGTGCGACTGAGCAGCCCTTTCGGGGAGCCACTCTGCTCACCCCACATGGGAAGGGGGCTAGAAAAGGTGCCCTAAACATAGCCTGCCTAAAAACCCAGTAAGGTTATCCTTATGCGGTCGAAAACACAACCAAAATCACAGATCCAAACAAATACAAACCATAAAACCTCTTATGGCCACTGAATGGAATGTCAGGACCCTTCTGGATACTGGCACAAATGAGCATCCTGAAAGAAGAACTGCCTTTGTGGCAAAAGAACTGGCGAGGTATAACATCGACATAGCAGCCATCAGTGAGTCCCGGCTCTCAGATGAGGGCCAACTCACAAAATGGGGGTCTGACTACACCTTCTTCTGGAAGGGTAAGCCTGCTGTGGAGAGAAACCGCATTTATGGAATTGGCTTTGCCATCCGCCAACGCATTCTACAGAGGCTTACTGAAATGCCTATTGGGATCAACGAATGTCTCATAACGCTTTGAGCCCCACTGAATCACTCACGTCATGCCTTCTTCATCAGTGCATACGCCCCAACACTGGATGCAGAGGAAGACATCAGGGAGGCCATTTACGCCGACGTTGACAGAGTGCTAACCTCTATCCACAGAGAAGACAAGGTTGTGCTCCTTGGCGACTTCAATGCCAGAGTTGGAAGAGATACTAATATTTGGCAGGGAACCATAAGGAGAAATGGACAAGGCAAGTGTAATCCCAACTGCCTACTCCTCCTCAGCAAGTGTGCTGCACACAAGCTCACTATCACCAATACCTTGCTTAGGCAGGCCGACAAGTTCAAGGGTTCGTGGCAACACCCACGATCCAAACACTGGCATCTCATTGACTACTGTGCATCACTGTCAGAGAAAGAGATCGCCGAGATGTCCTCATCACCCGTGCCATTGGTGGCTCAGACCACTGTGACACTGATCATCGACTTGTCAGATCCAAGCTCTCACTTCACGTCCCCCCAAAACGGCAAAGGCAGCAAGCCTCCAGAAGAGGTTTGAATATTAAGCGTCTGGAGGATCCAGCGGTAGCACATTAGGGGGCAGTGAAATTTTGCTCAAAGCTGCACTCTTCAGTCATTGTTCCTTATACATATCTAAGACTCCATGCCAAATTTGAAGCTGATATGTCGAGGTTTAGTCTGCCGCATTTTCTACTGAAATTTTTAAATTTACCTACAGTACTAGCCAAACAGCCGCTGTGGCGGTGCAATGTTCTGTTCAGTGTTTATCAACTTTTTTTTCATATCTCTTATTTCATTTAAGTTGTCTTGTTGCAGATGAGTATGGTGCTATGTCTATATTGATTATCAGCCTCATTTTGTCCCTGATCCAAGGGCTCTGACAGACACCAGTTCACAGAACCGGACAAGACTCCCTACACTGGCTGCCGCTTGTGACCGATACTTGATTAGTGATTATGCTGGAGCTGCCATTGCTACTGCCACCTTAACTGACTATGGCATTATCACAAAGGATGACAAGAGTCAGGTTATTGGACCACATAAGCTGCGGGATGCGAGACAAAAATACCGATTTAAGAGGCAAGAAATTGAGATGGCTAGTTTAGATAATTTGACGTCACTCTATTTTGATGGTAAGAAGACCGCCACTCGTGTGATGATAAAGAATGAGAAGACCGAGAAATGGAGTTCGAGGATGATGGTGAAAGATCATTATGTCATCATGGTTGAGCCTGGCAATGAATATCTCACACATGTGACTCCCAAGACTGGACACGGAAAGCAGATTGCCAAAACTATTGTGTGTGTTGGTTGTGATGGAACCAATGTAAATGTAGGATCAGAAAATGGAGTCATTCATCATCTTGAAATGTTACTTGATCACCCGCTCCATTATTTCATATGTCAGCTTCACGGAAATGAGCTGCCTTTCCGCGCAGTTTTTTATCACTATGATGGTAAACCAAGTGGTCCTGAGCATTGGCGTGGTCCCATTGGAAAGCAGATCAAGGAGTCTTTGTCTGAGCTTCCAGTTGTCGCCTTCCAGCCAGTCAGTTTCCCTGATTTCCCTGTGTTTAATGATGAAGTGGAGAAAGATCTGTCCTGGGATCAGAAATACCTGTATAGGATTTGTAAAGGAGTTATCACAGGTGTTGTTGAAGATGACTTGGCTGCTATTGAGCCAGGTCCTCCCTGTGTGTCAAGGTGGAACACCTTATGGAGTAGAATCCTTAGGCTGTATGTAGCAACATCAAGACCCAGCCATGAGTTGAAAAGAATTGTCATTACAATAATAAAGTTCAGTGCTCCAATGTGGTTTTACATCAAGATACACCCTTAAGTAACACACGGCTCAAGGAACGTATTCCAGTCCCTGCTATATATGAAACACCTGAATAGTGAGGAGGAGATGATAGTGAAGAAGGCTGTCCAGAGAAATGCATACTTCTCCCACACAGATCAACTTCTTCTTGGTATGTGTGCAGATGAGGACATGACTGTTAGAGAAAAAGCTATCTCAATGATAAGAAAAATTAGAGAGGAGAATCAGCAAAAGGAAGAATGCACTGGCAGATCTGAAGAGGAGGAGGAAGATTCTGATGCTGCTGTTGACGAGAATTTGTTAAACTATACTGATGAGGAGGGTAAAGATGGAGATGGGAATGAGGATGTGCCTCCTGTAGTCAACATGAGAAAGGTGGTGACTCCGAAACTAAAGTGGCAAGCAAAAAACTATCATTCCATGATTAACTGGAGGAATGAACTCAAGACTGAGCCTCCTTACATTGCTTCTCTGTCAAATCTACAGGTTAATGACATTCTTGAGACACCACTAGTGGTGCCCAAGTGGCCAAACAGCACTCAGGCGGTCGAGAGAGGCATAAAAGTGATGACTGAAGCTTGCACTGAAGTGACGGGATACGAATCGAGAGATGGATATATTAGGCAAAGATTATTGTCTAGGAAAATGATGCCAAGGTTCCGCACAAAAAAGAATTTCAATATGAACTTGTAATGATTTTCTATACGGTGTACCTGTAAAATAACATGTGAATTAAATCGATGTCACCCATGTAAAATTTATCATTATCCTGGAAAACATTAAATGACACCTAATTTTTGGTATACACTAAAAGTTGACAAAAAGTCGTTCGCGATGCGGCAGGGTAAGTATGCATGAAATGGCATGAAATTTTGCACAGGTGTTTGTTACAGCCATACAAACGATGCCTGAAAAGTGCAGCCTGCATCTCAAATAAAAGTGTGTTTTCCCTGCCCCCTATAGCACATGCTTTCAGAGAGCAGTTCCAACTTGGGCTTATTAAAAACCCAACAGCAAAAAACGTGAATCCCAGTGCCGAATGGGATACTCTTAATATGTTATGACAAAAATCAGCAGTGAGATCCTCGGCCAGATCAAAAGAATACACCAGGACTGGTTTGATGAAAATGATCCGGCAATCAAAGTACTCATCGATGATAAATGTGCTGCTTTTACTGACTGGCAGAATAACCCTCAGTCTCGGACCAAAGCTGATACCTTATGCAAGAAGAAAGCGGCAGCCCAGCGGGAACTTAGCAATCTAAAGAACGACTGGCTTAAAAATAAAGCATGTGAAACACAAAAACTAGCAGATGCGTGAATGTTTCATTTCCACTAAAACATTTTATGGGCCAGTCACTCGTGGCGCAGCCCCCCTAGGCTCAACTGACGGTAACCTCATAATTAAGACGTTGAAGGCCTCCTTCAGCATTGGAAAGAAAACTACCATTCATTGCTCAACAGAAGCACCAATGTTGATGTCTTGACTTCCCAGCAGGTCCGTCAGCATCCAGAGCTGACCCACTCAGCTATCCTTCATCCCTGGATGAGGTAGTTACTGCCATCAAAAGGATGAAAAATAACAAAGCCTAAGGGCCTGATGGAATCCCAGCCGAAGTGTATAAAGCAGGAGGACCTCGGCTTACCAGCCGTCTCCACTCTCTCCTGGAGTGTATATGGGAAAAGGAGGAAATCTCTCCAAGCTCTAAAAGACTCCTCCATTGTCAATATTTATAAAAACAAGGGAGACCGGTCAGACTGCGGCAACTACCGTGCGATCTCGCTGCTGTCAGTAGCTGACAAGATTATCGTCCGAGTCCTCCAAAACAGACTTCTTCCTGAGGCGGAAAACTTTCTCCCAGAATCTCATTGTGGTTTTAGACCATCACGTGGCATCACTGACGTGATCTTTGCTGCCCGCCAGATACAGGAAAAGTCCAGAGAACTGCGTCGTGACCTGGACATGGCTTTCATAGACATAACTAAGGCCTTTGACAGGGAAGCCCTCTGGTGGACCCTCGGCCGTTTTGGCTGCCCACCAAAATTCATCGCCATTGTGAGGCAACTCCACGATGGCATGAACGGTAGTGTCCTGCACAACGGCACCCATTCAGAGTTCTTCCCCATCCAAACAGGGGTTAAACAAGGGTGTGTGCTGGCACCAACTCTCTTTTCCATCTTCTTGGATGCCTTCCTTACTCGTGCCAGTGCCAATTTAGCCAGCGGGGTAAACATTGAGTACCGTGTGAAGGGGGACTCTTTTCCACATAAGACGACTCCAGGCAAGAACAAAGGTGTAGGCAGCTTCCATTACTGAAGACGATCTACAGGAGATCCTGAACACCTATGCAGACATGTACACTTTGGCCTTGAGGTGAATGTACTGTACATAAGACTCAGATTCTCTTTCAACCTGCCACTGGTTCAGACACACCTCCACCATCCATCCAGCTTAACGGTACTAGCCTCTCTAATGTTGCCCACTTTCGGTATCTCGGCTCCCACCTGCCCACCACCGCAGACATCGACGAAGAGATTCAGCATCGGATCAGATGTGCATCCCAAGCCTTTGGCAGACTCCGGAATCGTGTCTTCAGCTGTACGGAGCTGAAATTATCTACAAAGCTGCACGTATATCGAGCAGTGGTCCTCCCCACCCTGCTATATGGCAGTGAGACATGGGTCACATACAGGAGGCACTTCAAGGCACTTGAAAACTTTCATCAACGTAATCTACTTTCCATCCTCCGTGTTCGCTGGGAAGATAAGAGAACAAATGCCAGTATTCTTGCCGACACCAAAAGTAGGAGCATCGCGGCTACCATTATCCATGAGCAACTACGTTGGATTGGCCATGTTACCCGCTTGGACGACAGTAGACTGCCAAAGCAGCTACTTTACAGTCACCTAACGAATAGTAAACGTAGCGCCGGCGAGCAATTGAAAAGATATAAGGATAATCTTAAGACAAACCTGAAGAAGTGCCAAATCGACCACCTTACGTGGGAGTCGATTACTCCACATCGTATCGCTTGGAGGAGTACCGCACGAGGTGTCAATGCAAACCGAGGCAGACAAGCGCCAACGCTGGAAAGACGCTGCCACCGTCCCTCCCGCAGTAGATGGAGCCCTCCACATGTGCAACGAATGTGAAAGACGCTGCGGGTCCCTTATCGGTCTCTTTAGTCACCTCAAAACTCATCCCTAATAACTCATATCATTGTATCATTGCTGGATGATCGTCATACAGCAAAGTAGTGTGTGTGTGTGTGTGTGTGTGTGTGTGTGTGTGTGTGTCTGTGAGAGAGAGAGAGAGAGAGAGAGAGAGAGAGAGAGTAAAAGGACATATGTTTAAGTGTTTCTTCACCAACCCCTCACTATACACAGTGTTAGAGAGATAAAAGGCTTGACACAGTAAAAATACACTTTCATTATGACGACCCCAGACACCTGCTGGGCCAAAAGATCAAAGGTCAGAGGTCACTGCACTACTCAAAGCACCACAAGGCGAGAATTGACACCGAGCTCGAGTGAATCTAATTAACCATAACGTGACATGGATTTATCTTTTAATTTTATCAGGTAAAGGATATAAGACGTGCCACTACTCTACGTTAGCCATCTACAAGGTATAGTTCACTTATATATATAATGTTATATTTAGTTATTAATATATTGGTAACTTTGTGTTATCGTTCAATATTATTTGTGTCAACTTGTCTTTGGCTAAAGAGAATAGGTATATTTGTAACTGTAAAACATACACCCACAATATTGTACATTATTTTGAGGAAATGATGAAGCGTGTTTTGAGAGGTTATGATGGAGGGTGTTGTGAGAGGTTATGATGGAGGGTGTTATGTTGTGATGTGAAAGGTTATGATGGAGGGTGTTGTGTTGTGAGAGGTTATGATGGAGATGGTTGTGAGAGGTTATGATCAAGCGCGTTGTGAGAAGTTATAATGGAGGGTGTTGTGTTGTGAGAGGTTATGATGGAGGGTGTTGTGTTGTGAGAGGTTATGATGGAGGGTGTTGTGTTGTGAGAGGTTATGATGAAGCGTGCTGTGAGAAGTTATGATGGAGGGTGTTGTGTTGTGAGAGGTTATGATGGAGGATGTTGTGTTGTGAGAGGTTATGATGGAGGGTGCTGTGTTGTGTTGTGAGAGGTTATGATGAAGCGTGCTGTGAGAAGTTATGATGGAGGGTGTTGTGTTGTGAGAGGTTATGATGGTTGTGTTGTGAGAGGTTATGATGGAGGGTGTTGTGTGTGAGAGGTTATGATGGAGGGTGCTGTGTTGTGTTGTGAGAGGTTATGATGGAGGGTGCTGTGTTGTGTTGTGAGAGGTTATGATGAAGCGTGCTGTGAGAGGTTATGATGGAGGGTGTTGTGTTGTTGTATTGTGTTGCGGAGTCATTATGGAGGTGTTGTGTTGTGAGAGGTTATGATGGAGGTGTTGTGTTGTGAGAGTTTATGATGGAGGGTGTTGTGTTGTGAGAGGTTATGGAGGGTGTTGTGTTGTGAGAGGTTATGATGGAGGGTGTTGTGTTGTGAGAGGTTATGATGGAGGGTGTTGTGTTGTGAGAGGTTATGATGGAGGGTGTTGTGTTGCGAGAGGTCATTATGGAGGGTGTTGTGTTGTGAGAGGTTATGATGGAGGGTGTTGTGTTGTGAGAGTTTATGATGGAGGGTGTTGTGTTGTGAGAGGTTATGATGGAGGGTGTTGTGTTGTGAGAGGTTATGATGGAGGGTGTTGTGTTGTGTGTTGTTGTGATCAGTGTAATATAAAGGTCATTATCTCCTGGACCCAAAGTTGAGGTGGTATATAACATAGTCTGTCCATCCTTCCATTGAGGTGTTACTCTGTGTTATAACAGGTGTTGCTGGCTCAGGTAATTCAAGAGTTATGATCACGCTCGCCAATTCACTTTCTCACTCGGTATTTCCTTATAAATTTTCTCTCTCATATTTCACAATTTTACCATAGTTCTTCCGCTTTTTATCATCTCTTATCACAATTGACCACTTCCTCACTTGCAATATTAATCAGTATGTTTTTTTTCAACCAACAAAAACAAAATTATTCAAAAATTCAATTAACCGCAGGATGAACGCAGTTCCCATGATGAATAAAAACAATGGCGCTCACACTGTGACGTCTCTTTGTTCTCCCGCTAATACTTTTATTCATTTCTGTTCATTGTATTTTATCCTCAAAGATCACACACGCACACACACATACACATACATCAGTAACATCACTCAACACCTCCACCTTGCACAAATAGTTGACTTTCCTACACATGGGAATGCCACCCTGGACCTCATCATGACTGATCTCGGCAACCACTACCTTCCCCCCAGCCGCTGCCTCCTATGGGGCGCAGCCCCCACCTGTCTCTACTGTGTTCACCTACACCTACCATCTCACGACCGCCAGTTGTCACCAGGACTTACCGACCTACCCCTGACTCTGCCATGCGGCGTTTCGGACAATGGGTGAACAGGTATCCCTGGACTGAACTGACCACGGTAGACGATGTGCAGAACAAATGGGATAATTACCTGGACACTATCACCAAAGCCTACCACCACTTCTTTCCAGCCAAGACACTGGAGGATCCACCCTGATGATGTCCCGTGGATTACACCCCGGAACAAAAGACTAATTGAGCAGGGCAACAAGGCATACTACACAGACAACCGCCTGTACAAAAGTCTACGTAACCAGGTCAGCAGGGAAATCAAGTCAGCCAAGAAGTCTTATTATCCCAGAAAAGTGCACGGCCTCAAGGAAGTCGGCATCGGTCAGTGGTACTCTAAGGTAAAAGACCTCACTTGGATTACGCAGTTCAATTCTGGTCACTGTATTACAGAATGGATATAGAATCCTTGGAAAGAATTCAGAGGAGAATGACAAGACTAATCCCGGGCATTAGGAACCTTGAGTACAGAGACAGGTTAAAGCATCTTAATTTGCACTCCCTCGAGAGACGTAGAGTGAGGGGCGATATGATAGATGTGTATAAATGGAAGTCAGGGCTAAACAAAGGGGACATTGCAAAGGTACTCAAACTATCCAACCAGGAGCGAACTCGTAACAATGGTTTTAAATTAGACAAATTTAGATTTAGGAGCGAAATAGGTAAACACTGGTTTGGTAACAGAGTAGTGGATGAATGGAACAAGTTACCAAATATCATCATTAACTCGAATACGCTGGGTAGCTTCAAGCATAGGTTGGATGCTTATATGAGCAATAGGGGTTGGGTGTAAATGGGACTGCCCAGTATGGGCCAATAGGCCCGCTGCAGTTTCCTCCATTTTATGTTCTTATGTTCTTATCTCTGTGGTCTTAACCGTCAGTCTCCCACGCTTCCTTTCATCTCTCATTTACCTAGTGAGGAGGCAGCTGAGATAATTAATAACCACTTTGCTACCATATGTCATACCCTACCCAGTACCCAGTCTTGACCTCACTCTCCTCCCGGCTTACTTACCATCCCGCTCCCCCTCCCAGTGTTCAACCATTTGAAATTGCCAACAAACTCCTGAAATTTAAATCCATACGCTCCACAACCCCAATTGACCTCCCAATCAAAATTTACAAGGAGTTTGCAGTCGAACTTGCCACCCCCCTCTATTCTGTTATTAATGCATCCCTCAGACAAAGCAAATGCCCTAATGAATGGAAACCGCATTTGTCACCCCTATCCCCAAGGTCCCCACCCCACAGTCCCCTAACGACCTCAGGCCAGTTGCCATTACCCCCATACCCAGTCTACTCTGTGAAGACTTTGTTTTTGAGTGGGCATTTGCTCGTATTTATCAGTCAATTGATCCACAGCAATTGGCAATATGAGGACCTCCTCTACATCACACTGCTACTGCTTGGTTAGTTTCCTGGATTTCCTGCACAAAAACCTGCAGAAACCTAAGACATCACTGACCGTTGCCCTTGTTGATTTCAGGAAGGCTTTTGACCTTGTTCATCACTGCACTGTTATCAACAAGGCCATTGCACTAGGGCTGCCCACCAACCTGGTCTCATGGCTCACCGATTTCCTGAGTGAGCGTCGTCAGGCAGTCAGGTACCAGGGTTCTGTATCCACATTCCAACACCTCACCTGTGGTGTTCCCCAGGGGACCAAGATGGGACCACTGTGCTTCCTCATCCTGATCAACGACGCTCTGTCGGACACTCCTCACAGGTGGAAGTAAGTGGATGACTGCACTGTGGGGGTTACATTGGACAACACCTCACCGGACTACTCATTGCTACAAGGCACCCTGGACAGGCTACAGGCATGGACTACGGAGAACAAGGTCACCATCAACCACACCAAAACCGTAGTCATGCACATCAATACCGCCAACACTCCAGTGCAAGTTCCAGCAGTCACATTGGGTGCCCATCCTCTCCAGTTAGTGCAGTCTGTCAAACTCCTGGGTGTTACCATAGACCACAAACTGGACTGGAAGGTCCATGTAAACAACACAATCAAGGCAGCCTCGTACCGACTCTACATGCCACTTGGGGCACCCACGCCAAAGCTGAGGACTATCTACAATGCCTATATTCTCCCCAAATTAACGTATGCGTCACAAGCCTGGTCGTCTTCTCTCAACTCTACCCAACAACGTCAGCTGGAGAAGGTACAGAAAAGGGCCTTCAGAATCATGCTCGGCGTAGACTACTCCGGCTACAACAACGCTCTCTCCACCCTGGAAATGCCATCCCTCAGTGACCTCCACCACCAAGCACTAGCAAGGTTTGACAGTGGACTACTGCACCATCCTCGTCATCACCACCTCCTGCCACCGGCAGTCCGCCACTACAAAAAAATTCAGCCCATAAGAGCCCGCATTGATAGATATAAGAATAGCACCATCCCATCTATTATTAAAATAAAAAGCAACTCCTGATTTATGTACTGTACAGCCCTGTAAATGTATATTTTCAGCAACTGGCTGCAATTCTATTAATAAACCGTTTATTATTATGATTATTATTACACAAGCGAGGTCCTTCATATCAACACACCTACGGACGAGTTACTGCACCACGTGGCCTACATAAAAACATAAGAATGGAGGAAGCTGCAGCAGTCTATTGGCCCATACTGGGCAGTCCCTTTACACCCAACCCCTACAGGTCACATATCCATCCAACCTATGTTTGAAGCTATTCAGCGTATTCGTGTTCATGATGATGTTTGGTAACTTGTTCCATTCATCCACTACTCTATTTCCAAACCAATGTTCACCTATCTCGCGCCTGAATCTAAATTTGTCTCATTTAAAACCTTTGCTAGGAGTTCGCTCCTGGATGGATAGTTGAAGTACCTTTGTTATATCACCTTTGTTTAGCCTGACTTCCATTTATACACCTCGATCATATCGCCCCTCACTCTACGTCTCTCGAGGGAGTGTAAATGACGATGCTTTAACGTAGAATTGAACTGGGTAATCCAAGTGAGGTCTCACAAGCGCAAGATATAGTTTTAGGATAACCTCGTTAGTCTTGTAACTAACACTCCTTTATATGAACCCGAGTACTTTGTTAGCCTTGTTGACTTGGTTTAAGATTCCTAATTGTCATTACTCCTAAATATTTCTCACAGTCCGATTTCTCTATAACAGCGTTGTTCATCTAATATCTGGTTTCTCTGTTTACTTCTCCTAGATTAAGTACTTGACGTTTATACAGATTAAATTTCATCTGCCATTTTTCAGACAATACGAAAAAAAAATCAGATGTTCCTGTAGTTTTGCGGACTCCTCGTCAGAGTTAATTACGCGCCCTATTTTAGTGTCAGCAAATTTACTTATGTTGCTGTCTTCGCCTATATCTACAGTATGTCGTTTATGTATATAATAAATAGTAATGGTCCAAGTATTAATCCTTCTGGTATTCCACTAGTGACGTTACTCCAATCGGATTTAGTGCCGTTAATACTTACTCGCTGTTTCCTGTCCTGTAACCACGCCCTAATTCATTTTAGAATATCTCCTCCAATTCCAAGATCCTTTCGTGGGGGACTCTGTCGAAGGCTTTGCTAAAGTCGAGGAATACCACATCATAATCGTACCCATCGTTAACTGATTCGAAAACAGCTGAAAAGATTGTTAATAGATTAGCCAGACATAAACACCCACGTGTGAAGCCATGTTGGGAATCATTGATCAACTTGTGCTTCTCCAGGTGACTTCGAATAGAGTTTGAAATTATTGCTTCCAGCCTACAATTGATGTTAAACTGATTGGACAGTAGCTAGAGGATAGTGATATATCTCCCTTCTTGAAAATCGGTATCACATTCACTATCCTCCAGGTTTCTGGTACTACACTCGTTTTTAATGACATGTTAAACAAATTTGCTAAGGGCATACTAAGCTCTTCCTTACATTTCTTTAATACTCTGGCAAATATCTCATCAGGACCTGGTGACTTATTAGGCTTTAGCTTGTGTTATGATAAACTACTTCTCAGTTTGTGTAGGTGTTCCGAGTGAGCGTTCCATGGTTGGTTGTGGATTCGCAACGTGAACGTCTTTTGTTTGTGACATCATTTCTGCCGCGTCCGCTCGCTTTGTTTACTTTAGTATGGGCCCGGCAGTGTTTAGTTAAGTACAGAGTATCTCCTTTCTTATTGTACAGTATGTTTCTAGTGGTATAACGTGTAAACCTTGTTCGATTTTTATAACACCAAGTAAAGTATTATTTGTGAAAGATTATTGTTAATCATATTTTAGAGTTCCACGGAAAATAACTTACTTATTTATGAGGTTTCGTGTGGCGGATAGACCACGTTGTTCATCGTAGTTTCTAGACTAAATAAGTCTTTACTTTTGTGTTCATTATTTTGTCACTCTGTTGAGTCATTTATTTGATCAGATTTAATCATTTATTTGATTATTTTTGTTCATACTGATATATTTATTTTATTGTTTATTTGCTAATATATTCTGTAATTAAAACTACTGCATGTATTTCAATAAACCCCATAGTAATGAGGTGATGATTTTGGTGGGATCTATTCCTTGAACCTATAATATAAAGAGAAGTTGAATTTGTAATTTTGTTACACCCTAAGAGGCCTAAGGTCGTAACAAAAATTGGCAACCTTGTCCAGAATAGATTCCTTTATCACTCATTAACTATTGGGAATATTTAGATATAGAGATTCTTTATTGATTAATCATAGCTACTTTTGATGTTGAGGAGTTTGTTGAGAATCCATCCGTGAAAATGTTGAAAGACTGTTGTCATGGGTTGCGTTGGGCCTCCCGCACAACCCATCCCAAATGTTTGTTTACGGTACAGAAAAGGTAACCGGCCAGCCATAACTGGGACATGTAGGGGGGGGGGGGCAGGCCAGTGAGACAGTGGTGCACTGTTCATCACTTCACGCCTCAAAAAAAACAATTTAGTCAGTGGGCTTTAGACCTTGGGTTAGAGAAGACCTCCTGCTCCGCGGATTTAGAACAGGGGCCATACAGTCCTACCAGTGCTACGAGTCTGTGTGTGCAAATCCCCGAGATTGTTGTTAAGTCCAGCGACAAGTTAACACATCCTGTAAAGGAAGTGATCAATGGTGAGGACCTGGTTGCTACAAGAGCATTCCAGGCCGGCCTAATAGATCTAAACGATTAATTCTCCAGGTTGACAAACTCTCCCTTATAACTTACGGTACTGTGGCGTGAATGTGAGTGACTGACCTATCCATGCAAATTATAAGTCCAGTGTACGGAATTGTGCCAAATAAACGTAAGTGCAATCATCTGCCCGTATCTGTGATCCCTCTATTATTATTATTACCAAGGGTAATGACTCATTGGTTATGACAAAGTATAACCAATAACTTAGATGGATGTTGGAAGTTAATGGAATTCATTAAATCATAATTTATCAAGTACACAACGCATTGAATGCCGGAAGCAGAGTGAATTTCTACGTAGTGATACACCATAATCTCCTGGGTGAGTAACCAGTGTGAAGGTATCCGAGTTCTACAGTAAGAAAACCACTTTCCTGCATTTAAAACTTAACAATTGGCGCCCGAACAGGGACACAGACCGTGGATGATTGCACAATTGTATCGCCCACACCTACACCATGTCAGCTCGTGCAGCAGCTTTAGAGGAAGCACGTCCCCTCGGGCTGGAGGGGGCTGAGGCGGTTGCATACATGGAGAAGGCTGAGGAGAGAGAAGACAAGATGACGAGAGAAGACAAGAGTCGCGAGCATGAAGGACTCTTAGCCCAGCTAGACTTTCAGAAGGAAGAAAAGAAGCTGGAACGAGAAGAGAGACAAAGGGAACGGGCGTTCCAACTGGCCTTAGCGGAAAGGAACCAAAATTCTCCCACTCAAAACGTCACTTATAGGAAATTTCCCCAGATGCCCACCTTTAAGGAGGGCGAATCCATGGAAATGTACATTTCCCGGTTTGAGCATCTCGCAGAAGCCTACGAGCTTGATGACAGCATTAAGGAATTTGAGTTCCTGAGCCTATTTGATGGGATAGCTTTAGGGATTCTTCGACGACTAGAGCGTCCTGAAAATAAATTCCCTGACATGAAGTCTGCACTGCTGCGGGCATATGGGCTGACTACTGAGCAGGCCAGGCATCAGTTCAACAGGGCAATGTTGGAAGAAAATGAAACGGCTGCACAGTTTCGGGATCGTTTAAGGGACTATGTGGCTCAGTGGATGAGTAAGGATGAAACCCCCAAGTCCATGGAAGGGGTTATAGACTTAATGGTGCACACGCAGTTTGAAAGGTCTTGTCCTCCTGAACTTGTGGCTCAAATCAGGGCTAATGGAGTTAAGACGTCGAAGGAAATGGCAAGCAAATCAGACGCTCATTTCAGCGCTTTCGGGTACCACACTCGGAGGCGGTGGTCGAACAGGGAGTCGGCAGGTAACCAACAAAGTCAACATCCTCTACAGAAACAGGCAACCGGCAACAGGGAAATAACCAGCAACCACAACCGCACAGACAGCAACAGAAACAGCAGCAGAAGCAGCACCAAGGCCCCCTGCAGTATCAGGACAGTTGGCGCCCGGGTAACAATCCACGATGGAACCGGCGGCAGGAAGCCGCCGTGGCTCAATTCGTAGGCCAAGGTGCCAGCAATAATAATCCACAAAGAGACCAGCAGCAGGAAGCCGCCGATGTTCAAACTGTGGGCGGGGAGTGGCCTGACCTTCCAGCAGGGCCGATCGTCATGCACCCTGAAGCAGGGGTTCATACCGAATCAAGTCTACCCCAACACACCTACTGACTAACTGCCGCCTCCAACCTCTCCTCGAGGGGTCACCCCACCTTTCTTGTTAAACCTGGATACGTTGGAGGAATTCCAGCGACTGTCATGCGAGATAGTGGGGCATCGGACTATATTGTCAGGAAGGAATTGGTGGGGCAACATCAATACACCGGAGCACAAGTAAGTGTTAAATTAGCCAATAGTTACATTCAAACGGTTCCAGTGGCCAAGGTTGAGGTGGACACCCCCTTCTTCTCAGGTTGGGTCACTGCAGCAGTCATGAGGGAACCTATATACGATCTCATCATTGGGAATATCAAGGGAGCAAGAAACAGTTGTGCAGTGGATGCTGCAACCCAAACTGATGCTGCCGCTTTGACCCAAGTTAATGCTGCTGCAGTCACTCGGGGTATGGCTCAAACAAAACCTCGAGTCACCCCATTGGCTATTGCCACATCGTCTGATCTCATCAATAGTCAGGATGTCGTCCAACCAAGAGCAAGAGCATGACAGCACGCTCACTTCGGTACACAAGAATTTGATGGTTGGGATCATCAAGGAGACATTTGGGAATCGAACGAGGTTCGTAAAGAAGAGGAACCGTCTCTACCGAGAGACTGAGACGTCTCTGGGTGAAACACGACTGCTGTTCGTGGTTCCTTCCAAGTACCGCCTGGCTGTGTTCAAGCTAGGTCATTGCACTGCTCTTGGCAGTCATATGGGTAAAAAGAAGACCTTTGATCGCATCAGTGCAGCGTTCTTCTGGCCAAGGATGGGCCAGGAGATCACCAGGCTAGTCCGCTCTTGTGATGTGTGCCAGAAAACCAGTGATCGAGGGCGAGTTCCGCCTGCATCACTACGGCCCCTCCCACTGATCTCTGAACCCTTGAGAGGGTGGCGGTGGACATTGTAGGGTCGATAAACCCAAGGGTGAGCGATGGGGCAAAGTATATTCTCACCTTGGTGAACTTTAGCACGAGGTGGCCCGAGGCTGTGCCCTTGAGGAACATTGAGGCCACGACTGTTGCAGAAGCCATGTTGGAAATCTTCTGTCGGGTTGGTATTCCCAAACAAGTCCTCAGTGACAGGGGGACCCAGTTTACTTCTGCCATGATGGAGGAGTTGATGTGGTTGTTATCTGTAAAGGGGCTAAAGACAACACCCTATCACCCGATGTGCAACGGACTCTGTGAGAGGTTTAATGGGACGCTGAAGAAAATGCTCAGGAGGATGGCAGCCGAACAACTTAAGGAGTGGCCACACTACATTGCCCCACTTCTGTTCGCGTACCGGGAGGTGCCACAGAGCTCACTCAAGGTGTCTCCCTTCGAGCTTATGTACGGCAGGTCCGTCCGGGGACCACTACAGGCTCTTCGGGAACTGTGGGATGATGAGGAATCAGATCCGGAAGTCAAGGCCACTTATACATATGTCATTGACTTAGCTGATCGTCTCCAAGAAACCTGTCAACTAGCAAAGCAAGAGCTGATAAAGGCTCAAGAGGTCCAGAAGACTTTCTATGACAAGAAGGCCAAGCTTCGTTGTTTCCAGCCAGGTGATCAGTGCCTGGTTCTGTTGCCTACGATGCGCAATAAGTTACTGGCTCAGTGGAAAGGTCCATTCGACATTGCAGAGCGTGTCTCGGATCTGACTTACATCGTCCAGGTGGGAGCTCGACGAAAGAAGTTCCACATCAACATGCTGAAGAAGTACTTCCAGTCACCGATCAAGGGTACAGTCTCCACTGAGGAAGACAGGGACGAGCCTTCCCAGTGTGATTCAGGGGTAACTTGTGCTGCCACAGTGATCTCTGCCAGTGATGAGGAGGATGGGCCTGTCACTGCACGCTCCCGCCAGAGTGAGACTTTCACGGACGTTGAGGTGAACGGAAATCTATCAGCAGAGGAACGAGATGCCATTGGCTCTCTGTTGCATCGCTACAAGGACATCTTCTCTGATAAGCCAGGAGTTGCCCGGGTCGACTGTCACACTATTGAACTGACCAGCAATACACCTGTTCGGGTAAAGCCCTATCCTATACCTATGCGACTACTGGACACTGTCAAACAAGAAATTGAGGAAATGGAAGCAGTAGAAATCATCGAGAAATCATCGTCTCCATACTGTAGTCCTATGGTAGTCGTCCGAAAAAAGGATGGGGGTGTCAGGATCTGTGGGGATTATAGGAGAGTAAATGCCATTACTCAGGTGGATGCTGAACCTATGTGTGATCAGAAAACTATTTTTTCAAGAATAGCTGGTTCCAAGTTATTTACCAAACTTGATCTGACCAAGGGGTTCTTCCAAATCCCACTGGACCCGAAGAGTCGGCAGATCACAGCCTTTGGTACGCCAGGGGGTCTCTATCAGTACAGAGTCCTTCCCTTTGGTCTCACAAACTCCCCTGCCGTATTCAACCGTGTCATAAGGCAAGTCCTAAACGGCATCAAGGGAGTTGAGGCATTTGTGGACGATGTGTTAATCCATTCAGCAACATTTGAGGAACACCTGGAACTCTTAGAGGAGGTGTTCCGGAGGTTCCAACAAAAAAACATGACCGTGAAACCAAGCAAGTGCGAGATCGGTCAGGCTGCAGTACAGTTCCTCGGGCACACTATCGGCGGAGGACGCTGCACCTGTCAGAATGAGAAGATCAAAAAGGTCCAAGATGCACCACGGCCCACTACAAAAAAACAAGTGAGGTCATTTCTGGGCCTCGTAGGGTACTACCAGAACTTCATCCCAAACTTTGCCGTGGTGGCTCTTCCCTTATCTGACCTGCACAAGAAACATGCATCTAACAAGGTGCAATGGGGACCTGAACAAGAGGATTCTTTCAGTGCCCTCAAGAACCTGTTATGCAAGCCACCCATCCTTCAACTGGTGAGGAAGGAAGAGCCTTTCATCCTCCGGACCGATGCTTCACAGGATGGGGTTGGCGCAGTGCTACTACAAGAGGCAGACGGCGAGGTTTTTCCAGTTGCGTATCACAGTCGCAAGTTGAAACCTGCGGAGAGGAATTACAGCACGGTCGAGAAGGAACTTTTGGCAGTGGTGGAAGGCATCAAGAAGTACTACTACTATCTCTACGGAGGTGAGTTTGTGTTGGAGACAGACCACATGCCGCTCACCAGTCTCCGACCATCTAAGAATGCAAATGCTCGTCTGATGCGGTGGGCACTGTATCTCCAGCAGTTCAACTTCGTCCTCCGGTACATCAAGGGCAGCCTGAATGTGGGGGCTGACCTCCTATCTCGACTTGTGGGGAACCAGAGCAACTGATTGAGAGGTCACCTTCCCAAATGAGTGTGGAGTTGGTCTAGACTCCAGTCGACTCGAGCCTCCAAGCGTCTGGCGGCTCGTCATATGTTATGTATAATTTTCTCACACCTTTCTACACTTGAGAACATAACACAACACCTGTGCCACCTAAACAATGTCTACATACCCTACACCACACAACACGTTGCTCTAATGTAAATGTAGCGTGCTTACGCTTAGCATGAACTATTGCTCGGGAATTGTCACCCTCGCCGCGGAGTTTTCCTCCAGCCAGAAAAACTAAAGTAAATGTTGAGGTTTTCCCTCAGTGGCGATTGGCGACTACATTCCGTTGCAGTGTTAGTGTTACACACACACCACAGTGTGAATGTCGAATTGTGTGTCTGGGCTAGGCATTCTCTTGATTGTATACAGGTGCTGAAAATTTATTCTCCAAGAGAAAAATTTTTCTTAGTAGGGGCGATTGTCATGGGTTGCGTTGGGCCTCCCGCACAACCCATCCCAAATGTTTGTTTACGGTAGAGATAAGGTAACCGGCCAGCCATAACTGGGACATGTTTTCAATTAGTGGGCCAGCCGGGGGGGGCAGGTCAGTGAGACAGTGGTGTACTGTTCATCACTTCACGCCTCAAAAAAAACAATTTAGCCAGTGGGCTTTAGACCTTGGGTTAGAGAAGACCTCCTGCTCCGCAGACTTAAGAACAGGGGCCATACAGTCCTACCAGTGCTACGAGTCTGTGTGTGCAAATCCCCGAGATTTTTGTTAAGTCCAGCGACAAGTTAACACATCCTGTAAAGGAAGTGATCAATGGTGAGGGCCTGTTTGCTACAAGAGCACTCCAGGCCGGCCTAATAGATCTAAACGATTAATTCTCCAGGTTGACAAACTCTCCCTTATAACTTACGGTACTGTGGCGTGATTGTGAGTGACTGACCTATCCATGCAAATTATAAGTCCAGTGTATGGAATTGTGCCAAATAAACGTAAGTGCAATCATCTGCCCGTATCTGTGATCCCTCTATTATTATTATTATCAAGGGTAATGACTCATTGGTTATGACAAAGTATAACCAATAACTTAGATGGATGTTGGAGGTTAATGGAATTCATTAAATCATCATTTATCAAGTACACAACGCATTGAATGCCGGAAGCAGAGTGAATTTCTATGTAGCGATACACCATAATCTCCTGGGTGAGTAACCAGTGTGAAGGTATCTGAGTTCTACGGTAAGAAAACCACTTTGCTGCATTTAAAACGTAACAATTTGTTACACCCTAAGAGGCCTAAGGTCGTAACAAAAATTGACGACCTTGTCCAGGATAGATTCCTTTATCACTCATTAACTATTGCGCATATTTAGATATAGAGATTCTTTATTGATTAATCATGGCTACTTTTGATGTTGAGGAGTTTGTTGAGAATCCATCCGTGAAAATGTTGAAAGACTGTGTTTTAAGAAAGGATGATTGGATGAAACTTGCTGATACATATGAAATTGAGTATCGACATTGTCAAAGGAAGTCCGAAATTCGAAGTGCAGTATTAACTGAACTTGTGAATGAAGAGGTGCTACCGAAGGGGGCACTGACTTTGCGTTCATTTGACCCCAGAGAACCTGTAGAGATCAGAAAGTTAGAAATGGAGCATGAGTTGACTTTGAAGGAAAGAGAAGAATAGGAAAGAGAGCGTGGAAGGCAGCATGAATTAGCGTTAGCACAGGTTAGCAGTAGAAGACAAGACTTACAGGCATTATCTTTAGAATCTGAGACAAAATTGTTTGATGTGACAAAACATTTGAGACTTATGCCTGCTTTTGACGAGGAGGACCCAGAAGCGTTTTCTTGCAGTTTGAGAAAATTGCAAAGTCTTTTCAGTGGCCTGAAGAGTCGTGGATTGCTATGATTCAAAGTGTGCTCACTGGGTCAGCTCGTTCAGCATTTCTGTCTTTGTCAAGTGAAGTTTGTCGTAGTTATAAGTTAGTGAAAGAAGAAATTCTTAAAGCATATGAACTCATTCCTGAAACATATAGAGTGAAATTTAGGACTATGAGAAAGACTGATGCACAGTCATATATAGAATTTGTTTATTCATTGAGTAAAATGTGTGGAAGGTGGATAAAGTCTAGCAAGGTAGAAACTTTTGAGGAACTTGTTGAGTTGATGATTTTAGAACAGTTCAAAAGAGCCACTCCAAGAGATATACAATTGTACTTAGGAGAGAGAGATATTAGTAATGTTCATAAAGCTGCTGCATTAGCTGATAGCTATGCCCTTACTCACAAAATGCATCCTGTTAAATCTCAAAATCAGTCAGGTGGAAAGGGTTTTGTAACCAAGGAAAAGGGTGGTAGGCAGGATAGTAGTTCTGCTTCTTCTAGTAAAGTAAATTTTCGTGGAAACTCAGGTGAGCTTTCCAAGACCTATGCCAAGACTAAAGCATTTGTCTGTTTTTACTGTAAGAAACCAGGTGCTTCTCACAGTATTCTGTTGAAAGGATCTGTTCCCTGCGTGGAAGATTCCTATACTGGAGAGCATTTGGTGCTTAAGGGTGTCGGTGGAGTGATCACTGTTCCTTTGTGGAGGGTGTTTTTAAGAACTCCACTTGTGACTGGTTGGGTGACTATTGGTGTTCAAGATTCTCTTCCTGTGACGGGTTACTTTTTTGCTGGGTAATGATATTGCAGGAGCCAGCGTGATGTCAAATCCTGTGGTATCTTCGACTCCTACAAAGGAGAATAATACTGGTTTAATTGAAGAAGAATACCCTGACTTATTTCCTTTATGTGCAGTTACAAGGAGCCAGACTCTTCGGCATAAGGTACAGACCGTTCCTTTAGTTGACCCTAAGCTTTGTATTGCTGATAGTAGTGCACCTGGCAATGATGAAAATGATTTTGGTATTGAGAATCTGTTTGACAGTCAGGATGATTCATTTGATAGTGACTTTGGTGGGAGAGATGTGAGTGAAGCTAAAGATTCAGTTAACATTCATTCTCCAAAATCTGAAGCTGATCTCTCTTCTGGTGACAACATTACCATTCAGAAAGTACCTGTCACTAGGGAAAAACTGATAGATGATCAGCAGAGTGACTCCGAATTAGCTGAACTATGTAGAAAGGCTGTGGATATGGAAGAAGCCGCTCGCATGCCTGTTTGTTACTACATGGATGCAGGGTTACTTATGAGGAAGTTCTGATCTGTATCTGATCCTGCTGATGAGTGGAATGTTGTGCATCAGGTTGTGATTCCCAGATGTCACAGGGGAGAAGTCTTGAAATTAGCACACGACTTTTTGGGAGGACATTTAGGAGTTAGGAAAACATACAAAAAGATTTTGTCTCATTTTTGCTGGCCTGGAATGAAAGGTGATGTTGCTAGATATTGTAGAACTTGCCATGAATGTCAGATGGCTGGTAAACCGAATCAGGTCATAAAACCTGCTCCCCTAAAACCCATACCTGTGGTAGATGAGCCATTTAGCAGGGTTATATTTGATTGTGTAGGTCCTCTCCCAAAAACTCGATGTGGCCACCAATATTTGTTCACAATCATGTGTACTACCACCAGGTACCCAGAGGCTATACCACTGCGAAGCATCAAAGCAAAGAGTGTGGTAAAGGCTCTGACTAACTTCTTCACTAAATATGGCATTCCTAGAATTGTACAGTCGGATCAGGGTACTAACTTCACTTCTTTCCTTTTCCAGCAGGTGATGAATGAATTGGGTATTAAACAATACTTAGCTTCTGCGTACCACCCTCAAACCCAAGGTGCCCTAGAGAGAGGTTCCACCAGACTTTTAAATCAATGCTTATGAAATACTGTATGGAGTCTGATAAGGATTGGGATGAAGGAGTACGAATTATGTTGTTTGCCATAAGAGAGAATCCCCAAGATTCCCTAGGATTCAGTCCCTTTGAAATGATTTTTGGTCATGCTGTAAGAGGTCCTATGACTGTGTTGAAGGAAAGTTGGATAAGTAATCAAATAAAAGTCCCTTTATCAGTGTATGTAGAGAAGTTTAAAGAGAAACTGAAGATAGTAGGTGAGATTGCTTGTAAAAATCTGTCAAAAGTACAGGAGAAAATGAAAAAGCAATCTGATGAGCATTGTCAAGCTAGAGAATTTAAGCCTGGAAATAGGGATTTAGCACTCATACCCCTGTATAGAAATCCCCCTCAAGCTAAATATGAGGGTCCATTCACTATAGTTAAGAAATTAAATGACCTCAACTATGTCATAGCAACTCCAGACAAGAGAAAATTGGAGAGTTTGACTCATATCAACAGGTTAAAACCGTATTTTGGTAGAAGTGAAGTGGTTTGTTCAGTAACAGGAAGAGAGGAGGTGGTCCCAGACACTGATTTCCAAGTGGATATCCCCTTAAAAATCTGTAATTCCAGTATATTGTGTGACCCTACCTCTAAAGTATCCCATCTTTCACAACAGCAGTCTCAGGATGTGGTACAACTGCTGCAGGAGTTAAAGCCACTCTTCGACGATGTGCCACGCCAGTGTTCTCTGCTGGAGCACGACCTGGTACTGCTGCCTGACACATCTCCCATCAAGAAAGCACCCTACCGAATGAGCCCTGATAAGCGGAAGAAGCTGAAGCAGGAAGTGGAGTATCTGCTGGAACATGACCTAATAGAGAGGAGCAGTAGTGCATGGACGTCACCCTGTGTGCTGGTGCCTAAACCCGACGGAAGTGTACGCATGTGTACTGACTACAGGAAGGTCAACCTGGTGACACGTGCTGATACATATCCATTGCCACGCATCGACGACATCATCGATAGTGTGGGTCAAGCATCATTTGTCACCAAGCTGGATCTTCTCAAAGTCTACTACCAAATCAAACTCTCGGAAGAAGCAAAGCAGATTTCAGCTTTTGTCACTGCGGAGGGGCTGTGGCAATACAAAGTTATGCCCTTCGGCCTCAAAGGAGCACCAGCAACATTTCAGCGAACGATGCATATAGTGACATCAGGCCTGCCTGGAGTGTACGCCTATCTGGATGATCTGGTCGTCGTCGGTGACACATGGGTAGCACACATTGGCCGACTCCGTGAACTCTTCAATCGTCTAGCAGAGTTCAACTTCACCGTAAACCTACCCAAGAGTGAATTCGGACATACCACCTTAATCTTCCTTGGTCATGTCATTGGACAAGGGAAAATTGCTCCAATTGATGCCAAGGTTGCCGATATTCTCAGTCTACCTGCACCTCACAATCGAAAGGCTCTCAGAAGATTTCTCGGGATGGTTGGATTCTACAGGAGGTTTCGTCCAAATTTTGCCAGGGTGGTCACTCCCGTGACAGATTTGGTCAGCCCAAAAAGAAAGTTTGTGTGGACTAATGAATGCCAGACAACATTCGAAAAGGTTCGTGGATTGTTGGCGACGGCACCTGTACTGCAACTCCCAGACTTTAAGAAACATTTTGTGATACAGGAGTTGGTGCTGTGTTAATGCAAAAAGGAAAAGATGGAATATTGCACCTGAACTGTTATTTCTCGGTCAAACTGAAAAAGCATCAACGTGGATATGCAACAATAGAAAAAGAAGCATTGGCCCTTTTGTTAGCTCTGAAAAAGTTTGAAGTGTATGTAAGTGGATCACCTTACCCAGTGATAGTTTATACAGATCATAATCCACTTCAGTTTGTTCATAATATGAGAAATAAGAATCAAAGACTATTACGGTGGTCATTAGCTCTTCAACCCTATAATATAGAAATCAAACACATAAAGGGCTGTGATAATATTATTGCCGACACTCTATCTCGTGTTGAGTAAAAGTTTATTCAGAGCTTCTTAAACTTTTAAATTAAGGGGGGAGATGTTACGAGTGAGCGTTCCATCGTTGGTTGTGGATTCGCAACGTGAAAGTCTTTTGTTTGCGACGTCATTTCTGCCCGCGTCCACTCACTTTGTTTACTTTAGTATGGGCCCGGTAGTGTTTAGTTAAGTACAGAGTATCTCCATTCTTATTGCACAGTATGTTTCTAGTGGTATAACATGTAAACCTTGCTCGATTTTTATAACACCAAGTAAAGTATTATTTGTGAAAGATTATTGTTAATCATATTTTAGAGTTCCACGGAAAATAACTTATTTTTTATGAGGTTTCGTGTGGTGGATAGACCACGTTGTTCATCGTAGTTTCTAGACTAAATAAGTCTTTACTTTTGTGTTCATTATTTTGTCACTCGGTTGAGTCATTTATTTGATCAGATTTAACTTGTGTTTGTTTATTTTTGTTCATACTGATATATTTATTTTATTGTTTATTTGCTAATATATTCTGTAATTAAAACTACTGCATGTATTTCAATATACCACCATAGTAATGAGGTGATGATTTTGGTGGATCTATTCCTTGAACCTATAATATAAAGAGAAGTTGAATTTGTAATTTTGTTACACCCTAAGAGGCCTAGGGTCATAACAGTAGGGAAGACTATGGTCACAAGATGGCACTGGCCATCAGTCAGCCTGGGATATAACTGGCCGGTCTTAGTACCATAGTATGTGGAGCCCTGTGATTGGTCCTGGTCAGGAGGTGGAAAATCTGATGTGCACTGTGCTCCAGAGTCAGTTACTGAGTATAGGCTGTGAAGTCAACATCTGGTCTCCTGTCACATAAGTATTGAGTGTTGGTGTAGTTTTATTGCTCCAGACCCCAGAGTTATTATATGCTTGTCGCAGATTTAGCAAGTCCAAAGAAACCATTTGAATGGACTACAGAGTGTCAGTTGACATTTAACATAATATGCCATTTCCTGTCTATATCGCCAGTGTTGAAAGCTCCAGATTTCTACCAGCCATTCAGATTTCTACCTGCCATTCAGTCTTATGGTTGATGCAAGTGATTTGGGGGTTGGAGCAGTGCTAGTGCGATAAGATAAAGATACAATTTTGCATCCAGTGTGTTACTTTTCAAGAGAATTGAAAGGTTTTCAAAGAAAGTATGTGACCATTGAAAAGGAAGCTTTGGCTATAATTTTAGCACTAGAAAATTTTGAAGTGTATGTTCATTTTCCTTCATTTCCATTAGTGATATAAAGTGATCATAATCCAATAGTTTCTGAATAGAATGAAGGGAAAGAACAATAAGTTATAGAAATGGTCTCTAGAGTTGCAGCCTCTTAATTTGGAAACAAGGCATATAAAGGGGAAGGATAATATCACAGCTGATGCTCTTTCAAGAAGTACCTTGTGACATGTATAACTGTATTGGTGGTATCACTGGCTGGTCTTAGTATCATACTATGTGGAGCCCTGTGATTGGTCCTGGTCCGGAGGTGGAAAATTTGGTGTGTTCCAGAGTCAAGTTACTGAGTATAGGCTGTGAAGTCAACATCTGGTCTCCTGACTCCTAAGCCATAAGTATCGAGTGTTGTACTCTTATTGCTCCAGACCCCCAGAGTTATTATATGGTGAGATTAGGATTTAGTGATTATATATTATTAGTGTGATGGTTAAGATTTAAAGTTCATTTATTATTACTTAAGAGTTTGCTGATTTCTTTTATTGTATATATTTTGTATAAAATTCTGTCATCAGCGTTCGTTAGTTTTGTAAATAAATAGTAAGTTTGAACCTTTAAGGTGATTTTCCTTATTAAATGGGTTGTAGAATTTATGGAAGGGGCGAGATAAAAACTTGCTTTGTGTTGTAACACTTGTCTATTTGCTTACTAACATCGTGACCTCACACAGAAGGGCAAGAGACCAGGTTATGCCATCAACTGTAAACTATAATTTGTTTGTTCAATTCATGTTCCTTCTCCTTTTAGATATGAAAGACTTTGTTAAACGATCCAGCTACCCCGTGTCTTTGTATATAATAAGTAATTTTTGTCTAATGAATGTTTTCAGCATTTTGGCTGTTGAGCTTTTTCAATAAACCGTTAGTTATTATTATTATTATTATTATTATTATTATTATTATTATTATTATTATTATTATTATTATTATTATTATTATTATTATTATTATTATTATTATTATTACTATTATTATTATTATTGTTATTATTATTATTATTTTTATTATCTTTCACGGAACTGTACTATGGATTCCCGTCTCCACTCAATGATCCGGTCTCCCTTTAATGACTGTATATTTCACTCGTCACATAGTTGCACTGAATGTTGCCACAGTTTAATGTTGCAATATATTTTTCAGAGCAAGATCGTGTTACACATGGTCGGTCGACTCCCATGAAAATTTCACCTCCACATTGTACCGGGTCGAAATCCTCCTCATTTGACTATTCGACAGGTAAGGTTGAGATGACCTGTACTACACTTGACAGCTATACTCGACAACCACTATTCGACAACTATACTCGACAACTATACTTGACACCCACTACTCGACTTAGGTTAGGTGGTTAGGTTAAGTAAAGTTAAGTTAAGTTGGGTTAGGTAAGGTTGGGTTAGGTCCTATGGCCAAGTTGAGACACAAGTGTCCCCAGCTGGTCTCCCACGTAGCACCATCAACAGAGGGACACACCACCTCTAATAACGACCAGCTTCTCCAGAACATTTTACATATGCAGATTAACCTCCAACGGGGAACAAGGAATAAATTTACGTAATATACATTGGCGTTAATTCATGCAAGGAGAAGCTGGAGAATTTATACTAGAACCAAAATTCTCTAGAGTTTATATTGTGTCTTGTAATGGTGATTTGATTTCGTGTTCTGGGTAAAGGAAGAGAACTTTTTCGTTTACTTGTTCGATGTAGTTAATATTTAAAGCCTTTAAACTGTATAGATTGGATTATGGTCACCTGAATGTTGTCCATGACGTAGGTATGCGTGTTCCATCTAACACTCCACATCTCTTCAACACTAGTAGCAACATACCATTAATCATCACGCGGTCCCTATACTCCCTGCAACTTCCCTCGAGTCGGACCATACATATCATCATTCATCTCATTCCCTGTAGTTACTACTTCGCTCTCCCGTCGGAACACTTAACCACCACCTTACACTGTGGGATATTCACTCCTCTCTTATTGAATAGTTAAATTATGTACCTCCGTCCTTCATATGCATGGTGCAGTCAAGTAAATTTGGTTATTGGAGGTAATATTGCCAGGAAACTGTATCATATACTTGAGGAAATGAAGGAAATTACTTTGAGAAACTCACAAGGGAACATGAACGTGGTCTTCTTCATATGAAGGAGGGGGGGGGGGATGTTCACATACAGGGTCATTGTTGCCAGGATGAAAAAACTTGTGAACTATTCCAGCTGCCAGTCCTCCTCCGCTTCCTCCAACTCCTCTTCGCCCCCCCCCCACTCCTCCTCACCTTCTTTCTACTCTTAATTTCCTTCGTATTTTCAACATTTACTTTTCTCTCCCTCCCTTTCTCTCCGTTCCTGCCCCTGTTCTCCAGTTATTTAAAATTTCCTTCCTTCCCCTCTTTTCTTCCTCTTTTCCTCTGTGCCCCCCCCCCTCTTTCTCTCTCTCCAGAATTTATCGTCTTTCACGTAATTTTTATATGCCACTCAATCATTATCATCTCCCTCACTCTTCCCTTCTTCGTCCCTCCTCCTCTCTTCATATTCTTCACTCCCTCACTTTTTTCCTTCTATCTTCTCCCCTCCTCCTCCCTCCTTTCCTTCTCCTTCCTCCTCCCCTCCCTTCCTCCGCCTTCCTTCCACGCTATTATACCCTCCGCCCTCCTCCATCCTCCTCCATCTTTCCTCCCTCACTCCTCTCCCTTCCATTTTCCCTCCCTCCCTTCCACTCCCCGTCTCCCCCTCGCCCTCCTCCCTCCACACCGTCATTTACAACCTTAAATCTCCCTGAGCAGGTTTTCCGTGTGTGTGTGTGTGTGTGTGTGTGTGTGTGTGTGTGTGTGTGTGTGTGTGTGTGTGTGTGTGTGTGTGTGTGTGTGTGTGTGTCTTTACCACCACATATTATGAAGCCATTGCTTTCATTAAGTAAAGATTACATATTTTATAAAATGTTGTAATTAATAAATTAAGTAAATAACAAACTGTAAATAAAGTAAAATATTCACCCCTTCATCCACCCTCCAGCACCCCCTCCCTCCCCACACCTGTTCGCCTCTCGCCACACCTGTTCGCCTCTCGCCACACCTGTTCGCTCCTCGCCACACCTGTTCGCCACTCGCCATACCTGTTGCCTCGCATCAGTACATAGAGCCACGTACAAACACATGAACCACACACACACTTAACCACGTACATACGATTCACATTCACGCAACCATGTACATAGAAAATACTAGGGTGTGAAACGTATAGCCAAATAGTGCCATTGTGTGTCACAGGAAAAATACTTATTTTTGCGAGTATTCTTTGACGAGGACGGAGGGAAATTTTTTTCCTGCCTCATTCTTTTTATCACATGATGAGAGATTTTATTGGTTTTTTTAAGGGGGGGGGCTATTTCTATTACCCAATGAAGGAACAGTATTTTGAGTAGAGTTCTGTTGTGGTTTTAATGGTATTTTTTTATCCACTGAGGGGTAATGGGACACTCACACACACACACACACACACACACACACACACACACACACACACACACACACACACACACGTACGTTTCTCTTAATATCTTTCTCCCATTCTCTCGGACAATTCCAGTCTCTCATCACTTTCTGACATGCACGTAATTCTCTATTTTCCCCCTTCTCTCTCCCTCCCTTCCTTCCCTCTTTCATGTTTTCCAATATTCTTTCCCATCCTGTATCCATTCTCCTTCCCCTTTTATAACCATTTCTTATACTAACGGGGTTCATAATCTCGCCTCGTGTCCACTAATCGCCTCAAACACTCAGGAAATTCACATTAATATTTTACGTTGGAATAACCCCGATCTGAAATCCTTTTATGATCCAAATTACTTTTCTTCCATGACTTATCTAGATCAAGGAAAAGATGTATAGCTCTCCAAACTTCAGGCCCATTTCACTCACATCCTGTATGTGTAAAGTCCTTGAAAGAGTTGTTCTCAACCATCTCATGTTTCAAGTCAAAGACAAACTGGCCCCTAATCTGTATGGGTTCATGCCTGGGCACAGCACACAGACATGCTTTGCAGAATATCTTTTTCACTCAAAAGATAAGACACAAACAGCCTTCATAGACCTTAAATCAGCTTTTGATGTAGCAAATAGAGACATTATACTTGAGCAACTAGCTAATTTGGGCATCCAAGGTAACCTCCTGACATGGATAAAGGGTTATCTGTCCAACAGGTATGCCAGTGTTCTGTTTAGGGGAGTCGAAAGTACCAGAATGAGAGCATTTGAGCTTGGCACGCCTCAGGGAAGAGTGTTAAGTCCCATGCTCTTTAATATACTGATGCACAAGCTTATTGCTGACATTTAGTATGTAGTAGGCAGCTAACAAACAGGGAGGTACTACCGCCTGGGAAGATATTGAAAGCATAATGTATTGTCTAATGGTAGACCCTGCAACTATATGGCATCACGAAAATTGTGACCAAGTCCCAGGTTGCTAATATGACTTTCTGCCTCATTTACACACAATTGCAGGGTCTCAATTGTTTCTCTTACTTTGAAACACAACATACATATATTGTTTCTCCCTCTTGATTTTTTTATTTTTTTATTGCTTTATGGTTCTTTATTATTATTATTATTATTATTATTATTATTAGTATTATTATTATTATTATTATTATTATTATTATTATTATTATTATTAATAATTTTAATATTATTATTATTAATATTATTATTATTAATATTATTATTATTATTATTATTATTATTATTATTATTATTATTATTATTATTATTATTATTACATTTTTGCTCCTAGGACCCGAAGTGGGTCAGTGACCTGTGGCCAGGTTGGCTAATCCCCGTAAAAAAAAAATCCAGTTCAGCCAAACGAGGCTGTATTATGCTATGCTGATGATATCTGCATTACGACAGCCCAGGCTCCAAGCCTTGCTGGATGTATTTGCTCAGAGGACTGTGGAATGTGGTCTCATAATATCAGGCTGCCCTCCCTATCTGAGAGGATAGCTCGACTTAATACCGTGTTTTGTGTCAAAGTTTTGAAGAACAATGATCCCCAAACTACAGCTCAAACGGAGTTGATGTTCTATCTAAGTAATACTGACTATCTCGCAAGACTACCACAAAAAATACTCTTTTTGAGGCGTGGCTTCATAAAAGTGTTGCAGATCTCTTGAAACTGAATTTCCCAGTCACCCTAGACGAAACCATTAATGCCATTTCTGCTTGGCTGGATATATCAGTTCCTATTAATTACACTCCTGTTGGTTGTAAGCAAATGTTAAACACCGATGTGATGAGATGTGTCACACTAGAAACTATTAACAGACACATAGAGAGTACTAAATCAAGTGAACGTTATGATTTAACTGGTGGTTCTGTGCAGACAAATACAGGTAGAACAGGCTGTGCACTTGTAATATATAAAGAAAAAGAGATGATGGTGTCAAACTTGCAAAGGCTGAACAATTGGGCCAGCACAACACAAACTGAACTGACTGTAATCTACTTAGCTACAGACTACCTTAACGAAAATGGAGGTGGGGTGATATTCTGTGACTCTCATAGTGCTTTGAAATCAATGAACAGCCCGTCAGGTTCTATTTCTAAAGTTATATGTGATATTAAAAGAAATGTAATAACTGCCAATGAGAACAACTCTCGTATCGAATTTGTGTGGATTCCGTCCCGTGTTGCAATTAGGTATCATGACTGTGCTGATAGACTCGCCAATGAGGCATGTGAGAAAGAAAATGTTGACCTTGGCCTGTCCAATAGGGTGTGTCACAAGAGGGAAGATCAGCTAAAACTAATGGCCCATCACTTTTTTGGTAGATTTTAGTGTATATAAACAGAAAATAATTTCAGTTTCAATATTTTGCAACCTTTTGCTAGGTAAATTTTAGCGTGAAATGTATCGAAAATCTAACGTACAGCTGCATTAGTGCATTACAATTAAATAGTGAACATTGCTTTCTGACTTCATTCTTTAACAACCCAACTAACAATATTTTTTCTGTTTCAGATTCTGATGCATTTATAAGTTGATAATATTTGCGATGGCTGCTTGTGTCAGGACGAGGAACCAAAAATCCAGCCATCTCAGTCACTATCTTGGGTCTGGGAGAGAGCTCCTGAAGTCGGAGTTGCCTACATTGAGAGATGCTTTGAGATACGGTGTTTTAATCAGGCAAATCAGTGAAAAGAACCAAAGAACTTACACAAACAAAGACATTGCCAGTGATATGACCAAAGCTGTCTTGGCACAGTACACTCTGGCTAACGCTCAGTTCAAGCCTCCAGTCATAACAAGTCAGAAGAAGATTAGTGAGAGACTGCTAGCCAGTTGGGAAAAGGCAAGAGATATCTCTCTTGGGAGAGGAAAACTTGCAGTTAAGGACAGCTTTGCCAAGCAACTGGACCAGTTATTTGACATAATTACTTGCAAGTGCCCAATTGTTCTCTGTCCTGAGTTTGATGCGATCGTGACTGTAAATCCGAGGCCCACATCTCCTGTATTTGCAAGCGTGAACTGAAGATTCCTGTGATCGAACTGGCATTTGTCAAAGCACAGAGAGAGAAGACTGGCAGTATAGGGGCTCTCATGATTTCTAGCCAAGATATTCCGGAGTCCAAGAGACAGGAGGCTGCCACAGAGAGACAGAAGAGGAGAAGAGTTGCCGAGGAAAAGAGACTTGAGAAGGCCCAGGGTGAGGTAAAAAAGGCCGATGATTGGAGTCAAGCTGATTCAGAGTTTAATGACTTCCCCATGGCTGATCCGAGTGCTGACCAGGAGAATGGTGACTTTGTCCCTAACCCAGAAAATAATGATCCCAAACCTTCCAGGCATAAGATTCGAAATAGGAAAGATATCCCGAGCATAGCTCTGGCCAGCATGCGACACCACACTGGTCTCAGAGAAACTGCAGAGATAGCAACAGCTGCCTGGGTTGACGGTGGTTTGATAACACCTGATGATGTTCACCTGGTGATAGATCATAACAAAGTAAGGAGAGCTCAGGAGAAACTTGTCAGTAACCTAGAAGAGGAGTTTGATAAGGGGATAAGAGAAAATGGAATCAATTGTTTGTTCTTTGATGGGAGAAGGGATGACACTAAAGTGTTCATGAAAGTTGGATATTCTGACAAGTTGTTCCCTGCCATGGTGAAGGAGGAACACTACTCCTGCTGCAGTGAACCAGGAGGGAAGTATTTGTGGCATTTCACTCCAGAGAAAGATGACATCAGGAAACCAGCTGAGATAGTGGCAGATAACATTGTGAACTGGCTCAGAGAGAGGAACGTAGACCAGACCCTGCAGGCCATTGGAGGGGACAGCACCAACACGAACACAGGGTGGCAAGGGGGGGTCATGCAGTGGATAGAGCGGAAGATTGGGAGGAAGCTGGTCTGGATTGTTTGTGACCTCCACACCAACGAGTTGCCACTCAGACATCTGATCCAGGAGCTGGATGGCAAGACTCTTTCAAACAACAGATGGTCTGGTCCTCTTGGCAAGATGCTGGACTCTGCCACTGAGTTAGAAATAAATCCGAGCTTTGAAAAAATCACAGTTGGCCCTCCACTCGTTGAGCTTGCACATACTGTCATTGACGACCTGAGTACTGACCAGTACTATGGTTACATGATTTGCAGTGCCATCAAAACTGGGGTCATGCCTGATAGACTTGCTTACCTGCAGATAGGTCCAGTCTCACATTCTAGGTGGCTCACAACGGCTCTCAGGTTCTGCAGAATTTGGGTCGCTCATCATAAACTGAAAGGGAACCAGCTTCACAACCTGAGACTTATTGTCCAATTCATCGTGAGTGTCTACTTGCCAAATTGGTTCAACACCAAGGTCAAGTCATCGTTCTCCGAAGGTCCGGAGGCATGTTCTTCTTCCAGCTTGAGCTCCTGAGGTCAGCCAAGGAAGGTTGTTCAGATTGTGGAGCAGACTGTGAGGAGATCTTCCTGGTATGCTCATCCTGAGGCAGTTCTGCAGACAATGCTCTGCAGTAAGGATGAGGAGGAGAGAAGAGTGGCAGTCAAAAAGATCTTGGATATGAGACTTATGAGAGGATCTGGGCATGACGAATCAGTTGGTGACGATTCCTTCAGGGTCAGGAAGACTCCTGAAGTCAATCTAGGTGCCAAGACCTCTCACTGATCTCATAGATCTGGATAACATCCAGGCTGGCAGTGAGCCCCCTCTTACCTGCAGCCTCACCAATGTTCAAGTCAGAGCTTTCCTGGACAACCCCATGCATGTCCCTGCCTGGCCCTCGCACACCCAGAGTATAGAGCGTTGTGTACAGCAAGTGAGCGAGGCCAGCAGTCACGTGTACAGCCAGGAGAGGAGGGAAGGCTACATCCAAGCTCAGGTGGTCAGCAGGGAGGTGATGAGTAGAAACAGAAGCAAGAAAGACATGTTCTCTATGGTGTGCAGCAACACCGGGCCGTAGTAGTAAAACCGGTTTTTGTATTTGATGATTTTGTTTTCTAAAGGAATATTAAATTTAATAAATGTGTCAAGATCATTCGTTTCACTATTCTGGATCATTTTCATCCTAATAAATTAACCTGATACATTTACTTTACTTTAAATAAACTATTTAGTGGTGTTGGTAAAAGGGTGGGAATACTGAATTTTCATAAGATTTCAAGTTAAAATTTACCTAGCAAAAAATGAAAACGTTTCAAATCTGAAGATATCACATGATTCTGCACATAGAACTACATCATTAATACCATGGGCCGATTTTTCAAACTCAAAAAAAAAAAATTCGCCTCCGTATGACACACCCTACTGTCCAATGCTGTACTTAAAAACATTCAAGTCAGGATCATGAACTCTGATCTAGAAGAACTGAGAAATGCAGAGAGACCTGGTAGTTGTAGCATTAGTAAATATGACAAATATTGTGACAAGAGGTACCGGTGTGGCCAGCATAAGGACAGAACTAGACAATGTGATATAGTCGTGGCCAGAATTAGGCTAGGATACAGACACATCTGGCAAGTTAGTGACGCTGTACCCATACCGGAACACTCGGCATGTAAACTTGTGATAAATCTTTAAAGCATACACATAAGCACTATATTATTGAATGTGACACTGCAAAATACTTCAGGCTTATTGTTTCATGACCTTTGTAATTACTACATTGAATCAGGGGTGCTTGAGGACATTCTTGCTGTTTATCCAAAATTTGCTAGCCCACACTGATTAGTCTACAATTAGAATATGGCGTCCAATGTATATGAACCACTGTCCTGCGTGGCAGTGAATAGTGACATCACCCACATGACTCTGACCTATATATACTGTTAATGATTAAGATCTATCCCTTTGTGTATGATCCTCTGTCCTGCGTGGCAGTGAGATGTGATGCCACCCTCATTGTCAAGATCTGACTGAATTACTGTACTCAGAATAAGCAAACTGTACTCCAAGCTTTGTCAGTAAATTAGTTAAACTAAAAGATAATGATGTTATTGTTATTATTATTGTTATCGCCGCTGGCTTCAGCTACATTTTGCTGCCTTCAGCACCTCCACTCAGCACTGAGTGCCTCCCAGCACCTCAACTGATAATATGCCGTCAGCGAGTATCACCTTACCCAAACAAACATAAATCTCTCAGCCTAGGACCATGTACACCGTGACCTCACTTGTAGACTGTAGAGGTGTTGTGATGCCCATGTAGCCGCGTGACCTGTGACCTCGTCAGATGTTTGTAAGCAGCGCAGTCATAGAACAAGCTCTTCGCTGTTATGACCATAGATAAGGGCTCGGGACACCTCTGGCACACAGTATCGTCCCGATCATTCGAGTGTAATAAAGACACCAACTCACAATCCTGCCCCTGAGTTTTGTGCTAAGACACTTTACGCAGTACTATTGTCTCTTGGAACACCATACTGGTTTACATCGACCAGCACTTGTAAGTACAGCCTATGTGATCACGTACCCCTCAGTACTGAAATTTTGTGGACTAATTATGCTCGTAATAAAGTGTTGGTATAGAATCTATGCCTACTCGTTTTCTGCCTTTTCTGGAGCAATGAGACAATGTGGAATGAAGCACAACTAAGATTAATAGAGTTATGTACTTTGTATTATGTCACTATGTCACTATGTTTAATGATCTTATGCAGTTAAGATAAAATTGTGTGAGACTAACAAATTATGTATCAGATGGATCACCATGTAATACTAATGGACGCCTTGTTCTCTGCAGGTTTTTGACCATATCAATCAATAAACGTTGAGTGAGTCTACGTTGGGGGTTTCTCTCACCCTTAAGACGTGACGTCATTTAACTGTCGAACCAATCAGCAATTAAAGTCAAAAGATAGTCGGAGCTTTCGAAGCCGATGGGGGAGAGACATCGTTGGAGCTGCTGAAAGGGATCATACCATCGTCGGAAGAAGTCGACTTGGGAGACCCTGTGTCGTCTGCTGTTTCTACGTCGACGCATTAACCCGGCGCCTGGACGAGCGGAACACGAAGAGCAAGCGCTGTGGCAAAATAGTCGGACGAGCACGCGGGAGTGTTGGTGTTCATTTCGTCCAGGCGCGCTGTCCGCCCCACGGACCTGTCAGAATCGAGTGATCCAGTACCAAAACTGTTCGGTCGGGTACGCAGGAGTTTTAAAGTGTTCATTATGGTCAGGCGCGCCATCTGCCGCACGGATCTGTTTCAGAAAGGCGTGGTATTGGTGTTAGAATCATTAGTACGAGCGCGCGGGAGAAATAGTGATCATTGCGGTCAGTCAGACTGGATCTCCTAGTGTGTGTGTGTAAGTGGTATACATTGGCGTCGGAGACGTGTTTGGTTACTTGGCGTGTACGGGTAGAAGGTTTATGATCGTCGGAGTTACCCACAAAATTATTAATATACTCGACTAAATCATGTGTACCAACTCCCAAGGCACAGTGTGTGCTTGTACCAAAACCAGCCCCCAGACACATCAATGTATTTGCTTGTTATTGCCAAAACCAGCCCCCAGACACACCAGCATGCGCTTCCTTGCTATTGCCAGGGCCAGCTGAACTGTGCCCATACACCACCACAAATCACAAACAACTGCACCCAACTGGACGAAATGGCGGACATAGAATCAATGAGTGGCCACAAGAAATCGATCTAGATGTGGAAAATGATGGACAACCACTGCTCGCTGGCCCCACAACGGAAGAGCAAGATGAACTGAAAAGTGTACCAACTGTCAGCGATAGGCATGAGTCACCCGAACCGGGAACTAGCCGAGACCCAGAAACTAGCGACCATTGGAGGAGTGTGCTGATGGAAGGTCTGGAAAGCTACATTGAAGATTTCATCTCCAAAGAAGGAATAGTCAAGCCTGCAGCTACAAGTTAGGTCAATGGCCCTGTCAAGAAGACCCAGCAGAGCAAACGTGAAGCAGGTGCACGGCCTCATCGGGGGTGGGGGGGGGGGGGGGGGGGAATCAACCGGTGAGGGGAAAAAAGGAGCCATGGCAGCCTACCGATTCTCTGCAAGCGGCAAAAACATCTTCAACCTGTTCCTAAGTTCAAAGTCAACGACCTTGTTCTTATTACCAGAGAAACCCTTCCTCGCGGCAAGTGGCCCCTTGGTCGGGCTGTCGAACCGATTGTTAGTGAAGATGATCTCTTTCGTCAGGTTTAGGTTCGTGTGCACAATGCTGGCCGCGAGTTTCTCCGAACTGTTACTAAAATCTGTCAACTCGAGGGCGCCGTTTAATGTTTTGAGTTTTGGGCATGTCCCCAACGGGGGGAGAGTTATCGCCACGCGACCTGTGACTTAGCCAGATGTTTGTGGATGCACAGCAAGATTCTTCGTTATGACCAGAGATAAGGGCTCGGGACGGCTCTGGCTGATAATATCGTCCAGCCCCTTTGGGTACACACACTAGCTATACCAGGAGTTACTTGGAGCGATACTAGGAGTTAAGTTAAGCCCGCACACGTGAGTGAAAAACACAGTGATTGTATTGTGGTGAAATGTTATGAACTACATACGTGCATAGTGTAAGGCAATTTGGATAATAACCATTCAATATTAACTAAATGACGTATAATGTATACATGTAATGGAATATAATCAGTAGTTAACGAGTGTCTCATTCTTTACAGGTTTTGATCATATATGTCAATAAACGTTGAGTGAATCCACATTGTGGGTTTCTTTCACCCTTAACCCCCTAACCTCGTGTCACGTGTGTAATGAGACAAAACTCACAAGAAGAAGATTACATATAGGTAGAATATTGATAGTATAAGAGTATAAAGAGAGGAAGACTTTGGTAGCGTGGCCGTGATAGTTATTTACTCTTATCGTACACTTATCGTATCTTATACGTCAATACACATCTATTACGTTCTTAAAGGCGACTTCTCAAACACTGCTTCGTTACAACTGTTTATTAATCACGAACATGACATGGACACATTAATAACACCTTCTATTGAAGTTACTAGGACATTATATTTACGTTACTAGGACATCATATTACGTTACTAGACACTCTGATTCTCGGACACGAACATGAAATGAATACACTTCCCACGTAGGTAACTCATCCCATGGAAAGCTCTGACAAACACTCACGTGACCTAGGGAAGGCCTAGCAGGGAGACTGCTTAGCTGGGACACTGGTATCGGGAGGGCGACTGCTTAGCGGGGACACTGGTGTCGGGTGGGCGACTGCTTAGCTGGGACACCGGAGGGAAGTCTCGGTCCTGACCGGAGGCGACTTGCCTCCGGCCTCTGACTTCGGCTCGAGCAGGCCTGGTGGTGTCGTAGCTGGCCACCTTGTTACAAGACAACTACTTCTCTGCGAATCCCGCGAGGGAGGACCAGGACGTCCTATATATTGGGATGCGAGCCGTTAGGTTCAGCTGGCCGGGGGGGGGGCGGCGAAGGGTCTCCTTACATTTGACCCCGCAAATGTGCGGTCAGGCCTGGACCTTTTCAGAACTATCTGGGAAAGTCATCAGGCGGGGCCGTGTGTATATTGGGAGAGCAACCGTGAGAGTTCC
>NW_024732440.1:11127177-11287177 GCF_018991925.1 Homarus americanus | reverse complement strand
TACCTGATTCCAAAATGAGACGGAATCCACACAAATTAGATATGAGAGTAATGGTGACTTGAAGGAGAATGGAGGCAGGGGAGTGAGGTAAAGGAGAGATGAAGGAAAGTGAAGGAGGGAAGAAAGGATGAAGGAAAGCAAGGCAGGGAGAGAGGGATGAAGGAAAAAGAAAGAGAAGTGGGAGGCAGGAAGAGAGACCTGCCATCTAAGTTGTCACTCCTCCCGGAAGTGGCGCCATCGTGAAGGTCGAGGTTCTCGTGGCTTCACCGATAACATATTTTCCCCATCTGAAAATATCTCCTCCGTCTCTCACATTGTAAGAGATAGAGTTTTTAGAGTCCCTGTGTAATCTCGGCGCCATTTTTAAAGTTTGGTGACGTATAAATGAGCCAGTCAGGTAGGAGGCGTTTGGTTTTGTGAGTTATTTGTAGATACCGGGAAGTTATTGAGCGTAGGAAGCATTTGAGAATTCAGAGGAAATCCGCGTCAACCTCGCGTGTTAACAGGCCGGTGGTGGTTGCCTAGATACTGTTTGTGTGTGTGTGTGTGTGTGTGTCACCTACGTCTTCTCTCACTCCCTCTCTCCTTCCTCGTAATCTCCCCACTGTCTCCCTCCCTACCCCATGTCTCTCTTTCTCCTGTCATTCGTCTCCCTCTCTTTCTCCTTATCACACTCCTACTCTCCACACATTATCTCTCCCCTATCTCCCTCCCTCATCCATACCTTCTCTCCCGTATCCCTTCTCTTCCTTCTCCCTTTCTCTCTCCCCTCTATCCTCCACCTCTACCCCCCTCCTCGTCCTCCTCCTCTCACACACAGGTCATCAACAAGTCACTGTGAACCAATACCGATACAGTAACCTGACCATCACTGCTCTGAATGGTTCTTTGAGGTTCCAGTGTGGTTCTATAAGGCTCACGTAGGGTTCTATAAGGGTCATGGGGTTTTATAATGCTAATGGTTGGTTCTATTACGTTCTGAAAGGCTCCTGGGTGGTTCTATAAGAATGGGGGGGGGGGGTCAGAGTTAATTTAGGCAGGAAGGTTAAGGTGAGATTTAGTACACGTTGCTGCCGCTAATGGCGCTCTTCCATGGCTACAACCTCATTAGCTTGTAAATCAGTCCATGGGAGGAGGTTTTAGGGCGAAGTCTTTCGTCTACGCCTAACCTAACCTAACCTAACCTAACCTAACCTAACCTAACCTAACCTAACCTAACCTAATTTAACCACATATAACCAAATCTAAAATAACTTAACCTAACTAAACCTAATTTATCATAACCAAACACACTATAACCTAACCTAACTTAGGCTAACCTATCCTAATCTAGCCTAGCCTAACCTAGCCGAACCTAACCTATCCTAACCTATCCTAATCTAACCTAACCTAACCTAACTTAAGGTAATTGGTAAAATAGGCAAAAGGATTCTAGGTCAACAGAAGCAGGATTGACACGTGACACTAAATGCTTCAAACTTCTGTGTTCTCAATTGTATTTGAAACAGACAAGAGGGAGGAGGAAGGGGGTGGGGTGAGGGGAGGAAGAAGGGGGTGAGGTGAGGGGAGGAGGAAGGGGTGTGGGGGAGGAGGAAGGGGTGAGGTGAGGGAGGAGGAAGGGGTGGGGTGAGGGGAAGAGGGGATAGTGGGGTGTGAGGGGAGGAGGAAGGGGGTGGGTGAGGGAGGAGGAAGGGGTGGGTGAGGGGGGAAGAGGAAGGATAGTGGGGTGAGGGGAGGAGGAAGGGGGGGAGGGGAGGAGGAAGGGCTGGGGTGAGAGGGAGGAAGAAGTGTGGGGTGAGGAAGAGGAAGATAGAGGGGAGGAGGAAGGTGGGTGGGGTGAGGGGAGGAGGAAGGGGTGGGTGAGGGGAAGAGGAAGGATAGTGGGGTGAGGGGGAGGAGGAAGGGTGGGGGTGAGGGGAGGAGGAAGGGGGTGGAGGGAGGAAGAAGGTGGGGTGTGAGGGGAGGAGGAAGGGGGTGGGGAGAAGGGGTGGGTGAGGGGAGGGAGGAGGGAAGGAGGAAGGTGGGGGGTGGGGGAGGAAGGAGGAAGAGGGTGGGTGAGGGGAGGAGGAAGGGGTGGGTGAGGGGAGGAAGGGGGGTGGGGTGAGGGAAGAGGAAGGATAGTGGGGTGAGGGGAGGAGGAAAGGGGGTGGGGTGAGGGAGGAGGAAGGTGGGTGGTGAGAGGAGGAGGAAGGGGGGGTGGGAGAGGAGAAGAGGTGAGGGAGGAGGAAGGGGTGGGGTGAGGGAAGGAGGAAGGTGGGGGTGAGGGAAGGAGGAAGGAGGGTGTGAGGGAGGAGGAAGGGGGTGGGAGGGAGGAGGAAAGGGGTGAGGGGAGGAGGAAGGGGTGAGGGGAAGAGGAAGGATAGTGAGGGAGGAGGAAGGGGGTGGGTGAGGAGGAGGAAGGGGTGGGTGAGGGAGGAGGAAGGTGGTGGGGGTGAGGGGAGGAGGAAGGGGGTGGGGTGAGAGGAGGAGGAAGAGGGTGGGTGAGGGGAGGAGGAAGGGAGTGGGGTGAGGGGAGGAGGAATAGTGGGGTGAGAGAAGGAGGAATGGGGTGGGGTGAGGGGAGAAGGAAGGGGGTAGGGTGAGGGGAGGAGGAAGGATAGTGGGGTGTTACTTGTGTAGAGGATATACAGTATCTACAGTACAGGGTCGGGGAGCGACGCTGCCCTGAGGAACCCAGCTCACAGTGGCAAAGTCTCCTGCGTGCTGTTGCACTCTCAGCTTAGCATGTCTGTCGTCCAGAAAGTTACTAGGCAGTTTTCCGATACTGGCCGGGAGTCCTGTGTCCTGACTGAAGGACTCCGTGTATTAACGCATCGTGTTATACTTATCAGACGCCTTTAATGACGTCCTCAAATTAGGTGGCATTTGGTTCCATTTGCTTAGCCTATGTTTTCAGTGTAAAAAAAAGCCGCCCATATCACATTCAGTAATAAGCCCACGCCTCCCTCCAGCACGACAGCCCACGCTACCCATGGGTGCGGATAGACCCACGTGGCCAAATCTTTATAACAACCTGTCAGGCACGATTCGCCTCATACCATACATCAAACGACCAACTGTCCTTGTTTGGAAGGGAACTGTCTCTTTCGGCCAATGAGGGGGGGGGGGGAGGCAGGCCTGGCACTAAAGGCCATCACTATGCCCATAATATTTGTGTGACCAATTGTGAACAAGAAGTTCCTTAGCTTTTGTAAGAGGCTCTGACGCTGAACAATGCCAAGTGCCTCATTCAGCGTCTTTGCCAATTTAAAACTTGAGTGTGGTGGTGGCAGTGCGAGTGAACAGGAGGGGTCAAGTGAGGAGTTGAGCAGAGCCAGGGACTCCTACCTCTGGCCGCCACCTCGCTAGATATTGTCTCGGGATATAAAGGAGGATTCTCACCCATGTGTCCATTGTCCGTTACCCTCCTCCTCCCATCGTCCTCAAAGAGTTAAACCAACGTCCTCAAAGAGTCAAACCATCGTCCTCAAAGGGTTTAAACTATCGTAATATCTCATCAAATTTCCTGAGATGTAACCAAAACATTTCTCTACCTCGAACTGACAACCACAATACGATAACAGAATTCCCCGCTGCCTCCCACTGATTATTTTTTGTTTTTGTATTTTCTGTCGTCTGAAAATTCTCACCAAAATGCCTCAAGTTTTCAATCGTTCACGGCTTGACGACAAAAGTTCTTTTATGAGGAAGAAATAGTTCATATAGGTGCTCTCTCTGTTTTTGTGGAGAAAAGATCCCATGGTACTATCTGTAACAATATCACAGAAACATAGTGATAGTGATTAGCCTGAGTGTTGTTATGGAGGAAAACGTCTAAATTACCAGCAGTGATAAACCCAGCAGGAGGCGTCAAATATGGTGTTGGTAGAGAGAGAGAGAGGAGAGAGAGAGAGAGAGAGAGAGAGAGAGAGAGAGAGAGAGAGAGAGAGAGAGAGAGAGAGTACTGCCTCTACCTTTCCTTTCACACCCAAGACTCTAAAATTACCTTCTTTTTGTGAAGGAAAAAAGCCCAAACAACTTAATTGACAAGCTGGACCTTTATCAATGAGCCGTAGAACTGTTTTCTTTACCTGAAGACAGATAGTAACCCCCCCCCCCTACCAAAAAGCAGTTTCTTAAGGAGAAAAGAGGAGGGGGCGTGAGAAGTGAGAAAAAGGGGGTGGGGATGGGAAGTGGGGAAGAGGAAACGGGTATGTGGAGGGGTGCATGGGGAAGAGGAAGCGAAGAGGAGGGCACTAGGAGGAGAACACAGGGTACGGGGACACGGGAGGAGGAGGATAGAACAGAGGGGAGAAGGATGGGGGAACACGGAGGAAGGAAGGAAAGTCTTCAACAAATCGTAACAACAACTTAGTGACAAAGTCTGAATAGAGTTACACACACACACACACACATACACACCACACACACACACTACATACTTGACCACCGAAGGGTCAAGACGTACCTGGCGCTCCTCTGGGAGCAGCCAGGTCAACTGTTAAGTTGGCCCATACCAACCCCCTCCCCTGAACCCTCCTCCCCACAGGAATATTATCAAGTTCTCGCCAGAAGTTAATATTTCATTTAGGAAAGGAATGGAACCAGTGTTGAACAGAGGTGAACAGTGGTGAACAGTGCTTAAGTCAGTGAGAACAACTCAACAGTAACAGCTGAGTCATACCCAAGTTAACCTTCACACAGTGAGGTCCCAGGTACCCAGTGATAACTGCCCATGAGACCCAACAACAACCAGCGATGTGTTAATCCGTCTACGATAGGAAGGCCTGGGACCACACCTCACTCATATAACACCATCTGTGAGGGAATTACTACACCACGTCAGGTTCCTCATAACACCATCTGTAAGGGAATTACTACACCACGTCAGGTCCCTCATAACACCATCTGTGAGGGAATTACTACACCACGTCAGGCCCCTCATAACACCATCTGTGAGGGAATTACTACACCACGTCAGGTTCCTCATAACACCATCTGTGAGGGAATTACTACACCACGTCAGGTCCCTCATAACACCATCTGTGAGGGAATTACTACACCACGTCAGGTCCCTCATAACACCATCTGTGAGGGAATTACTACACCACGTCAGGTCCCTCATAACACCATCTGTGAGGGAATTACACCACACACATCTGTGAGGGCACCACGTCAGGTCCCTCATAACACCATCTGTGAGGGAATTACACATCAGATAACACCATCTGTGGAGTCAGGTCCCTCATAACACCATCTTACTACACCACGTCAGGCCCCCTCATAACACCATCTGTGAGGAAATTCGTACACCACGTGATGCCCCTCATAACACCATCTGTGAGGGAGTTACTGCATACACCACGTGAGGCCCCTCATAACACCATCTGTGAGGGAATTACTATACCACGTGAGGCCCCTCATAACACCATCTGTGAGGGAATTACTACACCACGTGAGGTTCCTCATAACACCATCTGTGAGGGAATTACTATACCACGTGAGGCCCCTCATAACACCATCTGTGAGGGAATTACTACACCACGCGATGCCCCATAACACCATCTGTGAGGGAATTACTACACCACGTGAGGTCCCTCATAACACCATCAGTGAGGAAATTACTACACCACGTCAGGCCCCTCATAACACCATCTGTGAGGGAATTACTACACCACGTCAGGTTCCTCCTAACACCATCTGGGAGGGAGTTACGTTTTTGCTGTTCAACACCTACATTAAGCTGTATGTTCACTGTATGTTCCTTTACCTTTCTCTAATGAAGGCTTTTGTTAAACCACCATGTATGTATTTAGTCATTTATGTCCAATGTATATTTTCAGCCTTCGGGCTGCAGAACTTTTTCAATAAACCGTTTATTATTATTATTATTATTATTATTATTATTATTATTATTATTATTATTATTATTATTATTATTATTATTATTATTATTATTATTATTATTACACACACATGCACAGTGAGCGAGAAACGGCGCCAACCAAACTTAAGAGAATTTAAGATGAAGTAGCTTAGTTTAAATTAGGTTAGATTCAGTTAAGTTAGGTTAAGTTAGGTCAGGTTAAGTTTGGTAAGATTAAGTTACGTTACGTTAGATTAAGTTTGGTGGACCCGGGACAGACACAAAGTCACATCTCTGTCTCGGGGCTTCCGGCAGGTGACCTGGTGGGGTTCCTGTCGCCGATGGAGGTGTTCATTACCAGGTCCAGGGTTTCACCAGGTCCAGGGCTTCACTAAGTCACCTTCAGTCTCAAGAAGAAAAAGAAAAAAGAAAAGAAAAAAGAAGACGAAGAAGAAGAAGAAGAAGATGTTATTGTTGTAGGGAGTCTGGACTAGCAGACTATTATGCACCGTTTGTTACCACAGTTTTTCCCCCTGCAAACAACTTTCAACAATACGTTATAAACATAATATTAAACTGCAAATACTTTTGAAAATTAGATCTAACAATTTTTCTACAACAAACAACTTTTAATAGTTCGGTATATATATTTTTCTCAACCAACAGCAAAACACTTTTAAGAACTCGGTATAATTATTTAATTTTTCTCGGCCTCCTGGATGGAAATTTTTGTCTTCCTGTCCAACACCCAGCATTACTGAGATGGTGCGTGTGTGTGTGTGTGTGTTTATACCTCAGTGTATTCATGTGTGTGTGTGTGTGTAGTAAATCCCTCACAGATGGTGTTATGAGGGGCCTGACGTGGTGTAGTAACTCCCTCACAGATGGTGTTATGAGGGGCCTGACGTGGTGTAGCAATTCTCTCACAGATGGTGTTATGAGGGACTTGACGTGGTGTAGCAATTCCCTCACAGATGGTGTTATGAGGGACTTGACGTGGTGTAGTAATTCCCTCACAGATGGACTATGAGGGGCCTCACGTTTGATAGATTGAAACATTTTATTTAGCCAGAAAAATACAGATATAGAGTGGATAATAATAACAATATTAACATGGCTGAGCCAGTTGAGAACCTGAGCTCTCTTTGAGGCACCTGATATATGCTATACATTTATCTCAAGGAAGTATTATGTAACATTTAGTATCATCTGGAATAGTACAATAGCATGGTAGTAATAAGAACATCTCATAATGTTACAACGGTTATCACTTCAATATTTATTTATTAATTTATACATACATATACACATACATATACATATATACTCACACACATATATATATAAATATATATATATATATATATATAAATATATATATATATATATATATATATATATATATATATATATATATATATATATATATATATATATATATATATATATATATATATATATACATATATATGTATATATATACATATAAATTTGAGTGGAATTTAAAAACATAAGTATAATGGGGGAGCAGTACAACCTGGGATGTACAGAAATAAGGTTGAACAAGAGGACAGAGCTTTCAGGATTATGTCTAGTTGGCAATTATGTTTATTGCAATGGTAATTACTTATATATTTACATGATAAGTTCCGATAAAACGGATTTGATGGTACAATAAAAGCAGGTACTGTAAATATATAGTAGGTGTTACAAGACATATTAATACTTCGACAATAGATATTTTTTTAGAGATGATTTAAAGGAAGGGAGCGTAATCTTTGTTCTAATGGGTGGGGGTAAGTTGTTCCACACCTTCACACCATGATATTTTATGGAGGTCTGGGGCTGAGAGGAGAACATGGGGGGTGGTCTTAGTAGTGCCTTAAGTTGTATCTCTGATTATTCCGGAACTGGAAGTAATTATTGTCACGCAAGTGATTGACAGATTTGTAAACAAAGAGGGCACAGCAGTAAGTGTTAATATCCTAAAATTCTAAAAATTTCAATATAGCAAATATTTCGTTTGTGTGATCTGTTTTTTTCAAGTAGGTCATTGTCTGTACAGCTCTCTCTTATGCAGTAACCAGAGATTGTGTTTTTGAAGAGCCAGAGGCCCCCCCATAGTGTGTGACAGTGTATCAGGTGTTGGTAAACAAGATCATGATAGATTTCTTTCATTGCTGTGAGAGTGAGTAACTGTCGAGTGTGATACATGATACCGCACTGTTTATTGATTTTACTGTGAATGGCTTGTATGTGGTTTCTCCAGTTAAGTTTCTCATCAACAATAACTCCGAGGAATTTAGTATTTTCTTCGCTTTTGAGGACTATATTACCAAGGTACAGGGGGTTCAAGTCTAGAGGTAAGTTTTTTCTTTTGTGAAAGATCGTGGAGTGGGTTTTCTCAAGGTTTAAGGTCAGTTTATATACGTATTACCCAGGTCCCGACTTTAGTTAATTCAGTGTTCATAGTTCTCATCAAGGAATGGAGGTCTGAGTTGCTGGCATAGAGATTACTATCGTCTGCAAATAATTTGTATTTTATGAGTGAGCAGGCGTGGACTATGTCGTTTATGTACAACAAACACAGTACTGGACCGAGAATTGAACCTTGGAGGACTCCATACAAGATTGGCGAGGAGTCAGATTGGTGGTTATTATAACAGACATACTGCATCCTGCTGGACAGATATGCGGTAAACCAATTGTGGGACAGGCCCCTAACACCGTAATGTTCAAGCTTTCAAAGGAGGATGGTATGGTCGACAGTATCGAAGGCTTTAGAGAGCTCCAAGAATATACCGACTGTGAACTGACTGTCATCAAAGGAATTTAAGATGTCATTAGTCAAGGATAGCAGAGCACTCTCAGTCGACCTTCTAGCTCTAAATCCAAACTGGGAGTCTTTAAAGATGTTATTGGCATTGCAGAAGGAATTTAGTCTATTACATGCTAGTTTTTCCAGTATCTTACTCAAGGCTAGGAGGACTGATATGGGGCAGTAATTCTTGAAGAAACCTTTGTCCCCAGATTTTGTATATGTTGGGTGAACTTTAGGAATTTTCAGTTTATCAGGAAAGACACCACTAGTGAAGGAGGAGTTACAAATGTGGAGGAGAACAGGTAGTAATAAGTGGGCCACTTTCTTAATGATGCTCATTGGTATATTGTCTTCGCCTGCTGCTGCATCTTTGGACATTTTTATGATGGCCAACAACTCATCTGCTGTGACAGGGGATAAGAATAGTTCATTTTGCTGTCTGTTTTGCAGGTAGGCTCTCAATTCCTCATGGTGATCAGGGATGCTCTCTGCAAGATTTTTGCCAACATTAATAAAATATTCATTTAAGTGGTTGGCAATGAGGGAGGGTTCCGTTATAACTGAATTGTTTATCATAAAAGCTGAGTGGGGGGCCGAAGGCTGAGTGTTCCTGTTCTGAATAGAATTTATGACATTCCAGGTTTTCTTATTGTCGCCTGATGCTGACTGGAGCTTATTTGTATAATAGTTACGTCTGGCATTTCTAACTGCTTGTGTTACTCTATTTCTGATACTTCGATAAGCATCACCGAAAGTTATGGGTCTTTTTTGCAAATTTCCTTTGGAGTTTGTGTTTTTCCTTTATCATTATCTAAATTTCGCTTGTGATATTGGGTTTGGAAATGGATACAGTTTTCACTGAATTAGTCTTGAGCGGGAAGCATTTATCAAAGCAAGCATTGAAGATGCAAGAGAAGTTACTGCTGTTCAGGTTAGGGTTGTTGGAGGCATAGACAAGATCCCAGTTAGCATTCATTAGGTTGTTTTCAAAAAGGAGCACGTTGTTGGCGCAGTAGTCTCTGTATTGAATTGAGACTCTACTAGTCCTTTCAGGTCTTGTGGCTGTTTTATACATGGCAAAAACTGGGAAGTGATCTGAGATATTGTTATAAATAATTCCACTTGCTAGGTTGTTAGGAGTGTTGTTAGTCCAGATATGATCTATCACAGTGGCAGAGGTGGCAGTTACTCTCGTGGGTTTGGTTATAGTGTTGAAGAAGAGTTTAGAATGACAGGTAGCAAGAAGGTCTAATACTGAGATGTCGGTTTCTGATTTTAATAGATCAAGGTTGATATCTCCTGTGATGTAACAGTCTTTCTTCTCTGAACTTATGATAGAGATAAGCTCCGAAAATTTATCAAGAAAATTCCTTACATTAGTGTGGGGTCTTCTGTAGATTATCCCTACTAGGATATTTCGTGTGTCGTTACGTAATTCAATGGAAACACTCTCCATGTACTCCTCCTGAACCTTTAAATCATCTCTTGCAGAAGTGTTATACTTGATATCAACATATAGGGCGACACCACCACTGTGTCGTGACGTGTTGACGCAGTGTCTATTATAACTAGGAATGTTATACAAATGGTCAATATCGGTAGTGAGTTTGGTCTCACAGAATCCAAGTACATCAAATTTGTGGGCAATAGAAGATAAACACTGATCTAAAAAGGTATCTAGATGAAGGGGAATACTGCTGATGTTATGGCTAATCAAGGAGAAGGAATGAGGTAGTAGGAGACTAGAACTAAACTCGGGAGAGTCAGGAAAGTAATAGTTACAGTTTGGGTTGGTGTAACCCAGTGAGTTTTGTAGAAAGACATCAGGATCGATATGAGGGAGTATTGTGTGGACACCATGGGTAAAGGGGGTGTAACACATACGATCTAGCACATCTAAGGGTGTAGTAATTCCCTCACAGATGGTGTTATGAGGGGCTTGGCGTGGTGTAGTAATTCTCTCACAGATGGTGTTATGAGGGGCCTGACAATTTGTAGTAATTCCCTCACAGATGGTGTTATGAGGGGCATTACGTGGTGTAGTAATTCCCTTACAGATGGTGTTATGAGGGGCATCAAGTGGTGTAGTAATTCCCTCACAGATGGTGTTATGAGGGACCTCACATAATGCTGTAGCAACTCATTCACTTGGTGGTGTCGTAGCATCATGGGTACACCACGTGGTCTGGTGTCACAGGACCACACTCACTCAAGTGAGTGAGGTGTGGTCCCAGGCCTTCCTATCGTGGACGGATTAACACATAGCTGGTGTTGTTGGGTCTCAGGGGTAGTTATCACTGGGTACCTGGGACCTCACTGTGTGAAGGTTAGCTTGGGTAAGACTTACCTGTTACTGTTGAGTTGTTTTTCACTTACTTAGCACTGTTCACAACTATTCAACACTGTGTATGTGTGTGTGTGTGTTTGTGTGCAATACTCTGCATATGTTTGCATTTTAATGTGTACTTGTTCTCCTGTGTCTACATCTGTGTCTGAGAGTCTGGAATTGTGTCTGGATATATGATATGTAAATGTGTGTGTGTGTGTGTGTGTGTGTCTGTCTGTTTCGCAGTATAGTCCCTCCACCCTCTGGGCGTGACTCTCATAACAGCTAGCAACAACACAACACGTCCCTCCCTCTGTGAGGAATGGGGTGGGGGAGTGAGGGGTCAAGGAAGTAGAGGCGGGAGGAGGAGAGGGGTGGGGAGGGAGGAGTGGGATAGGGGAGGAAGGAGTGGGATGGGGGATTATGCACTTGGTCCCTCTCCCAGCTCAGTGGATTTATTTTCTATCTCTTCCTTTTATCCACCACAAAGACTGAATAAAAATGGGATTTTTCTCAGTGGGAGGGGAAGGGGGAGGAGGTAGAGAGGGGGAGGAAAGGGAAGATATAGAGAGGGGGACAAGGGGAAGGTATAGAGAAGAGGGGCAGAATAGGGGGTGGGAAAGGAGGGATGGGAAGAGAAGAGAAAGAAGGGAGATGTAGACGAGTGGGAGGGAGAAGGGGAGGGAAGAGTGAAGAGATAAGATAGGGTTGAAAGAAAGGGAGAGGAGGAAGGGGAAGGGAAGGGAGAGGGGGAAATGGAAGGGGATGAGGAAAAGGGAAGGGAACGGAGAGATGGGAGGGGGAGGGAAGGTAGAGGGAGAGGGGAAGAAGGCGAAGGATCCCACTTTATCTTGCGTTTTATACACACAGGATTTATGAGCGATAATCCTCAACCAAGATATTTTAAGAATTATTGGAGGATTTACCGAGTCCTCTCCTCTTTGCGGGGTAGGACAAAGGGAAGTAGGTCAGGAGGCAGGCTAGGGGCGGGACAAAGGGAAGTAGGTCAGGAGGCAGGCTAGGGGCGGGACAATGGGGAAGTAGGTCAGGAGGCAGGCCAGGGGCGGGACAATGAGGAAGTAGATCAGGAGGCAGGCCAGGGGCGGGACAGTGGGAAAGTAGGTCAGGAGGCAGGCCAGGGGCGGGACAGTGGGGAAGTAGGTCAGGAGGCAGGCCAGGGCGGGACAATGGGGAAGTAGTCAGGAGGCAGGCCAGGGCGGGACAATGGGGAAGTAGGACAGGAGGCAGGCCAGGGGCGGGACAATGAGGAAGTAGATCAGGAGGCAGGCCAGGGGCGGACAGTGGGAAAGTAGGTCAGGAGGCAGTGGGGAAGGGTCAGGAGGCAGGCCAGGGCGGGACAGTGGGGAAGTAGGTCAGGAGGCAGGCCAGGGCGGGACAATGGGGTAGGTCAGGAGGCAGGCCAGGGGCGGGACAATGGGGAAGTAGGACAGGAGGCAGGCCAGGGGGGACAATGAGGAAGTAGATCAAGAGGCAGGCCAGGGCGGGACAGTGGGAAAGTAGATCAGGAGGCAGGCCAGGGGCGGGACAATGGGGAAGTAGGTCAGGAGGCAGGCCAGGGGCGGGACAAGGGGAAGTAGGCCAGGAGGCAGGCCAGGGGGCAGAACAAAGGGAACTTACGTCAGGGGAAGGCCAAGGCGGCAGGACAAGTGGGGGGAGGGAGGCCAATGGGGGCAGGCCAGTGATGAACTGGAGGAGTGAGGGAGGGAGAGATGGAAGGATGAATGGTGGGAAGGAAGGAAGGATATAGAGAAGGAAGGCGGAGGGAGGGATGGAGGGAGGGAGGGAGTGGGTGGGTAAGAAGTGAACGAGAGAGAGAGGTTTGGTTACCTTACCTTAAGTTAGATTAGATTTGGTTGGTGTTTATTCGAACCAATTAAATTTAGCCTGGCCTAACCTAACCTAACCCAAACTAGCCTAACTAAGGTAACAACATTGATTACATTATGTAATCAATGTCGTCGACTCTTAAGCAATATGTCGGTAGGTTTAAGCCGAACACCCGCTGTATCCTCGAACAATTCCCTGGGTTGATTAATATGATCATGACGTTTATGCAATTCGCTTGAGTTTTTGGGGAGACACATCCATCGTCTTCCCAAGTTTCAACAAGAGCATCTGTCAGCCCCTTCAAGTATTATGGCGTTGATACATTGCTTATGGTCACAGGAGCTGCTTTCGCCAATAGGATGTCGGACTTGTAATATCCCACTGGATTTGACTTGGCAAGTGATGTAGTAAAAAGTAAACACACTCACTTACCCGAGGAAAATTTAATTTGTAATTGTTATATATTACTGTACAAATAATTGTATAAAGGAATAATTTATATTATTACAACAACAACTGTATTTATTTACTTTAAATGTTGATAGTTTATATGTAGACTCACTGTAGGGAGGTGGATTTATATGGAGACTCACTGTAAAGGGAGCAGGAAATAAACATGGAATTCAGAAGACCGTGCCTCAATCTTTCCTTCATAAATAGCCTGAAGAAATGAAGACATCACATAATTTGACGACGAGGATGGGATTGCTTTGTACAGTTAAGCTTACAGTAAAACCAGAGTCACTTTAGAAGAGTGAATTAAAGCATAAAGGAGAGAAGGGTGAGTTAGAAGAATTAGCCTGATTCTAAACATTTGTGCTACCCCAAAATGGCAGTTCAGGACTTGCTTGGCCATATCGATTCTTTTGAACCTTCCACAGAGGATTTCACAAGTTACAATGAGAGATTAGAGCAATATTTCTGTGCACTTATCCAGCTGATGCCAATGATGCCACAATTCATGCTGCTAGTAAAAGAAAAGTTGTTGTCCTGATAACTGTCCTGAGTAAGAGTACCTACAAATTACTACAAGATTTATGCAGTCCAAAGTTACCCAAGGAACAGACTTTTGATTAACTAATTAAGTTACTGACAGACCACTACAAGCCAAAAAGACTTCACATTGCTGAAACTTTTAAATTCCACAGATGCATTCAGGAAGCAAATGAGTCCATTGCAGATTACAGTGCTAAGACACATGGCTGCAACATGTGATTTTGGCCAGTTCCTCACCAGAGCATTGAGGGATCAGTTTGTAAGTGGGATCCACAGTGCTGAGACCCAAAAGAAGCTGATTACTACCGAAAGATCTTTTAAAGAATGTCTGCAAATAGCCCAAGCTCATGAGGTTGCTGCCGTTGAGATACAGCAGTTCCGGAATCAAAATGCGCCTGTTCACCAAGTTCAAGCAGCAGATAGTGATGAAGAAGTTTCGGTTCATCAAGTCCTGCATTCAAGAAAGTCACCACAGCCAGTGTGCAATGCTAGGGCCATGCCCAAGCAGTATAACCACTCCACGGCTAGGGAAGGAAATTCTTCAGGTCAAGCCTTCTACACATACAAGTGCTTCTATTGCTCAAAACCCGGGCATCAGAGAGGAAATTGCCGGTTCCACGACTATGTGTGTAACAAGTGCAACACCAAGGGACACATCGCTGCAGCATGTAACAGGAAGAATATCCACACCGTAAAGGTTGAAGACAATGAAGTACAAGATGTTTTACAACTTTAAGAGCAAATACATACTATAACCGCCAATCAGGTGGTTAAAGGATTTAGTGAAACTTGTGACGTTGGACTCAAACATTATCATTTGGTCAAACCTGTTGGATACAATTCCTTTTAGTATTTCACATTAATTATACATAGGCAATCACATAAATGTCTAATCCAATATATATTTACATAACAAACATAGCTATGTAATCAGTCTAATCTTAACACTTATAATGAGTACTTAAGTTTCCATAATTTTATGTCGTCACAATGATAAACGAAGCAATGGACACAGTCTACCTGTGTACACAATAAGAACCAGTTAAACTTACGTGTTGAAAGTCTCAAGAGAAACCAGGTTAGGTGTTGCCTCTGTGGTCTGAATAGCTACAGTGACCATACCCTGCCGCCTAACCAACCCTCTCTGGATGGGTGAGGGCTGCTGAGTCAGGTGACTATACACAAACAAGCTCCCTTACTACCACCCAACACCTCACCTCCTCTGGGTCTCTCATCTCAACACTCTACATACTGTATACGGGCAGGCACACCCAATAAACATGACATGACTTACACCCTAACATAGTGTTTGTTAATGTGTCATCCTACTCATTACTGCTTGCGGTAACACATACTGTGAATTCTGTACATACCAGTACTACTGCAAATGCTCCCATTAATGTTTCTTTGAGGCTTGAACAGAATAATGTTACCATGCAGTTAAATACAGGCTGTGCCATTTCTATTGCCCCTAAGGATTTGTATGAGAAATATTTTTCTAGATTACAATTAAAGCCATCAAAGGTACGTCTCCTCACTTATACTGGTGAAAACCTTAAACCATTAGGTGAAATAGAAGTGGAAATCGATTACAATTGATTACAAATGATTACTAGTGATTGCTCCAGAAGGTTCATATGCTTTGCTAGGAAGGAACTGGTTGTTCAAACTGGTACCTGATTGGAAAGATGTGTTTTTTGTAAATCATCTTCATGCCTCTAAAAATGTTCCAGATGTTTCCACTATCCTAGAAAGTTACAGGAAATTGTTTAAAGATGAACTAGGATGTTATAATGGTCCAGAAGTTGAACTTACTGCTTCAGAAAATTCTAAATTTCCCAAAGCTAGACCAGTTTCGTATGCCTTTCAGTCCAGAGTACAAAATGAGTTACTGAAAATGGAAAGTGATGGAGTAATTGAGAGAGTTCATGTGCTCCAGTTGGTGCTGCTCCCATTGTGTCTGTGAATAAAAGAGATTCATATAAAATCAGAGTGTGTGGTGATTTTAGTGTGACTTTCAACCAATGTGCTGATGTAGTAATGTACCCTATTCCAAAGGTTGAAGATTTACATTGTTTTGAGAAATTGTTCTGTGTTTAGTGTGCTGGACATGTCACAAGCATACCACCAAATTCCTATTGCGATTGAATCTAGTAAGTATCTCACTATCAATACTCACATTGGACTTTTTATGTTTAAGAGATTGCCTTTTGGTATTCACTCTGGCCCTGCTATTTTTCAGAGAATAATGGATAATATGCTTTCTGACATTCCAAAGGTTATATGTTACTTAGATGATATCCTCATTTCAGGAAAAGACAAGAAGGATCACCTAGATACATTGTGTAAAGTTCTGCAAAGGTTGCAAGTCAGGTTTCAGATTAAATAAAAACAAATGCAAATTTGAGCAAAATTCTGTCACATATTTTGGTCATAGAATAGATGGTGAGGGCCTTCATCCCACAGAAGATAAACTCCTTGCCATAAGTCAAGCTTCACCCCTAAAGATGCAACAGCCTTAAAATCCTTCCTAGGCCTGATAATGTTTTATTCCAGATTTCGGAAGAATCACTCCACTGTACTTGCTCCCCTGAATAGATTGCTAAAGAAGGGTGTTCAATGGGTTTGGGCCAAAGTAGAGGATGAAGCTTTCTCTAAGGCAAAAATGTTACTGCTACACTATGATGACTCTTGTACACTATGATGACTCTTTACCATTGTTTCTTTCATGTGATGCTTCTTCATATGGTATTGGTGCTGTATTGTCACACGTTATTGATGGGTGTTACCGACTAGCTGCTTTTGCCTCATGTATATTAACAGGTGCTCAGAAGAACTATACTCAGTTAGATAAAGAAGCCCAAAGCATTGTATATGGTGTTCAGAAATTCAGACAGTTCCTTTACGGCCGACAGTTCACGTTGATTACAGATCACCGCCCATTGGTTTCCTTGTTGAGCCCAGAGAAACCTGTTCCACCACATGCATCTGCCAGACTGCAAAGATGGTCACTTAAGTTGGCTTCATACAACTACAAGATAGACTATAGTAACACAGCTGCTCATGTTGATGCAGATAGCATGTCAAGAGTCCATCAGGCTATAAAAGTGAACTGTGACAGTGAGGTTGTAAATTGCTACTTCCTTTTTGAAACAGACATCCTTGCAACTGTAACACATCAAATGGTCAAGAAGAAAACTGCTGTAGATCCAATATTATCCAAAGTTCTGAAATATGCTCAGTGTGGATGGCCAAGTACTGATGAGTCGAGATGAAATCAGCATTGAACAAGGGTGTGTTCTATGGGGACTTTGTGTCATAATTTTCACTGCACTGCAAGGGGACATACTTCGAGGACTACATGAGACACACCTAGTCATGAAAAAAATGAAGGCAGTGTCAAGGTCCTATGTATGGTGGCCCAATCTGGACAATCAAATTGAAGGAGCTGTTTCTTCCTAACAAGTATGTCAATCCATGAGGGCAGATCCACCTACTGCACAAATTCATCCGTGGACTTTTCCATCCAAACCTTGGTCAAGACTTCATGCTGATTTTGCAGGTCCAGTCTTGGGAAAGATGTACTTTGTACTTGTCAATGCTTCCAGTAAGTATTCTGAAGTAGTTCAAATGAAAAGTACTACGGCCGAGGCTACGGTAAAGGTTCTCCGTGAGGTCTTCAGTAGACACGGATTACCTGAGATTCTAGTCACAGATAATGGCCCGCAATTCACTTCAAAAGAGTTTGCGGATTTCTGCTTAACAACCGGTATTTTGCATCGTACATCCTCAGCATATAAACCTTCTACGAATGGTCAAGCAGAAAGAGTAGTTCAAGTACTTTAGTCAACTTTACGTCAAGCTGAAGTACTAAAGCAAGATACTGAGACTGTCCTACAAAGATACTGCTTTCCTATCGCATCACGCCACATTCTACAACGGGAATCGCCCCTTCTGTGCTACTGATGGGAAGGAAACTGCGCACTCGTTTGGATTTAATATTTCCATCTTTTACGAAGAAAGTGGAAGTAGAACAAGAGTCCATGGCGAACCGAACTGTTTCACGTGGCTGTCGTGTGATGAGATTGGGTGATTCAGTGTTAGTGAGAAATTATAGAGGAAAAGAAAAATGGGTGCAAGGTAAAGTGGAGAAAGTGCTTGGAGAAAGACATTACTTAGTGAAAGTTCATGGCTATGTAGGGAAAAGACATATAGACCAATTGCTGAAGTGTCCTCAAAGAGTAAATGAGGAAATAGTCCCTGAGGAGGCTTTAGTACCGATAGATGAAAATTCAAATAATGAAACCAATAATTCATATTCAAATTCTATTCCTAATGTGCCTCCAGATATGTATCCTATAATGAAAGAAGTAGAGCCTCAAATAAGTGAAAATAAAAATACAAGTGCTACAGTTTCAGAGGTTTTGGGGCAATTCCAAAGTTCTCCTGATAAAACTGTACCATCTTCCAATGAGCGACTAGTTGCTTCCACGAGATATCCAGAACGGCAAAGAAACCCTCCTAGATACCTAAATAACTATACAACTTGAATATTCTTGTATTTTATTTTAGTGTCTACTACTTATAATATACATTACTATATTGTAACTTACTACAATTACTGTAGTTTCCTATATTGCTGTGCTATATTTTGTTAACAATTGGATGATAGTTTAGCTTAAATTTTTTAGGATATATTTCCATTTGATTAAGTTTGTGACATTTTTAGTTTTAAAAGGAGGGATATTGTTATATATTACTGTACAAATAATTGTATAAAGGAATGATTTATATTATTACCACAACAACTGTATTTATTTACTTTAAATGTTGATAGTTTATATGTAGACTCACTGTAGGGAGGTGGATTTATATGGAGACTCACTGTAAAGGGAGCAGGAAATAAACATGGAATTTAGAAGACTGTGCCTCAATCTCTTCTACATAAATAGCCTGAAGAAATGAAGACATCACAGTAATGACAATGCATGTGAAGTACAACATATAACAAGGTGAGGAGGTGAGAATAGGAGAGGGTAGGGGGGATAGGAGAGGGTCGGGGAGAGAGGAGGGAGGGATTGAGAAGTTGTCAAGTGAGAATTAAGACGAGTCGGCAACTAGACCACCAATTTTGTCACAACGTGTCTAGCTGGTGTCACGTAATTCTTGCTGCAGTGGGAAACGTGGAACACATACTGTGCTCTCTCTCTCTCTCTCTCTCTCTCTCTCTCTCTCTCTCTCTCTCTCTCTCTCCCTGCTCTCTTTCACAGCCTCCACTCATGGTTGTCAAGGGCAGTTGGTGTCAACGGCCGTCTTGACGGATATTGCAAGTCAATATCAGTCCCATTCATTGACAACTGGGACAACTTCTACGGCAGAAGGGACCTTTATGCTAGGGATGGGGTGTACCTGTCTCGGGACGGGGTGGCAACCCTGGCTGGGTCTCTAGAGGGGGCAGTTCAAAAGATATCGAAGTCTTTAAACTGCTAGGGGAACATGAGGGCACGGGGGTGGAGGAGACTGCAGTGGGAGCGGGTAAACAAAGTGAAAGATTACAGGGAAATAGTGTTAGGAATGACGACAAAACTAAAGCAGACAGGGAGTTTAAACCTAAATGCGGTAAAGAGAGGACTCAGAACACGACTAACTTAAATGTCTACTACGCGAACAGTAGAAGTATGAGAAACAAAATGGATGATATTAGGGCCTTAGTATGTACCGAAAAAATCGACATAATAGCATTCACTGAAACATGGATCAACCTAGACTCACGTGAGTTACCGGTCAAATACCAAATTGCAGGTTACAAATTGTTCCATACCTATAGGCAGACCAGGAAAGGAGGCCGAGTAGCAATCTATGTCAGGGATAATCTGAAGTGTGAAATAAATAAGGAAAAAAAAACTGAGCGGAATACAGAAACAATTTGGATAGAATTAATAGACGGTAGAGAAAAATTAATCACAGGAGTAATATATAGACCTCCCAATCTTGATAGAGTCAAAGAGCGACTTATCTGGGATGAAATGCGCAGGGCTTCCATACACAACAAAGTCTGTATAGTAGGCGACTTTAACCTTGGCCAAATAGATTGGACTGACCTTACCGGTAACTCAGAATCAGAGGATTTTCTCGAAACGATCCAAGACTGTTTCCTAAGTCAACATATAACCGAACCCACCCGGGGTAGTAATATACTCGATTTAGTACTGTCGAACAGAGAAAACCTCATTAGCAATGTCGAGGTAGGGAACGAACTTGCAAACAGCGATCACAAAGAAATTAGATTCCAGTTAGATTTTCAGGGCAGACGTAAGGAAAATTCCACTAAAGTACCAGAATTCAGAAGGGCAAACTTTGACAGTTTAAGGAGGCAGCTGAGAGAAGGGGTGTCGTGCTTGGACGTGAACCTGACAGATGACACAGACCTGATAACGAGATCTGAGATAGCCGAGTTCCACGACAATTTAAATAATGAGTTACTTAATGCACAAAGGCAGAACATATCATACAAAAAACTCAGATCAGACAGCAATGACCCTAAATGAATAAATAATTATTTAAAGAACATCATTGGCCAAAGGAAGGCTATAGGTAGAAGGATAAATCATGGCGAAATTTACCTCCAGGACTATTATAAGGTATTGGCGAGTAGGGTTAAAACCGAGATAAGGAAAGCCAAGAGGAATAATGAGGTAAGGATAGCAAGGGAGGTGAAGACAAACCCCAAGGGATTCTACCAAATATATCAAACTAAAACACGAGAAAAGATTGGACCAATATGGTCAGATACCGGCGAGCTCACTGACAACGACCGAGAAATGAGCAATAATTTGAATAAATATTTTTCAACAGTTTTCACCGCCGAAAATGTAAACATAATACCCGAGGCACCGACTCTATTCAGAGATAGTGAAGAAAACAAATTAAGCGAGATAGCAGTGACTAGTAGCGATGTTAGTAAGCAAATAGATAAACTAAAGCCTAATAAGTCACCTGGTCGCGATGAGATATTTACCAGAGTATTAAAGGAATGTAAGGAAGAGCTTAGTATGCCCTTAGCAAAGTTGTTCAACATGCCCTTAAATACAGGTGTAGTACCAGAATCCTGGAGGATAGCAAATGTAAAACCGATTTTCAAGAAGGGGGATAGATCACTATCCTCTAACTATCGCCCAATCAGCCTAACATCAATAGTAGGCAAATTACTTGAATCAATCATTTCAAACTCTATTCGAAACCACCTGGAGAAGCACAAGTTGATCAATGATTCCCAACATGGCTTCACAAGCGGGCGTTCATGTCTAACTAATCTATTAACATTCTTTTCATCAGTTTTCGAATCGGTGGACTAAGGGCACAATTATGATGTGGTATATCTCGACTTTAGCAAAGCCTTCGACAGAGTCTCCCACGAAAGACTAATTAGAAAGGTAGAAGCACATGGCATCAAAGGTAATATCCTTAAATGGATTAGGGCGTGGTTACAGGACAGGAAACAGCGAGTGAGCATTAACGGCACTAAGTCCCATTGGAGCAACGTCACTAGTGGAGTTCCCCAGGGCTCAGTACTTGGACCATTATTATTTATTATATACATAAACGACATAGATATCGGCATAGACAGCAACATAAGTAAATTTGCTGATGACACTAAAATAGGACGTGCTATTAAATCTCACGAGGACTCAGCAAAACTACAGGAAGATCTAAACAAATTCTTCGAATGGTCTGAAAAATGGCAGATGAAATTCAACGTGGACAAATGTAAAGTGCTCAGTATAGGAGATGTAAACAGGGAAACCAGATACCAGATGAACAACGATGCCATAGAGAAATCCGACTGCGAGAGAGATTTAGGAGTAATGATAAGTACTTTTATTAATTAGGAACCTAAAGCCAAGTAAACAATGTGTTTTTGCTCGTAACAAGGCTAATAAAGTACTTGGGTTCATACAAAGGAGTGTTAGTTACAAGACTAGCGAGGTCATCCTAAAACTGTATCTTGAGCTTGTGAGACTACACCTGGATTACGCAGTTCAGTTCAGGTCACCGTATTACAGAATGGATGTAGAATCCTTGGAAAGAATTCAGAGGAGAATGACAAGACTAATCCCGGGCATTGGGAACCTTGAGTATAGAGACAGGTTAAAGTATCTTAATTTGCACTCCCTCGAGAGACGTAGAGCGAGGGGCGACCTGATAGAGGTGTATAAATGGAAGTCAGGGCTAAATAAAGGGGACATTACAAAGGTACTCAAACTATCCAACCAGGTGCGAACTCGTAACAATGGTTTTAAATTAGACAAATTTAGATTTAGGCGCGAAATAGGTAAACACTGGTTTGGAAACAGAGTAATAGATGAATGGAACAAGTTACCAAATATCATCATTAACTCGAATACGCTGAATAGCTTCAAACATAGGTTGGATGCTTATATAAGCAATAGGGGTTGGGTGTAAACGGGACTGCCCAGTATGGGCCAATAGGCCCGCTGCAGTTTCATCCATTCTTATGTTCTTATGTTCCTTCTAATTCTTTCTTTCATTCGTCCATTCCCGCTTTCTCTAACTCTCTCTCTTAATCTATTTTTACTATACCATTCTTAGGCTCTTTCTTTCACACACACACTCGCACCCTCTCCCTTACATCTTTCAAGAAGAGACGTCCACCGTTTCCCCTTCAACAACAGATCATATTAATCACCCACCCCACCTTCTGTATTGCCAGGGCGACACACACACACACATGTATGCCTCCCCTGCCTGGTCTTCCTCCCTAAATGCCACTCAACGTAAACCCTAGAAAAAGTGCAAAAGAGGGCATGCAAGGTTTTTCTCTCCCCCTCCTACTCCACATATCAATAAACGCTCAACACACGAATATTGTGACCAAGTCCCAGGTTGCTGATTTGTCTTTCTGCCCTATGTACACACAATTGCAGGGTCTCGATTGTTTCTCTTACATACATACATATAGCATTTCTTACTGTTGATTTTTTTTTTCATTTTTGTATTTCTTTGTATTTCTGTATTATTATTATTATTAGTGTTGTTATTATTATTATTGTTATCATTATCATTTTATTTTACTTTTTATTAAAAATTTTATTTACTATGAATTATTATTATTTATACATTTTTGCTCCCCAGGTCGCGATGTGGGTCAGTGACCTGTGCCCGGGTGGGTTAATCCCAGTAAAAAAAAAAATAATAATAAAATAAACACTGACCCTCTCGGCTCTCTCTGACCATCACCACAACCTCATCTGCAAATTTGGTTAGAAGCTTCTGCACCATCCTCGACACCGGGTTTTACTACCACCCGAGATCCCTCGTCCGAGAATTGCTGTTCGACACCACAACCGCATCCAGCCCATACGAGCTATAAGAACAATTGTAAAAATTATCAACAACTTGAAATCAACCAGTGTATCACTCCCAGTCAATCTTACCCTTTTGCACTGTCACTATGTTAAAATGCCCTGTAGTATGACCTTCTCCCCCACCTAGTTATTATATATCATATTTGTATCACTTATGTCACTTGTATATTATTTGTCAATCATGAAACCCATTCCCCAATTATGCAACTGTATATTTTCTGCCTTCTGGCTGCCACGCTCTTTCAATAAACCGTAAATTTTTATTGCTTTTACACACACACACACACACACACACACACACATCTTTAATTCTTTCTATAATAAAAATTACATTTAAACATATAACTATGCTAATACATCATGAAAATATACATAAATATGCAAAAACAATTCGATACTAAATGGGCCAATTAAAAAGTAGTTTATACAGTGCTGGCATAATGACTGGATGAATATATATTGAGTACAGTAAACTGGAAGGTGTATTCCTGGGACAATTCTGAGCCACAATGTCGAGATGAAAAAATATTGGAAACCGCCAAGTTTCGTAGTTACAGCACAGAGCCTGACAGTGGTTAAGGTGAGGTTACAGTGAAATAGTTGCGTTACTACAGTAAATGTTCAAAATTCCCTCCATCTGCCTCTGTATCTACAAAACTACATAAAAGTCTACGGCTGTTTCACTGCGACCTCACTACCACCATAACCACACCACCATCATCACCATGCTACCACTATTAATACCATCACCACACTACCAATACCACCGTCACCACAGTACCACTATCATACACTACTGTACAACTACACTTCCACTTTCACCACCACCATTACCCTGCAGATTGGTTTGGATTGAATGTCTTCATTGTCAGTTGTAGCTGGGAGGAAGGGAGGGGGGGAGGGAGGGAACAGGAGAGAGATAGAGGGAATGGGTGAGAAGGAGGGGACACTGTCAGGTGATTTTGTGGATAAGATTACATGAATTAGTTGGGGAAGTGGAGGTAAGTAGAGAGGTGGAGGAACAGTAGGTGGAGAAGTGGAGGAACAGTAGGTGGGGAAGTGGAGGAACAGTAGGTGAGGAAGTGGAGGAACAGTAGGTGAGGAAGTGAGTGAGTACGATACTCGTGTCATCTATGTTGCAAGAATACGTTAACTTTCCCGTGCACGACCCACAAGGAAGGCCAGCCAGTTACCTACAAATGTTCCCGGCCAGACAGGGAAGGAGAGGGTATAAGGAAAGGTTTAGGGCGGCGTCACAGCCACGCACATCATCCTTCCAGAATTGCTGCCACCATCCATGATAGTCAGGCAGATAGTGGGGTGACTTTCTCTCTTTTGGGTATCTTAAAACTCACAGATTCCAACTACAACACTCATGACGCCTCACACTGCGACGCCCCCCACCCTACACACACACACACACCTCCATCATCGCCACCAGCCCCTACAATGGTTGACAATCAGGAAAGGTGAGGAAAACTCCATCATGGAAAAAAATCGCCTTAACAAAAGTCGAAGGAGAACCATCAGAGGAGGAGATTGCTCGTCCTCATGCTATAAGTGCTTACCAGGCCCAAGTCTTCCTTTTGACCATCCAAATTTCTCGCCCCTCACGTCCTTGTTGGCATGTGTAGGTCTTTGTCTCGCCGCCGCAATCGACAATATGGATCAATGGCGAGCTGACGGCTGACCTATACATTTTGTACACAATATTAGCTATAAACGTTCTTCCAGACGACGCGGCTTCCACAACACAGTGAGGTCGACGACGACATCATTAAGAGCTGGAGTGGAAATTAATGTGTACTGTACAGTCAATACAAAAGTCCGTTCGCCTTTTCCCTGAACCACGAACCCCGAGATACAGACTCCTGAACCTCAAGCAGTAGACTGATACATTATTCTGTCCATAATTGCCTCGGATTCATGAGTAGTTGACTGTACATCCATTTAGGTCATCAATTATCTCCATTGAAATATAACAACAAGAGATCCACTCACACTAGTTCATACTTTTGATCACTGTAGCTTTAAAATCTTCCAGTGTGTAAATAAATGAAATAACTGACATACGGGAGGGAAGACTGCAGGAGAAGTTAACACAAATAAATGGTCAAAAGAACTCATCCTATCTTCCAAGTTGTGTTTTGTTTTGTGTGACGTTAACAGTCACGATATCTTGGACTTTTCTCTGGTAACAAAAACTAATCATACCAAGGGTAGGTTTACTCTTTCCTGATAACAACTATGTATCATGCCAGGATAATGTCTTTTTTTTCTGGCAATAAGTATGAGTCAGGGTGTCAGGTGAGGTGTGGGTGGCAGAGGAAGAGCCACGGCCGGGTATTGTTCCGTGTGTGTGTGTGTGTGTGTGTGTGCAGCCACAAACAGGGTGGTGAAAAGTTCGTCTAGAGTGGAAGCATTATGTTAATGTTAAGGTGCAAGCACCACGTGCTCCCTCTCGCTTTCAGCTGCCGCCGCTGGCTAGCCCTCGTGGCGAAAAGGGAACCAACTTGCATAAGTATTCCCCAGCCAGTTCACAGCCTCCTCACCATCAAGACTCCTGCTGTGCCTCCTTGTGGCAACACAACGGTAACTGGGTGCCTCGAGGGGCCAGGTTAGAATAGCAGAGGATCTCGGAGTAACAGTAGGCCCCAGAGGGACGGTGCATAGGCCTACTGGCATGTGGACACGTCCTGGCGCCAACTAACCACCGGCCCACTGCCTTGCGGATTAACCTTGGTAGGTATAAGGCTACGAGAGTAAACCCTGAACGAAAAATTTGCTGTGGAGCCCCACATGAGGCAGACTTGCTTACAGACCTCCAACAAGACCTCGACGGTGGTGCAGGCGGAAGAGGTGACCACCATAGAAACCCAACGACTACACTGACGGACGAAAGCAATGACTGATGGACAGGCTACTAAGGAGAAACCCAACAAACTGCGCTATCGGCAGTCCATTGCGACTCTCCCTCTCCCCAGTCGTTGCAATACTTGCACTACTGGATCAGGAAAAAGGAGAGCCAAGATGTGTGTTTGCAGCCTGTGCTACTGCCTCACCACATAAATCAACTCACGTGCAGCCATCATCCACTTTATCATACCTCTTATCACCATCAAAACCCCTATACCCCCAAAAGTCCTATGGCGACGGACGAGTGGCGATGGGGACAGGCAGAGATGACTGCCGGGAGTCTCTAGTCACAACTTTGCAAATGGGCGACACAGATAATATGGTCGTTTATGCACTGGGATCTAGGCAGCAGTGCAATCCAGTCCTGTCTGTGCGACTGAGCAGCCTTTTTGGGGAGCCACTCTGCTCACCCCACATGGGGAGGGGGCTAGAAAAGGTGCCTTAAACATAGCCTGCCTAAAAACCCAACCTGACTGGGCAACCGCACCCAGTAAGGTCATCCTTAAGCAGACGAAAACAACAAAAATCAAAGATACAAACGAAAACAAACCATACAACTTCTTATGGTTCCTGCATGGAATGTCAGGACCCTTCTGGGTACTGGCACAAATGCACATCCTGAAAGAAGAACTGCCCCTGTGGCAAAAGAGCTGGCTAGGTATAACATCGACATAGTGAGTCCAAGCTCCCAGATCAGGGGCCAACTCACAGAACTGGGGTCTAGCTACACCTTCTTCTGGAAGGGTAAGCCTGCTGCGGAGAGAAACCGCATTTATGGAGTTGGCTTTGCCATCCGCCAATGCATCCTATACAGGCTAACTGAAATGCCTATTGGGATCAACGAGCGCTTCATGACGCTTCGAGTCCCACTCAATCACTCACGTCATGCCTTCTTCATCAGTGCATACGCCCCAACACAGGATGCAGAGAATGACATCAAGGAGGCCTTTTACGCCAACCACGACAGAGTGCTAGCCTCCATCCCCAGAGAAGACAAGGTTGTGCTCCTCGGCGACTTCAATGCCAGAGTTGGCAGAGATGCTAACATTTGGCAGGGAACAATAGGGAGAAATGGACTAGGCATGTAACGGCCCCTGTCTCATCAACAGAACATATTATATAAATGGGTCAATACATCTGCTATTATATTCAGATTCACCACCCTGTAACTTTCCACTGTCTATGAGTAAGACATGAGTTGAGCACATGAACGTTAGCTTTCCCAAGAGGGACAAGCCCATATGTCAGCATCTATGTAAGCATGCACCAGCGACCTCCTAGGTCAGTCACTCAGATCAACTAATATAGAACGGACGTGATCTACGTTTATATTTACATAAACGCCGTCCTCTTTCTCGTTCACTCATATATAGTGGAACTTACGGTTGATCTACACTCAGGAATTAGACATAATCCTTTTATAATAAAACAAGGAACTTCAATTGGGTTTCGTTACTAAAACCCCAATATCTAATATATGTGAACAACCTGGTTAATTGGGGGATTAACGGAGGGATTCATATAGGTGGCAGCCTGGTGGTTAACGGTGACGTCTGTGATTTGTGAAAACAAAGAAACAAAAAACAGTGATACGTTACAAACCGTTACATAATCCGAGTGTTTAAAACTATATCCCGTATCGAGACGATACTTAGTGAGTGCTCCTCATTTCTGTCACATACCAAACGTGCTGAATTATTAATATATCATACTGCCAGTTTAGTGAAATTCCTGTTATTACCAGTGAAGAAACCCCGAAGTCAGCATTCTCCAGTACAGTGTTGCAGATGGTTTCATAATCTATACTAACAGTTGACATTTCATAAGTAGCTGGACGGTTGTGTGGTGTCGCGAGCGTCGATTACATAAGTTCCGGTGTCATCAGACTCGCCCATCGTCGAGGTAGCTGCTCGTCATCTTTCGTTGCCAAGGGAACCAGCAGGAGGCGCGCGCACTCATCCAAGGACGAAGCTCCGCCCTACTCTACCCCACTCCACCTCAGATATCACCTGGAAGGATCGCGTTTTCTTTACAGACGACTCTACCCTGTAATAGGTATTTCAACTTACATAATTATACACACATGAACACGTTCGAGAGATATCTTCACAACGATAGGAACGTCGGATAGGAGTATTTCATTGATAAAGTGTCTTATGTATATTAGGTGTACTACAGTGCTATAATTTACAGTGGTTATATCGTGTCTGTTCAATTATTGATAGTTTAATTATATTAACTACAAATATTTTTAATCATTTCTTGTAAATGAGAGGCAAGTAATTTGCTTTTACCGTTTATTATTTTTAGGCTCACACGGAACGTCTTAGATAATTTTCAAAGTTTCCAATATCTAAAGGTGACGACCTTGTACGCCGAGCGCATCTATTTGCTGATACTGTACTCAGTGACGATCAAGCAGATGCTGATTTTGAATTTGAGCCAGAAACACAGTCAGTCGATTCGGTAGGAAGAAGTGAGAAAGTTATTGAGGAATCATATGACGAATTAAACCGTCGTATCTTAGGGTCTGGAAATAAATATAGTACCTCACCTCAGTATACAAAGGCAGTTAACCCTGTTTCAGGTGACAGTGCGTCTGTTTGTAAGTCAGTAACACCCCTATTAACCCAGCCTTCGGTTAGGAGTAAGAATACTAACTTGCTAAATACTAACACTACAATGACTTCTTCTAACCCTCACACCAATATTACTACAACAGCAACTAAACCTGATAATGTTATTAATATCATGCAGCGTGGCGACTACGTTCGCAACTTTACAGGCCAAGATGATTTTCGGGTTGCGCATTTCATTTGTGCATGTGAAGATACCATGAGCACCGGTAAAATAACAAGTGACGAAGAAAAGAAAGCATTTGTACGTTCCCACATTACGCAGGGATCTTACGCCGGTAATCATTTAAATGCGTATGGGTTACAGGACCCTAGTTATGAAAAATTTAAATGCACATTTATGGGAATTTTTGGGGGTAGGTCACAGTTGGGCCAACTACAATGGATCTTCAGATGGTTGGACCGTTGTACACCAGTGGTTCACGCCCAGACACCTGTCGTCGCAGTGGACATCACAGGTGAAGTACGCCAAGATATGGAAGCGAAATTCAGAGGTTCAGGTTGGTACGACCAAGATGGTAAAATGTCAGCGACAAAAGTGGAGACAGTAATAGAATTGATTAGCTTCTTGCTAGTTATTCGTCGTCCCCTGTACAGCCGGGCACAAGAGGTACAGTTTGAACCACCTATGGATATGGTTTAGTACGCAAACAGACTGCCCCACGGCTACAGGTCCTCTATTGGCGCAGCCTTCCATGACTACAGCGCAGCCTTTCACGTCTACGGCGCAACCCCAGATACCTCAGATGGCACCCATGACTCCACCCCAAACTCCTTATACGACACCAATGGCTCCGATTGCACCTCAACACCGGACAAATAAACAAGGTACTTCTTTACGATGTGCTCATTGTAATAGAAGACTGTTTTCAGCTCCAAGGTAATAGTGCAAAATTCAAGGACACATCCGGTGCCAAGCATTTCCCAAGGTCATACACGGAGGCAGCCAAGGCGGCACCTTCACCTACCCAGAAAGCGCACAAGTGGTGCGCACTACACAAGTCGACAACTCATAATACACAAGAGTGCGGCTTGGTTATGAAGGCTAGGAATTTGGACCTGAGTGAAACACAGGTGTCATACAAGCGTAAGCAGAAGTGGCCCCAAGACAGGTCGTCGGGGAAGACCAGCGCTCATCACACCACGGAAAGGGATAGGCACAGTATTTCCTGCCTCTCCTCACAGCACTTCTCTAGCGGCCTCGTTGGTAGCGGCGCTAGGCAAAGTTGAAGTGTTGTCAGTGCCGGTGAGGATTGATAGTACAAGATTGGCTCTTGATATTGACACGGGTGCTTGCGCGAATGTATTGGCCTTGACATCCTATCAAGAGTTACAACGTAAATTCCCTCACAGCGACTTCAAATGGAGGCCTAGTAACGCTGAGCTCGAAGGAGTATCAGGTACTCAGTTGAGCATTAATGGAATGGTGACGTTACCACTCAGATTTTCAAGCGTGGTTCTCCCCTCTACGCGGACTTTTATGTAGTTCAGCAGTTCAATTTGCCAGCTGACGGGTTACTTGGTCTCCCAACCCTTAGAACGAACATGATAGATATTCATCCACGTAATAATACTATTACGTTTAAAGGTGTGTCCTACAACGCTATGAATCATTCTCAACCTATGCTCACCACTAGATCGAAAGTGTTGTCCACTAATCCTATAAAGAGGAAGGCAGATCATGCGTCAGAGCTACCTCATGACCTCAAACCCACACTTTCCCAGCGTGATTATAGCAGCAATAGTTGGAAGATAGTACCTGCAGTTATGAAGAGTACTCTCCATTACCAGAATGAGGAAATCACCAAAGCAACTGTCGAATTACCCGACGTGTACACGGGCACAGATGTTGTGTGTCTCCCGGAAACGTGCAAGGTAAAAGGGTTGTCGTGTGAGTCTATGTTGAGCACCATACGCCCAGGTGGTTTGACAGACGTACTGATTCTGAATAGAACAGGCGTTCAACGGATATTAAAGAAAGGATGTTATTTATGTGATTTTCTAGTATATCACAACAATGTCGAAGTACAGCCTACAAAATTCCCAATTAGTAGTATTGTTGCGCAATACCAACAGAATCGGCAGGACAGGAAAGATCAAATAGCGCCACATGTTAAGGTGATCGATCATCCTCAGGGCAAGACACGCCTTTTAGAGCTGCTTGCTGACTATAGAAATATAGTAGCCTTGCCAGGGGAAAAGCTAGGTCAGACAGATTAACATCCCATCATATAGCGTTAAAGGAGGGAACAAACCCTATCTACGTACCAGCTTACAGACTACCTCATAGCCAGCGCGCTGTAGTGCAAGACATGGTGCAAGATATGTTGGATGAGAATGTTATTAAACATTTTAAGTACCCCTTTAATAGCCCATTATTCCTCGTCCCCAAAAAGGATGGTGGATGGCGCCCTGTTATAGATTTCAGGCGCGTCAATGAACAAACAATCCCTGATAGGTACCCTTTGCCTGTCTTGAGTGACATATTGCAATCCTTAGGTAAGGATAATGCGGTATTTAGCAACTTAGATTTGCTTAGTGGATATTGGCAGATACCACTCGATGAGAAATCACGAGAGGTCACGGCGTTCAGTACGCCCCTGGGCCACTTTGAGTTCCTCCGGATGCCATTTGGTCTCAGAAATGCCCCACTAACATTTCAAAGAATAATCAACACCCTGTTTGCCAGATCGATTGGTACCACGGTCTTAAAATTAAACTCTCGAAGTGTGAGTTTTTAAAATCCAGAATCCATTTCCTTGGTCATGTAGTTGACGGTGAGGGCATCCACACAGTAGATGATAAAGTCAAAGCTGTTTCTCAGTTCCCGCGTCCTACCTCAGTTGATCATGTGCGTAGTTTTCTTGGCTTATCTGAATATTATCGTTCTTTTATTAAGAACTATGCAACATTAGCATCGCCCCTAACACGGTTGCTCAAAAAAGATGCAATGTTTATATGGGACGCTGAACACGAGAATAATTTTGCGGCATTGAAGATATCGCTTACCAATGCCCCTGTTCTAGCATTCCCAGACTACACTCTACCTTTCACTCTCTGTAATGACGCTTCCTGACTTGGAGTCGGAGCCGTGCTCATGCAGGAGGATACGCATAGGAAGTTTAGAGTGATAGCTTTTGCAAGTCGCAAGCTTATTGATGCTGAAACACGTTATTCGGTAACGCATTTAGAAACGTTAGCCGTTGTGTGGGCACTTAAGAAATTTAAAGACATTATCTTTGGATATAAGATAACTGTTTTTACTGATCATGCGGCAGTAACTGAGCTGTTCCATGGCAGAAACTTATCAGGCAGATTAGCACGCTGGTATCTGACAATTCAAGAGTTTGACCCCGAGTTTAGATATTTACCCGGGAGGGCGAATGTTGTCGCCGACGCTCTGTCAAGAAAAATAGCACCAGTAATGCCTGTATCAACCTTCACTCTTTCGCAACTGGAAGATGAGCAACGACGTGACCCATTATGGTCATCAGTTATTTTTGCTCTCGAATCGGGAGAGGATGTTAAACTCCCCAAATTAATTCTTCCCTTAAGTCAGTTTGAATTACGACGTAACATACTCCATAGATCGAAACAGACGCCAGAGGGTAATGTTTCTCAAATAGTCGTACCTGACACGTTGTGTAAAGCGGTTATAACATTGTTCCATGATGTCCCACAGGCAGGTCACCAGGGTCGTGACAAATGCTTAGCGGAATTACGAAAGAAGTGTTTCTGGAACACTATGATGAAAGACATAGAATTACTCATTGCTAATTGTTTGGCATGTGCACAACATAAAGGTTCTACAGGATCACCTGCCCCGATTTTTCAATATCCTACACCAGACCGTCCGTTTGACACAGTCGCTATTGACTTGTTACAACTCCCGAAGAGTCATCAGGGATTAACGTACGTCTTAGTGTGTGTGGATCATTTTTCCAGGTTCGTGGTCTTGGCCCCACTAAAATTTAAAACGGCCGATGCTGTGGCCTATGCATTAGTGATAAATCTTATATGTCCATTGTCCATATACTACGCCTAAAGGTCTGCTCTCTGACAATGGGGCAGAGTTCAAGAATCAGCTGGTAGCGCAAATATGTGCGCAAATTTGGAAGGAAACAAAGTTTTGTGACAGCTTATCATCCACAGGCTAATGGCCTTGTTGAGAGAACCAATAGCAAAATTCTTGAGATACTGCGTCCAATTGTCAGTGGTTTTCAATACACATGGGAGGATTGGTTACCGCAGGTTGCAGCGTCTATAAATGGGTCAGTTAATAGCTCTACGGGCAAAACACCCTACTACATTGTCTATGGTACAGATAAACGTCTACCTTACGACATCCTTACAGATGCGCCATACCCGGTTTATAATATGGATGATTTCGCGGCAAAACAAATTCATGTCTTTACAGATATTCATGCCCAAGTCCGATCACATTTAGCGGCGTCACGCGCCGAAATGATCATCAAGCAACATAAACATGCTAAACCTGTCGTGTTAAACGTAGGTGACGTTGTTATGGGTAAGAGAACCTGAAAGGAACTCTAAGCTTTCGGCTAAATTTTCAGGTCCATTCCGCATTATTGCTAAAGAAACAGGCAACAAATTTAAAATTTGGAAGCCTAATGCACAGATTACAGATGTCGTGCATGCGGATCGTCTTAAAAAGACCCATGAGAATTTAATATCTCCAGTTGATGATGATGTGATAGACACCTCTTTACAGACTGTACAGAAGCAGAGTGTTCCTAATGACTATTGTATGAAACTTCGTTCTGCAAGTAGATGTTAAACCGTGTGTAATCTCTTACAGAATGCTTGGAACATCACTGTGTTGCTTCTACTGTGTTGTTGCACCGTTGTGTTGACAGACATGTCCACATCCGTCCTCAAACCTGGTGCACTAGTTGCACCTCTCGGACGCGTTCTCATAGTTGAGGACGTGGTGAACATCAAGTATGAACTCCATCCACTGCTCCAGCTTCCGCGTCAGATGGACAACGTCGACGCCCAACTACAATCAGCATTGGACATCCTTCAATGTCTCAGCGCAGCTTCTAATGAATCGACGATAGTTTCACAAACTATTGATCTTCTACACTTTCGTCTCCAGAACCATCGCAAGCTTCTAGTCGATGTTGGGAAGAATTTACCAGCGTCTCAAGCGGATCTTGCTAAAGAAGTGCATTCTCAGACACGACGAAAACGGGGTCTCTTTAATTTTGTGGGTCTCATCCAAAGCGCCTTGTTTGGCATGGCAACGGCCGATGATGTAGCTAAATTGGGGGACCGAATGAACGTTGTCGTTCAGGCTGTATCTCAACAGGATCGTGTTATTTCTCAAACCTTTCACGCGATTACTGCTCTAGAATCAAAGGTTAATGCAATCATAGTGGAGTCTAACCAAGTTTCGAGGATTGTTACTAGGTTACAGAAAGCAATCCCGACGTTAGAGTGGCTCCTTTATTTCACAGAATATTTGCATGCTGCGGAAATTTCAGTTCAAAAGATTGTAACCTCTAAAAATGAACTAATTGACAGCATTGTAGATGCAGGGATAGGACGTGTGGACGCAAAGCTTGTGCCTGTGCAGACGCTTCTTGACGCTTTACAGAGAGCCAAGTTGCAGTATCAATTAACTCCTATTTTTAATGACAATGAGGTTGAATATTATTACCCACTGTTGGAGTCGACTCTCACGCACAATGCTATCCTGATCCACATTCCTATGCGTGGGCAACATCAGTTTCATGCATGGCATTTAGAACCCTTCCCCTGGTTTGTTAACGACACACTGTATACTCTGGATAGGCCTAAAGAACTTTTCCTAATAGATGAAGATTATTCTTTATTGTCAATAGAGGATCCTAAGGTACTGTCACGGTGTAAGTCGTCTTATCTACACCTACAGGTATGTCCAGCCTACATGTTCACGTTTATTCCTGCTGCAGAGGGAATATGTGAATTGGCAGTCATACAAACCAATGTACGCACAACACTTGCGCAATGCAGTTATAGGCCAATTAGTCTCAAAACTGTGTTTCAAGCTCATCTTCACAATGTGCAGTATTTGTTCTTTCCAAATCTTACTACAGTTATTTTAAAATGCCATGATGGTGTTAAGCAGCTAGTTGTGAAAGAGCATTACAAGGCTCCGGATTACTGTGAAATCACTTGTAGTACATTACGGACCTTGCCTACTCATCAGCATTTTGCTTTAAATATAAAACTCAAGTCTGCTTTAATTCAACTTCCTGTCATGAATTTCACTATAAAGGATATTCAAATTGTTTCAGAGAAATCAAAAGTTCTAGCATTCTTGAAAGAGACACATTTTGCTGATTTGAGTAATAATTTGCCATTTTATCTATCACGGGAATTTGCCATACCAAGCCTTACAATTCCCTCAATTATGTTAATTTTGGCAATTATGTTTCTGTTCTGTTATTATAAGGCAGTGTCATCCAAAATGAACGTCGTTCATAACATATTAACCCGTAAGACACTAAAGTTTAGGTCCCCTGTAGTAGCTGATACCCCTACAGTAGTAGATCACCCAGCTTAGTGTCTACACATCTGTTTATAACATGGTTAGGGTTGTCTAGGAAGTACTGTACTCTGTGAGATTATTTAGGCCTCACGGGGCTCGGCTGGTAGGTGACCGAGCGATGTAACGGCCCCTGTCTCATCAACAGAACATATTATATAAATGGGTCAATACGTTTGATATTATATTCAGATTCGCCACCCTGTAACTTTCCACTGTCTATGAGTAAGACATGAGTTGGACACGTGAAGGGTATCTTTCCCAAGAGGGACAAGCCCATATGTCAGCATCTATGTAAGCATGCACCAGCGACGCTCCTAGGTCGGTCACTCATAATAACTAATATCGAACGGACGTGATCTACTTTTATATTTACATAAACGCCGTCCTCTTTCTCGTTCACTCATATATAGTGGAACTTACGGTTGATCTACACTCTAGAATTATAGACATAATCCTTTTATAATAAAACAAGGAACTTCAATTGGGTTTCGTTACAAAAACCCCAATATCTAATATATGTGAACAACCTGGTTAATTGGGGGATTAACCAACGGATTCAGGCAAGTGTAATCCCAACGGCCTACTCCTCCTAAATGTGCTGCACACAGCCTCGCTATCACCAATACCTTGTTTAGGCAGACCGACAATCTCTAGGGTTCGTGGTAACACCCACAATCCAAACACTGGCATCTCATTGACTACATCATTGTCAGAGAAAGAGATCGCCGAGATGTCCTCATCACCCGTGCCATTGGTGGCTCAGACCACTGTGACACTGATCATCGACCTGTCAGATCCAAGCTCTCACTTCACGTCGCACCAAAATGGCGAAGGCAGCAAGCCTCCAAAAGAAGTTGTATACTAAGCGCCTGGAGAGATCCAGCGGTAGCACATGCTTTCGGAGAGCAGTTCGAACATGGGCTTTTAAACAACCCAACAGCAAAAAACGTGAATCCCAGTGCCGAATGGGATACTCTTAATACTGTTATGACAAAAACTTGCAGTGAGACCCTCGGCCAGAACAAAAGAATACACTAGGACTGGTTTAATGAAAATGACCCGGCAATCAAAGTACTCGTCGATGATAAACGTGCTGCTTTTACTGACTGGCAGAACAACCCTTAGTCTCGAACCAAAGCTGATACCATCCGCAAGAAGAAGGCGGCAACGCAGCGGGAACCTCACAATCTAAAGAACAACCAGCTTAAAAATAAGGCATGTGAAGTACAAAAGCTTGCAGATCAGCACAAGATGCGCAAATTTTTCATTTCCACTAAAACATTTTATGGGCCAGTCACTCGTGGCACAGCCCCCTCCGCGTCAGATGGTAACCTCATAATTAAAGACAATGAAGGCCTCCTTCAGCACTGGAAAGAGCACTACATCCTTGACCACCGAAGGGTCAAGACGTACCTGGCGCTCCTTTCAGAGCAGCCAGGTCAACTGTTAAGTTGGCCCCTACCAACTCCCTCCCCTGAACCCTCCTCCCCACCGGGATATCAACAAGTTCTCGCCAGAAGTTACAATTTCATTTAGGAAAGGAATGGAACCAGTGTTAAACAGAGGTGAACAGTGGTGAACAGTGCTTAAGTCAGTGAGAACAACTCAACAGTAACAGTCGTACTCAAGTTAACCTTCACACAGTGAGGTCCTCCATCCCTGGATGAGGTAGCTACTGCTATGAAACAGATGAAAAATAACAAAGCCTCAGGGCCTGATGGAATCTCAGCCGAAGTGTATAAAGCAGGAGGACCTTTGCTTACCAGCCGTCTCCACTCTCTCCTGGAGAATATATTGGAAAAGGAGCATATCCCCCAAGCTGTTAAAGACGCCTCCATTGTCAATATTTATAAGAACAAGGGAGACCGGTCAGACTGTGGCAAATACCGTGGGATCTCGCTGCTGTCCGTAGCTGTCAAGATTATCGTCAGAGTCCTCCTAAATAGACTTCTTCCTGAGGCGGAAAACTTCCTCCCTGAATCTCATTTTGGTTTTAGACCATCATGTGGCACCACTGACATGATCTTTGCTGCCCGCCAGATACAGGAGAAGTGAAGAGAAAAGCATCGTGACCTGTACATGGCTTTCATCGAACTAATCAAGGCCTTCGACTCGGTCAACAGGGAAGCCTTCTGGTGGACCCTCAGCTGTTTTGGCTGCCCACCATAATTCATCGCCATTGTGAGGCAACTCCACGATGGCATGAACGGCAGTGTCCTGCACAACGGCACCCAGTTAGAGTTCTTCCCCATCCAAGCAGGGATTAAAGAAGGGTGTGTACTAGCACCAACTCTCTTTTCCGTCTTCTTGGCTGCCTTCCTTACTCGTGCCAGTGCCAATTTAGCCAGTGGGGTGAACATCGAGTACCAGGTGAAGGGAGGTCCTTTCAACATAAGACGACTTCAGGCAAGAACGAAAGTGTCGGCAGCTTCCATTACTGAACTTCAGTGTGCAGACGACCTCACCCTTGTTGCTCACACTGAACACGACCTCCAGGAGATCCTGAACACCTACGCAGACGCGTATGCACACTTCGGCCTTGAGGTGAATGTACATAAGACTCAAATTCTCTTTCAATCTGCCCCTGGTTCAGACACACCTCCGCCATCCATCCAGCTTAACGGTAACTACCCTCTCTAATGTTGCCCACTTTCAGTATCTCGGCTCTCACCTGTCCACCACCGCAGACATCGATAAAGAGATTCAGCATCGGATCAGATGTGCATCTCAAGCCTTTGGCAGACTTCGAAATCGTGTCTTCAGCTGTAGGGAGCTGAAAATATTTACAAAGCTGCACATATATCGAGCAGTGGTCCTCCCCACCCTGCTATATGGCGGAAGACTTGGGTCACATACAGGAGGCATCTCAAGGCACTTGAAATCTGTCACCAACGTAGTCTCGTTCCATCCTCCGAGTTCGCTGGGAAGACAAGAGAACAAATGCCAGTATTCTTGCTGACACCAACTGTAGGAGCATCGAGGTTACCATTATCCATGAACAACTACGCTGGCCTGGCCATGTAACCCGCATGGACGACAGTATACTGCCAAAGCAGCTACTTTACGGTCACATAACGAATAGTAAACGTATGGATCGCCTCTTACCTCACGGACGTCAGGCCCGGGTTCGCGTTGAAGGCTCTATATCTCCTGTTCAAGAAATGAACCTCGGCACCCCTCAAGGTGGAGTCCTGAGTCCCACCTTGTTTAACACTCTCATACACTCAATTGCATCTCTCCCGTGGCCGACAGAAGTTGTCCACTCAGGATATGCCGACGATGTCCTCCTCCATGCCCCTGACTACCTCAGCATGCAGGAAGCCCTTGATCTGGTCTCCAGAGAGTGTGATTCACTTGGTTTCCTTCTTTCAACTGCGAAAACAAAAGCCATGTGGCACGGTCGTGTTGTAGCTCCACCCATTCTCTTATCAGGAACGCCCTTGGACTGGGTTAATGAGACAAAATAAATGGGTGTGTATGTAACTCGCACACGTCAGATCCCTGAAGTCCGCTACCTTCGAGACATTTGCTTTCGGCGTCTCGCTCCCCTGTCTACCATGTGCAGGGGTTCCTTTGGTGCCACCATCCCTGTACTTCTCACCATGTACAAGTCCTTTGTCCGCTCCTGTGTCGACTACGCCGCCCCTGCCCTCGTCAACATTAGTCGGACTGCTATCAACCGTCTCGAAGTTATCCAGAGGAAAGCTGCTCGTATCATCCTTGGGGCTCCTCAGTGGACACGCTCTACTTCTCTATATACCGAACTTGGTCTTTCCCCCTTACAGGATCGTGTCCAGGAGTTTTACCTAAAAACTGCCGTTTCCATTATACGGGATCCTCGGGGCAACTATGTCCAAGCCAACTTGACTCCTGCTGTCCGAGGCCGACCTCCATCTAGAAGACAGTGGCGAGGGTCACTCATCCGAGACCTTCAGGAACACGACCTCCTGCCTGATATTGTTGTCACCCCTGCTGTTGGTTCGTCTCCTTCTCCCTGGCTGGATTTTCAACCTGAAGTGATTGCCCTCGGTGGACCGCTCCGGAAATCCCAGGTGAACCCTGTTATTCTCTGCAAATACCACCTCTCCAGGATCGCCCACTGATCCCCAGGTAGGGTCGTCCTCTACACTGATGGTTCTGTTGACCCCGCTACAGGTAGGGCCGGGACTGGTGTCTACATCTCCGGTCCTGATGCCCCTGAGCCTATCAAACTGTCTCTCAGAGTTTCTGACGGGGCATCCCCCACTCAGGCTGAACTAATAGCCCTCCTTGCTGCCCTTCTCGCTGAGGAAGAGGCAGATGGTTTCTGCCCCTTGCTTGTCTTCTGCGATTCCAGGTCTGCTCTCGACGGGATCGCAGTTGGATCAGGGGAAAATAAGGATCTCATCCTCCGAATACGGGGGTTAACATCCACACTTCAGGATGCAGGCCGTCCTGTGACATTCCTATGGATACCCAGTCATGTCAGTATCTTTGGGAATGAGGCAGCAGATGGCCTTGCCAAGACTGGCTGCAACAAGGCCACACCTGACTACGTTGTTCCTCGAACACCTTTACAGCTTAGGACCCAAATTCGCCGCAAACAGAGAGAAGCTCGGGAAGGAGCCATCCCCCTGGACTCCCCGCCCACCTGGTACGATGTCCTACGTAAACTTCCTGACCTCTCGTACGTCTATGGGAAAGGGTCGCGGAGAGGGGACGTGATTGCTGTCCGTATCATCATTGGGTATGACTTTGCTTGGGAGATTGGTATCCCCGCATCCCCTGAGCAACGCTCTTGTGCATTATGCAGAAGACCCGACAACAGCACCCTTATCCACTACCTCCTAAGATGTCCCCACACACAACGCTTCCGTGACGCCTGCTGGACCACCACTCCACGACCCCCTGACGGAGACACGATGATCCTCCCCATACTGGCCAGATATTTTGTAAATAACATTGATTATGTGTTAAAGGAATATCCTTCCTTCCTTAGGCTTTAGTAAGCCCCTTTATAATATTGATACTGTATATACTTGTCACACTTGCCAGATGCTTCTGGTGTCATTGTACAGGGGTACCTAGTGACAGCACTAGGATCCCGCTTCCTCTATCAAGGAATAAACAATTGAAATTGAAATTGAGTAAACGTAACAGCGGCAGTCAATTGAAAAGGTATAGGGATAGTCTTAAGACAAACCTGTAAAAGTGCCAAATCGACCCCCTCACCTGGGAGTCGATTACTCCATGACCTAGGTGACATCCCTAATACCTCATATCATTGTATCATAGGTGGAAGATCGTCATACTCGATTCCGTGTGACAGCAAAGTAGTAGTAGTAGTAGTAGTAGTAGTAGTAGTAGTAGTAGTAGTAGTAGTAGTAGTAGTAGTATGTGTGTGTGTGTGTGTGTGTGTGATATTGTCTCAAATTGAGCACACTACCCCTCCCTCCCCTTCCTCCAGAGCACATCCTTCCCTGCAGATTGCACCCCCCCACCCGATAGCGTAACAGCCTCCCTAAGGTAAAGTTTTTCAATCCAGTTGACATTGATCGATGATGTGCGTCAACTCACAGCAAACACCACCACCCCTACCTCTCTCCCAGCTCCTACCATCCTTTGTGGGTGGATGGATAGATGGGTATGTGGATGGGTAGATGGATGAATATGTGTAGGTGGATGTAGGTAGATGTAGGTTCATGTAGGTGGGTGGAAGTGGATGTAGGCCTCCTCCACTGATGCTGAAAGCATAGCCATCCTCGCAGGCATTCATGAGGGGGCGACCTATGCTCGCACTGAACGCCGGAACCTCCTTATAATCAGTGACAGCACTTCTGCGCTAGCGAGGCTCAAATTACCCTCCCCCTCCTCCCCTGCCGCCCAACACACCCTAGCCGCCGTTGCCGGGCTAGAACAAACTGATGACATCCGTGTCAAGTTTCTTTGGATCCCGTCACATATAGGAATAACTGCCTGTGACACTGTGGATCGGCTTGCCAAAGAAGCTACACAAGAAGATACTGAAGCCACTCTCGCCCTCTCCCTGAATCATCTCAAATCTCGCATACACGCCACACAACGAGAGGCATTCAACGAAAATTGGACACACCTGAAACAACAGGGTAGCGTCACACTATGCCACTATGACGCTGTAACCGGTGACCACAACCGCCACTACAAATAATATCAATCCCTGACTCGATCTCAACAGCTTATATACATGAGACTGCGCCTAGGGTACAGGTACCTATGAGAGTACATTGGCAACCCTGAGCCTCACCGCACTGTTTGTAACTTTGTGGCCAACCCGACTCTCACACCCTCTCTCACTACATCCTCACTTGCCCTATGACCTCCTCCTATAGGTCCCCAGCCGTTACCAACACCTCTTCCCTCCCAGACCAGATATCCCTCCTAGTCACAGGCCTGGCATTTGACATTATTAGGGACCTGCCACTCTTTGCCATAAACAGATAAAATGTACCGGGAACTTTCCCCCCACACACTCATCATTCTCTCACTTTATGTAACTTGACAGAACCTATGACCCTTCAGGCTTTTACGCCCTTAATGTACGAGTCATAAAGGCAAGTATGAACTTTTCATACTTCCCAGATGGGCGCTGTAAACGCTTCTGCGCTTCACCTTGCACAGGATGTAAGGGGGTGCCCAATAAACTAGCCCCCTCCGGGGCAAATCTGAAGTGGATGTAGGTAGGTGGAGGTGAATGTAGGTGGGTGAAAATGAATGTAAGTGGGTGTAGGTGAATGTAGGTGGGTGTAGCTGGATGTAAGTATGTGGAGGTGGATGTAGGTGGTGTAATGATTGTTTATCAGACCACAGCTTACAGCCCAGAGAAGAGCAGCACATATAGCAGCGACCGGAAGCGCAGGTGTGTACAATGTACACTGTACACCCACGTAAGTCGACCCACCCTTCGTAATTAAAGTGAGATTAAGACCTGACCCAAGAGGGGTCACCGGTCACAATAAACCAGAATTCTCACCACTGCATCATTAGCTAACCCGGCGACATGACCGTGTTACTCAAGAAGCTACCCTCCAGCCAGTACACCCTTCACCTGGCCAGACACTCCCAGATTAGTGACGCCATCTTCCGGCTTATCACCACCAATATAAGGAGCCTGCAGCTCCTTCCACGAGGCATTATTAATATAACAGGGAAGGGGCCGACAGCTGCTTCACAGAGTCAGACAGGTCGAGACAGAACTCAAGAGTCACGCTCGTCACATGTCGAAGTTGGGAGGGAGACTTCTCTCCCCAGCACCGAGTCCCCAGCTAGCAGAGTCTCCCACAGGAGACATAGTCCAGCACTCTCTTCAGCAGCACCTGCAGACATCCCCCAGCTGTTGGGCCTCCCTCAGGTCACACATGAGAAATTGTCAGAGCGATCCGTGGGGTGAGTTACTTATGGTGGGAAGTGTATCCATTTCAAGTTTGTGTCCGAGAGTCATTGTCTAGCAATGTCAACATAATGATATATTAATGTGTCCATGTCATTGAGTTAACTAATTAATAGCTGTACTTAGAATTGGTGTTTAGAAATTTTCCCCTACGAATATTAAACCAAGTTAAAATAACTAATCGGCCACGCTACCAAACTTTCCTCACTTTACAATCCTACAACTAATATATTCTTCCTATATCTTCTATACGAGTTTTTACTTGTTTATACTGGTGGCAGCGTTGGGAAGTCTGCAGGTGCTGCTGAAGAGAGTGCTGGACTGTCTTCTGTGTGAGACTCTGATAACTGGGGGCACGGTGCTTGGGAGAGAACTCTCCCTCCCAACCTCGACTTGTGACGAGCGTGGCTCTTGAGTTCCGTCTCACCCAGTCTGACTCTGGGAAGGAGCTGTCGGCCCCTTCCCTGTTATAATAGTAATGCCTTATGAAAGGAGCTGCAGGCTCCTTATATTGGTGATGACAAGCCGGAAGATGGCGTCACTAATCTGGGAGTGTCTGGCCAGGTGAAGGGTCTACTGGCTGGAGGGTAGCTTCTTGAGTAACACGGTCATGTCGCCGGGTTAGCTAATGATGCAGTGGTGAGAATTCTGGTTTATTGTGACCGTGACCCCTCTTGGGTCAGGTCTTAATCTCACTTTAATTACGAAGGGTGGGTCGACTTACGTGGGTGTACAGTGTACATTGTACACACCTGCGCTTCCGGTCGCTGCTATATGTGCTGTTCTTCTCTGGGCTGTAAGCTGTGGTCTGATAAACAATCATTACACCTCCGGCCAAGACCAAAGCTTCCATGCCAGAGAACTGATGACACATATAGACAGTAATATCATTTGCAGTATCTAACATAGCCCCTGGGGCGTTATGCATCTTCCCATTTTACAAACAATAACCTCATATATACTGGTTTGGTTTGACTTCACAAAACTCACCATAGTGGATGTAGGTGGGTGGAAATGGATATAGGTGGGTGGAAGTGGGTGGAGGTGGGTGGAAATGAATGTAGGTGAGTGGAGGTGGATGTAGGTGGGTGGCGGTGGATGTACAGTAGGTGAGTGGAGGTGGGTGGAGTTGGATGTAGGTGGGTGGAGGTGGATGTAGGTGGTGTGGGTGGAGGTGGGTGGAAATGAATGTAGGTGAGTGGAGGTGATGTAGGTGGGTGGCGGTGGATGTACAGGTGAGTGGAGGTGGGGTGGAGTGATGTAGGTGGGTGGAGGTGATGAGGTGAAGTGGGTGGAGGTGGGTGGAAGTGAATGTAGGTGAGTGGAGGTGGATGTGAGTGGAGGTGGGTGTAGGTGGATGTAGGTGGGTTGAGGTGACGAGGAGTGAAGTTTGGATGTAGGTGGGTGGAGGTGGATGTAGGTGGGTTGAGGTTGGAGTAGGTGGGTGGAGGTAGACGTAGGTGAGTAGAGGTGGATGTGAGTGGAAGTGGATGTAGGTAACTGTAGGTGGATGTGAGTGGAGGCGGATATAGGTGAGTGGAGGTAGATCTAGGTGGGTGTAGATGGATATAGGTGGGTGTAGGTGGATGTAGGTGGGTGTAGGTGGATGTAGATGGGTTGAGGTTGGTGTAGGTGGGTGGAGGTGGAGGTGATAGCATCGTTACATAAATTGGTTCTTCGTATCTAACTTACAATCTCTTACAATCACCCATTTTTATTTCCGGATGAAGAACTTAAATACAGTAATACTTTTTTCCTTCAGCATTATAATAAGATCTGTTTGACGGCTCTCGAGTCTTATAGTGTCTCAAGGCGTTTCACTTTGACCTGACGGATTTCTATAAGACTTTTTCGCAATTATTTTTTTGTAGATCTTCGTTAGTAATTGACCCAGAATGGTTGTCTTATATTACACTACTACCTTAATTATGCTTCTTATTTAGTCTTATGACGTCGGTTTTCACTCCTATTAGACTCCTACACGTCTGTTATACTTCCTGTACCATTGTAAACCGTCTTTATTCGCCTGTTATTACATTAGGCTTTCTTGGGTCTTATAAGATCAGAATAAGACTTTTTATCAGAATTAGTACAACAATGTCATCAATTTCCAGGCTTTACAATTTCCCCTCTTCTCCCTCCTCCTCTTCCCTCTCTTCCTCTTCCCCCTTTCACATCCCGCTTTTCCCTCCTCCCCCCCCTCCCCACCTCTCCATTCTATACCTCTCCCACCTCCTCCTCCTTTCTCCCCATATAATCCCCCTCTATATTCTTCTCTTTCCCACTACCCCCTCCCATTCCATCCCCCTCTCCCATTCCATTACCCATTACCCATCCCCTCCTCCTCCCCTCTCTGCTCCACCATCCCCTCCTTCCTCTCCTCCCTTCCACTTGCCCTTCTAGCCTTAAGAAGAACTACAGTTGACATGATTGCATCAATTACAGTCAGAAATTCCTCCGACATGAAATTCGCTCGTCGACCTTATTACTGAACCCCTCTCTCTCTCTCTCTCTCTCTCCATATTAAGTTAACGAATGAGCTTTAATCAGGATTCTTCTTAGAGACGTTGATAGTGATTAAATTTTACTCTGGTCACAGTTGGACGAGTGACTATATCCTGGAGACTGGTCTAACACACCTAACACTGTCGTAATAGGTGCTAAGTTTAATTGACACAGAGGCTAATGATTACAAGGATATCTTAGGACGGAGGCGAATTAGGATGGGGGTCATATTAGGATGGAGGTTATATTAGGATGGGGGTCATACTAGGATGGGGGTTATATTAGGTGAGGGTCATATTAGGATGGGGTCATATTAGGATGGGGTTATATTAGGTTGGGGTCATATTAGGATGGGGGTCATATTAGGATGGGGTCATATTAGGATGGGGTCATATTAGGATGGGGGTCATATTAGGATGGGGTCATATTAGGATGAGGTCATATTAGGATGGGTCATATTAGGATGGGGTCATATTAGGATGGGGTCATATTAGGATGGGGTCATATTAGGATGGGGGTCATATTAGGATGGGGGTTTTTAGGATGGGTATATTAGGATGGGGTCATATTAGGATGGGGTCATATTAGGATGGGGGTCATATTAGGATGGGGTCATATTAGGATGAGGTCATATTAGGATGGGGTCATATTAGGATGGGGTCATATTAGGATGGGGTCATATTAGGATGGAGTCATATTAGGATGGAGTCATATTAGGATGGGGGTCATATTAGGATGGGGTCATATTAGGATGGGTTATATTAGGATGGGGTCATATTAGGATGGGGGTCATATATAGGATGGGGTCATATTAGGATGGGGTCATATTAGGATGGGGTCATATTAGGATGGGGTTATATTAGGATGGGGTCATATTAGGATGGGGTGCATATTAGGATGGGGTCATATTAGGATGGGGGATCATATTAGGATGGGGTCATATTAGGATGGGGTCATATTAGGATGGGGTCATATTAGGATGGGGTCATATTAGGATGGGGTCATATATTAGGATGGGGGTCATATTAGGATGGGGTCTTAGGATGGGGTCATATTAGGATGGGGTTATATTAGGATGGGGGTTATATTAGGATTGGGTCATATTAGGATGGGGGTCATATTAGGATGGGGTCATATTAGGATGGGGTCATATTAGGATGGGGTCATATTAGGATGGGGTTATATTAGAATGGGGTCATATTAGGATGGGGTCATATTAGGATGGGGTCATATTAGGATGGGGTCATATTAGGATGGGGGTCATATTAGGATGAGGTCATATTAGGATGGGGTCATATTAGGATGGGGTCATATTAGGATGGGGTCATATTAGGATGGGTCATATTAGGATGGGGTTATATTAGGATGGGGTCATATTAGGATGGGGTCATATTAGGATGGGGGTCATATTAGGATGGGGTCATATTAGGATGGGGTCATATTAGGATGGGGTCATATTAGGATGGGGTCATATTAGGATGGGGTCATATTAGGATGGGGTCTAGGATGGGGTATATTAGGATGGGGGTCATATTAGGATGGGGTCATATTAGGATGGGGGTTATATTAGGATGGGGTCATATTAGGATGGGGTCATATTAGGATGGGGGTTATATTAGGATGGGGTCATATTTCGTCTCGTGGGCCGAGAGGAGACGGATGCTATCTACGCTTCATTGGTGGAAAGAAAGGCTCACTACATCTCATTAAGCGAGAGAACCCCTGACCCAAAAATGAAGAATATGTCACCTTCCACAAGCGTATTCCCCGGTGGCGCTCTGTTACTTCTGGGCGTCCAGAGCAAGAAGACTTTATAAGGATGGTGCACAACTTAGGAGGATCATCATTGTTTGGAAAAGAGAACCACCTCCTGAGGACTCCCCTGTGGTATGCCTATAGCTGCTCGGGGTCAATCATGTGGCGAAATACTGTCACAAACAGCCACCTGCGGCATCTGCACAGGAATGCATAGCACAAGGAGCTGCCCACCAAGGAAGCTGCCTCTCGGGGAGGGAAGGCAGAGGCCCCCCACCTGGGAGACAGTGTCGCAGGTGCATGGAGGAGGGTGTGACGGCCTGGAACCCCCGTTACATAAGAACATAAGAATGGAGGAAACTGCAGCGGGGCTATTGGCCCATACTGGGCAGTCCCGTTTACACCCAACCCCTATTGCTCATATATGCATCCAACCTATGTTTGAAGCTATTCAGCGTATTCGAGTTAATGATGATATTTGGTAACTTGTTCCATTCATCCATTACTCTGTTTCCAAACCAGTGTTTACCTATTTCCCGCCTAAATCTAAATTCGTCTAATTTAAAACCATTGTTACGAGTTCGCTCCTGGTTGGATAGTCTGAGTACCTTTGTAATGTCCCCTTTGTTTAGCCCTGCCTTCCACTTATACACCTCTATCAGGTCGCCCCTCGCTCTACATCTCTCGAGGGAGTGCAAATTAAGATGCTTTAACCTGTCTATACTCAAGGCTCCTAATGCCCGGGATTAGTCTTGTCATTCTCCTCTGAATTCTTTCCAAGGATTCTATATCCATTCTGTAATACGGTGACCAGAACTGAACTGCGTAATCCAGGTGTGGTCTCACAAGAGCAAGATACAGTTTTAGGATGACCTCGCTAGTCTTGTAACTAACACTCCTTTGTATGAACCCAAGTTCTTTATTAGCCTTGTTACGAGCAAAAACACTTTGTTTACTTGGCTTAAGGTTCCTACTTATCATTACTCCTAAATCTCTCTCGCAGTCGGATTTCTCTATGGCATCGTTGTTCATCTGGTATCTGGTTTCCCTGTTTACATCTCCTATGCTGAGTACTTTACATTTGTCCACGTTGAATTTCATCTGCCATTTTTCAGACCATTCGAAAATTTTTTTTAGATCTTCCTGTAGTTTTGCTGAGTCCTCGTCAGATTTAATAACACGTCCTATTTTAGTGCCATCAGCAAATTTACTTATGTTGCTGTCTATGCCGATATCTATGTCGTTTATGTAAAGGCCTGGGACTTAGGGATAGAAATCCCTTGCCAGCCTAATCAGGATCTTATAAAAGGAAAGTCAAGAACCATGGTTTTCCGAGGGATAACAAACAACCGTGTTACGAGTTGGGGATTTAGAATATAGTTATACGTCTACCCAGATCCCAACAGGTAACAACAATAAAAAAAAACAAAGACAATCGGACTATAAAAGGGTAGACAAAGGATGCGAGTTTTCGTTGTATATAATAGAGTACCATAAATCCCTTAACAAAATATTCAGCTTATAAATTACCCTTAACCAAACTTAACCTAAACATTAACAGTATATACATATTAATACAACATAAACAATTTTGAAGCAAGTGGACGTGGGGGAGGTAATACAAGATACATGTACTTAAGTGAGGAGCTGAGATGGCTGACGAGTGAGGCTGAGTATTGTAGAAGACGGTAGGTAGTCACTGCACGTAGGTTTAGAGGATAGATGATCCTGTGGTCACTTCCCAGAGCCAAGTGCTCTCTCCTCGAATTGGAGCTGACAAAGAAGACTGAGGAGGTGACGCAACCCAGGATATGGAGAAGGGAAACCTCGGAGTGGTAACTAAGACGAGTCATACTCGTGTCTCGTCCCTAGATGGCGTTGCTCGTGGTGCTGGGTAGGTAGATCAGGACAATAGATGGCGTGCTTCGTAGTGCTGGGTGGAGGGGTTCGTAACAACCGTTAGAGATTGACATCTCTTTAATATAAAAAATAACACAAAACTCTGACACCACTCAACAAACATCAAATAACAATTATTGGAGTCAAACAATTAAGGGAATCAAACAATTACGAAATCAACAATTAATGGAATCAAATAATTAAGAGAATCGAACAATTATGGGAGTCAAACAATGAACAGATATTTACTACAGCAGCGGCCCTGGGGAAGGTTCTGGAAAGCAGTGATTCACTCTAAGGGGGAAGGTCAAGTCAGCTCCTCACTCGAGCGACTGCGGGAGATGACTTGGTACAAAGGAGAACGGGCCAGGTGCACAGAGGGTGTGGAGGAATTGGCGATGAAGTGGCAGCCGCAGTAGTGGTTGGGGTAGGTGTCCGGAGATTGACACTCCGTTTGTGAAAGTCTGGGGAAATAGCCCACGAGTCCAGGACCTATGATGAGATCACAACCAGAATTTGACGAACAGCGGGGAGGTGTAGCTGTACTGACGGCTGGGTAGTATCTGCTCTCTGTGTTGAGGCGGCAGTCACGTTCTCACCTCCGTCTACCCCCCCAAGTGGGGGACGCGAACAAGCAAGAGGGGGGCGAACAATCATCCTGCTCGTTACCGCCCTTACAGCCGCTTCCACCCACAATAGCGGTCACACTCAGTGATGCCAACGCGGCCGGATCGCCTCAGCCACCCGAAGTCAACAGTCACAGTGATTCTCTTTTGTTAGCAAATGCAGGTCAGGTTAAAGCCTGCCAAGTAAGTGTACCAGTGAACAATGGCAGTGATAGTGTCAGTGGAGCTTCTGAAGGAGCTGGTGCCTCCTCTCATAATGATGCCAACTTGAGGGTGAGTAGCCAGAGTGAGACCGGCAGTGATGGAAGCATGAATGGGGAGAATGAGCCCCAGACTGCCAGCGTGGTCTCTTTAATAACCCCAGGTCTGAAAACTGTCCATAACTCGGTACTTCTTCCAATATTTACGGAAGAGGAACTCGCGGGACTAACGAAGGAACCTGCGTCTAAAAATCCTACTAGAATAAGGGCTGTGAGGCGCATTATCAAGAACTCCGGGGGTGATGATAGGTCAGGTTGATCTATGAAGCCAACGCACGACACTCTATACTCAGTTCAAGGTTGAACGAGTAACACAAACGCTTGGGTTCATTTCATGGAACATCCGGAGTGTTAACCGCAGAATTAATGACCTACAATGGTTTGTTAAAGTTTTTAACATTGATGTAATTGGTTTACAAGAACCTTACACGTCCAGCACCCAAAAGAAAGCTGCACCCAGGATAGCTGGGTTTACAGCATACAATAGTGGAGCAGGAAGTGGCCTGCTCACTTATGTAAAGAATGGTCTGGTCTGTAAATGGATCAAAACTCACAATGATGAAAGTATTCACTATTAACAATTTACAGTAAAGACAGAAAACAGTCAATTTTCGCTGTATAACATCTATGTTCGGTGTTATGAGCTGCGAGCGGACGTGTTACCAAAGTCATCAGGTAACAATGCTATGCTGTGTATGGGTGACTTTAACTCTCGTCACACTGTCCTCGGTGATGTCTAGTGTACGTCTAATGGGAAGGTGCTCGTGAATTACATCAATACTCATAATATCACTGTGTACGACACAGACAAAGTAACACATCTGTTGGAGGGGCAGACTTGATTATGTAGTGATGGGTTGTCAGACCACAGCTTACATCTCAGAAACAGTCCAGACTTGACCCGACATTAGGGGGTCAAAGGTGTAGGGTGGCTCGCGGCTGACCAAGGGTTATAGGTCAGCCAGGCTCCCCTCTCATGTCACACGGCCCACCTGATGATTTCTCCAGAAGATACAACTTATAGTCTCTGAAAAGACCAGACCTGACCCTACATTAGCGAGGGCAAATGTAAGGAGACCCTTCGCCGCCCCCCCCCCGATCAGCTCAACCTGACGGCTCGCCTCCCAATATATAGGACGTCGTAGTCCTCCCTCTGGGGAGAGAGAGACAGAGAGAGAGAGTGTGTCTTGTAAGGAGGAAGGGCCAGCTACTACACCACCAGGCCTGCTCGAGAGGAGTCAGAGAGGACCGGAGGCAGTCGCCTCCGGTCAGGACCGAGACTTCCATCGGGCGCCAGCTAAGCAGTCTCCCATAGAGACAACCCAGGACCACCTGCTAGGCCTCCCCTAGGTCACGTGAGTGTTTGTCAGAGCTTTCCATGGGATGAGTTACTTACGTGGGAAGTGTATTCATTTCATGTTCGTGTCCGAGAATCAGAGTGTCTAGTAACGTAATATGATGTCCTAGTAACGTAAATATAATGTCCTAGTAACTTCAATAGAAGGTGTTATTAATGTGTCCATGTCATGTTCGTAATTAATAAAGAGTTGTAACGAAGCGGTGTTTGAGAAGTCGCCTTAAGACGTAATAGATGTGTATTGACGTATAAGATAAGATAAGTGTAAATATCTATCACGGCCACGCTACCAAAATCTTCCTCTCTTTTATACTCTTATACTATCAATATTCTACCTATATGTAATCTTCTTCATGTGAGATTTATCTCATTACAATGGTGGCAGCGCACTTAATGTAAAACTCACGCCTCTTCCCTTTAGTGTTCAGTACAGTGATAGTTAGAATCTTTTGAAGTAATCTCGTAACTATCTTGACGAAGCAGGCAGTACAAGGCTGGTTGCATTCGTAACAATATATTGGTGGCAGTGTACTATAACGTTAACTCACACCCTCCTCGTCCCTTGTTATTGGTAACAGTGTACTTAACGTAAACCCATGCCCTCTCTCATTTTAGCCATAACACCTGACTCGTTGTTTGAGTATTGTTCGAAAGTGCGGGATAAGGAGTTCCTGCATAGTAGCGTGAAAAGTGTCCTAGTGTGTCACCGTTACAGCTCAAGTAAATGTCTCTCGTCGTGGTATGCGCGAATTTTTTCTAGAAATATGTTCAGTGCTTAACGTGATTTCTCAGTGTCCCCCGCGATCTGTGACATTCTCAGTAGCCCAAGTGCAGTTTGATTGTTGGTCAGTGTTGAACGTAGAAATTGTGTTTCAGTGATGAAAGCGGTGTCTGTACTAACTGTTATAACTTAACATGTCTTTTAACCTACATCCTCCTCCCTGTCCTAACCCTCACCTCACCCTCCGTACCCATCCGTTCCCGCCTCGCTCCGCCCTGCCCTGCCCTACCCCGGTCCGCTCCGCCCCGCCCCGCCCCGCCCCGCCCCGCCCCGCAAAGCCCCGGCCTGGCCCGATCAACCACGACCCGGCTCCCCCCACCTCACCCGCCTCGCCTCCACCCGCCTCGCACCGTCCGCTGTGACCACCAATCCCCATATGTTTTGTCCCGTGAGTTATGCTTTGAAATCGGTGGTTAGTGTTACTTAATATTGCGATAATTACAGAGCTTCACTCAGTGTGTTTTTATGCTAGTATGATTTGTATGTACTCTTTGACGCGTAGTGATAAATAATATTCAATGTAGTGAGCAGAGCTTCACTCCCCGACCCAGCCTAATGAGAAAATTGTCGTGACGGAAATAATAGTTACCAAACATTGACGTAACGTATAAAGTAATTTTTTTTTTTTGCGAATGCACTTCCAACTAATCCATCATCCCTTTAGGATTGTTTCTCTGGCAAATATCACACACAGTACCGCCCCATGGCTAGCCGGAATCCAACCACAGCACATATAAGCAGAGAAGAAGAAGCGTGATGAATGCAGCGTGATGAATGCAGCACCACACCCACCACACACCACTCCACTTCTTTCAAGTCCTACCTGGTCTAGGATTAAGAAGATTTTATATTTTTCTACTTTAGGAAGTTAAGGAGTGTGGAATGCAGCGCCACACAACGAACCCTGGTGAGCCCAGCTAGGGAGGGATTCACCACTGTGGAAGGTGTAAGACAGGACGGTCTTTGGTCTCGCCGACACTCACGTACGGAGGGCGAGCCCTGGTCCGCGGAACCTGCCTTACAGTCATCTAAGGAGACGACAGCCCAAGCAGTGGACCGGCTTTCATCCCGGCCGGAGGGGGCCGACGGCAGATGAACAGAAAATCGTCTGGAATATTTTGAAAATGATGATGTTGCAGAGAAGAAATACAGATGGAGCAGAAAAATTCATCTGGAATATGACGGAAAACGAAGGTGTATAAAGAAACGCAGATGAACAGAAAAATCGTCTGGAATATGAAAATGAAGATGTATAAAGAAACGCAAATGAAAAGAAAATTCATCTGGAATATGAAAATGCTCTAAATGTAGAGGAAGCGCAGGTGAACAGAAAAATCATCTGGAATATTATAGAAGCCAGGAGGAAGTGTGAAGAAGTCAGATGTGGTGACACGCCCTACAAGGTGCGGTATTGAAGAAAGAAAGACGTGCTATGTGACGAAAGAAGGCAGAAGACGTCCTGTGCTGACATCAGAAGAAAGTCGACGATGAAAAGGTGGATCATCAGAAGGACCAATCGACTACCGCTGATGTGCTGCCGGCATTCCTTATTTTCAGATACCAGCTGGACGGAGGACTTGAGCCATGCTGGACCACACAAATGTACTGATGCTGTTGATGTTGCTGATGTGTAATAAAAAGATATAACACCCTAACATGTGAAGTAGGAGCATTTTTTTTTATGTACTTTGAAGTATTTAATTCTCTGATTTTTGTTAACATGTACTACAAAGAATGAGTTTTTAAAAGATTAGTCACTTCTTCTATGAGTTCATTTGATCAATGTTTTGTATTACCAAATGCAATGTTGTAGACATACTACTGAGTGGGACGAATTCTTATTTTGACACGGCCTGGACACTATGCTAGATATGAAGGATCTTTAGATCACTCTATGTTCACTTACTGTGTATGTATTTTATTTTTTTTCTCCTGTCATAGAAGCTTTAATCTTGGCGGGAGGTATAGTAAGCTTTGTCAGATCAAACTATGCCAGTAGAAAAACATACATCTCTAGTGTTATAATTTGTAAAATGTAAGGATGCATTATCGCCTCAGGGACTATATTAGATACTGCACATGATGTTACTGTCTACTTAAAATGTGTCATCAGTGCTCTGAGCATGAAAGCTTTGGTCTTGGCGGGAGGTGTAGTGATGGGTTGTCAGACCACAGCTTACATCTCAGAAACAGTCCAGACTTGACCCGACATTAGGGGGGTCAAAGGTGTAGGGTGGCTCGCGGCTGACCAAGGGTTATAGGTCAGCCAGGCTCCCCTCTCATGTCACACGGCCCACCTGATGATTTCTCCAGAAGATACAACTTATAGTCTCTGAAAAAGACCAGACCTGACCCTACATTAGCGAGGGCAAATGTAAGGAGACCCTTCGCCGCCCCCCCCGATCAGCTCAACCTGACGGCTCGCCTCCCAATATATAGGACGTCGTAGTCCTCCCTCCGGGCAGAGAGGGAGAGAGAGACAGAGAGAGAGAGTGTGTCTTGTAAGGAGGAAGGGCCAGCTACTACACCACCAGGCCTGCTCGAGAGGAGGCAGAGAGGACTGGAGGCAGTCGCCTCCGGTCAGGACCGAGACTTCCCTCCGGCGCCAGCTAAGCAGTCTCCTATAGAGACAACCCAGGACCACCTGCTAGGCCTCCCCTAGGTCACGTGAGTGTTTGTCAGAGCTTTCCATGGGATGAGTTACTTACGTGGGAAGTGTATTCATTTCATGTTCGTGTCCGAGAATCAGAGTGTCTAGTAACGTAATATGATGTCCTAGTAACGTAAACATAATGTCCTAGTAACTTCAATAGAAGGTGTTATTAATGTGTCCATGTCATGTTCGTAATTAATAAAGAGTTGTAACGAAGCAGTGTTTGAGAAGTCGCCCTTAAGACGTAATAGATGTGTATTGACGTATAAGATACGATAAGTGTAAATTCATCATCAAATATCTATCACGGCCACGCTACCAAAATCTTCCTCTCTTTTATATTCTTATACTATCAATATTCTACCTATATGTAATCTTCTTTTTGTGAGACTTGTCTCATTACAATTATGTGATTGGGTATAACCTGGTAGACAGTAATATCAAGGCTAAGGTCATCTCAGATCACTTAGTCAGTGATCATTATACAATACTTAATGAATACACTGTTGTTGATGTCAAGTGTGAATCCCATCCTAAGCTCAGAATTAACATCCCAGATAATCTTAAACTGCTCTTCAAGGCCTACATCCACAGATGGTATGTTGGATATACACCTGGGTCAGTGGATGAACTTTGCTGTGATCTTGTAAATGTCATTACCACATATTATACCACCTGGGTTAAGTCAAGGAAGAAGGGGGACAGCACTAAGCCACCTCTGTGGACACATGACCCCATCCTCACCAAAGAAGGAGAGAAGGTAGAACAGCTTGCCAACACTTATAAGCAAAATAAAATTATTGATACCCTCCTGCATTCCTCAAAGCTAACAGAGCATTTCGTAATCTGAAAGGTCAGGTGAGAAACACCTATTGGGAACAATTCTTACAGGGGATTAATAGAACAACCACTCACGCAGAAGTGTGGAACAAAATTAGGGCCATTACCAAGTCACCCACCCCAGTCCAGCTTCATCACTGCCCTGCAGAATATGCTGACATGCTATTAGACCATTGGCCCAGTGTGTCACAAATCACTTCCCTGCCTGCTGGCATACAGCAATATCTTAAAACCACACACATTAATGGGGGTTTCAATATTGAAATAGCCTGTTCTTCATCAGACCTTACTGACCAGTTTCCTATAATGCATCACGAACTATCAACAGCACAAATAAAAGGTGAATCATCCTCCCCTGGTATAACCTATAACACCCTGAGATTGTTAAATGAGGTCCAGAACCATCCACTGCTTGAAGTGTATCAAAAGAGCCTCACACAGGGTATTATGCCTAAGACTCACATCCTGTATGTGTAAAGTCCTTGAAAGAGTTGTTCTCAACCGTCTCATGTTTCAAATCAAAGACAAACTGGCCCCTAATCTGTATGGGTTCATGCCTGGGCACAGCACACAGACATGCTTTGCAGAATATCTTGTTCACTCAAAAGATAAGACACAAACAGCCATCATAGACCTTAAATCAGCCTTTGATGTAGCTAATAGAGATATTATACTTGAGCAACTAGCAAATTTTGGCATCCAAGGTAACTTCCTGACATGGATAAAGGGTTATCTGTCCAACAGGTATGCCAGTGTTCTGTTTAGTGGAGTTAAAAGTACCAAAATGAAAGCATTTGAGCTTGGCTCACCTCAGAGAGGAGTGTTAAGTCCTATGCTCCATAATATACTGATGCACAAGCTTATTGCTGACATTCCAGTTCAGCCAAACGAGGCTGTAATATGCTATGCTGATGATATCAGCATTATGACACAACCAAGCTCAGGCTCCAAGCCTTGCTGGATGTATTTGTTCAGAGGACTGTGGAATGTGGTCTCATAATATCTGTTGACAAGACGAGGGTCCTCAATCCTTGTCCTGTTCACCCTCTGCCTCTTGACTTTAAGATTAACAGCATGTCATTGGAACTATGTAGCTCTTATAAATATCTTGGAATTTGTGTGAATGATGCAAACTTTTTCGGCAGCCTTCGTGCCAAACTAATGCAGTGCATTAAACCCCTCAGAATCCTTGTTGGTAAGGGCTATGGAATTAACAGCACCTATGCTCGTATTTTCTATCTTCACTTCATTCGTTCTGTAGTTGACTATCATGCTCTCCATCTTGTGACTATTCCGTCTAAACAACTCAACAGCCTTGAGGTAGTGCAAAATGAAGCCATGCCCATCATTCTAGGATGCCCAAAATCAACCAGAATTGTAAACACGGAGAAAGAGCTCGGGCTGCCCTCCCTATCTGAGAGGATAGCTCTACTTAATACCATGTTTTATGTCAAGGTTTTGAAGAACAATGGTCCCCAAACTACAGCTCAAACTGAGTTGATGTTCTATCTAAGTAATCCCGACTGTCTCGCTAACCTTCCACAAACGACTCTCCTTTAGGGCGTGGCTTCATAAAAGTGTTGCAGATCTCTTGAAACTGAATGTCCCAATCACCCCAGACGAACCCATAAATGCCATTCCTCCTTGGCTGGATAAACCAGTTCCTATTAATTACACTCCTGTTGGTAGCAAGCAAATGTTAAACTCCGATGTGATGAGATGTGTCACACTAGAAACCATTAACAGACACATAGAGAGTATTAAATCAAGTGAATGTTATGCTTATACTGATGGTTCTGTGCAAACAAGCAAAGGCTGAACAACTGGGCAAGCACAACACAAACTGAACTAACTGGAATCTACTTAGCTATAGACTACTTTAAAGAAAATGGAGGTGGGGTGATATTCTGTGACTCTCAAAGTGTTTTGAAATCAATGAACAGCCCATCATGTTTATGTCTAAAGTTGTATGTGATATTAAAAGAAATGTGATAACTGTCAATGAGAACAACTCTCGTAATGAATTTGTGTGGATTCCGTCCCATGTTGGAATTACTGTAGGTATCATGACTGTGCTGATAGACTGACCAATGAGGCATGTAAGAAAGAAAATGCTGACCGTGACCTTGGCCTGTCCAATGTTGTACTTAAAAACTTTCAAGTCAGAATTATAACTCTGATCTAGAAGAAATGAGAAATGCAGAGAGACCTGGCAGTAGTAGCATTAGTAAATATGACAAATTTTGTGACAAGAGGTACCGGTATGGCCAGCATAAGGACAGAACTAGAAAATGTGATATAGTTGTGGCCAGTATTAGGCTAGGATACAGACACATCTGGCAAGTTAGTAACGCTGTACCCATACCGGAACACTCAGCATGTATACTTTGTGATAATCCTTTAAAGCATACACTTGAACACTATATTATTGAATGTGACTCTGTCAAAGGCTTCAGGGCACCTGGCATATTGTATCATGAACTTTGTAATTACTACATTGAATCACGAGTGCTTGAGGACATTCTTGCTGTTTATCTCAAATTTGCTAGCCCACACTGATTAGTCTTCAATTAGAATATGACGTCCAATGTATATGAACCACTGTCCTGCATGGCAGTGAACAGTGACATCACTCACATGACTCTGACTTATATGTACTGTTAATGAGTATGATGTATTTCTTTGTGTACGATCCTCTGCCCTGCATGGCAGTGAACAGCGAGATAACCCACATGAATCTGACCTATATATACTGTTAATGAACATGATGTATTCCTTTGTGTATGAACCTCTGTCCTGCGTGGCAGTGAGAAGTGATATCACGCCTCAGCGTCAAGACCTGACTGAATTACTCAGAATAGGCAAACTGTACTCCAAGCTTTGTCAATAAATTTGTTAAACTAAAAAAAAAACTCCCCTCAAACGTAAACAATTACCTCTCACTACCTCTTTCACTCCCTCCACCTCTCATGAGTATAACGAGAAAGAATAACAGGAATAAGTAAAAGTAAGAGTAAAATTAAGTGAAAGAAGTAAGAATAAATAAGTAAATAAATAAAAATAATTAAAAAGACAATATAATAGTAATTTGTGACATAAAATTTGTTACATGGTGACAGCGGTTTAGATATTTTTTGAATATCAGTCTCATGTATTTTAACCACTCTATCACGCTACCAAAACGTAGTTTTAAAGTATATTTAATACTAGCGGAATCGCCGCCCTCCGGGCGGCTCTTTCGCTAGGCCACGTAGGACGCCACCTTCCGGGAGGCTCCACATTGTCTCACTGTAGTACATTAAGGTAGACCACATTTTTGGTTTTGCCATTAGCAGCAAGTATGTACAGATTTTGCCAGTTCCCACTCTGGAGCATCCATCATAGAACTGTCCATGAGAGGAGCAAGGAAACACCAGGTTTAGGCCAACCATCTTTAGGGACTGTCCCTGGCTTTTGTAGATGATCATGGCAAAGCTCACTTTAACCGGGAACTGAAGTCGCTTGACCTCAAATGGCAGATCAGTGGTGATGAGAGGTATCCTTGGTATAAAAACGTCCTCTCCTTTAGCTTTTCCTGTCAGTATTGTAGCTTCCAGTACATGTGGCATCATGTTCTTCTTGTGAGCGACTCGTCTCTCATTTTGAGTATGATGTCTCGTTTCTCAAATTCTTGGCCGACAATCAGGATGGCTACTTCATCAACTACAGGAGCATTGAATCTTCTTTCATGTTCTCCCTTAGGGGTCGTGTCTGCTTTGATCCTGACTTTGTACTCGCCAGAAGGCACGTTTTCCAGGGCATTATTAAATGACAGTACATACGTGTTGCGCTCATGCAGCATTTCTTGGATAGATAGGACAATGTCATGTCTGACACCTTGAATATTGCCACACCTGATAGTAGTCTGCTTTTCATGATCTCCCATGAAGTAGATTTGGAGGAACTTTGCCTGCTCATCTTCCAGTGGTAAGAGGGATCTTGCTTTGTGATAGACTTAACCCTGGACTTTGAAAGTTGGTATGCATCCGTGCTCACGAACTACTCTGGTAACTCCAAAGGATGTCAACTGGAAGCATGAATTGTACTTCAGTATATTTTCCAAGAAGTGTTTTGACTCTGGTGTTGTTCCCAGCATGAGAATCTTCAATGGTTGTGGTGGTTTTTCCAAATTTGGCAGTCGTACTTTCCCATGAGAGCAGCACAGTCCAGCAGATTCTCCTTTATACTTCTTTGCATCGCAGTGTTCACATTTCTTATCCATGTTGCCAATGACAACAGAGGGATACTTTTCATATTCTATCTCATTGTCATAGTTAAATGCTGCTCTTACAAGTGGATGCCACTGTGTATTCTTTCTTAGAATTCTGGATCCCGCAGCTCTCTGTCTATAAGCATTCAAACGAATTTCATGCACTTGATCATTTTCTAGAGAAGGCCTTTCTGCTGTTTGCTATCTGTCAGCATTAAGACGAGATTCCCTTTCCTGATCTGTTTCCTGTGACCGACTGTCCGCTGTTCGCTCTGGGCGGCTCATCCGCTAGGCCACGGTAGGACGCCACCCTCCGGGAGGCTCCACATTGTCTCACTGTTAAGTCCCGAAGACTTCTTCTTCCATCAATAGTTCATTAACGGTGTATGTAAGTTCCACCATGTTTTTCAGTACAACGGTACAGCAAAGTATATTTTTTTAGCATTAAACTGTTATTATTTTATTGTCTAATCATCACTACATATATCATCATCCATCATCACTACATATAACACCATCCATCATCACTACATATAACACCACCCATCATCACTACATATAACATCATCCATCATCACTACATATAACACCATCCATCATCACTACATATAACACCATCCATCATCACTACATATAACACCATCCATCATCATCACTACAGATAACACCATCGATCAGCACTACAGATCGGTAAAGTAGTTTCCGAGATTCTCGTGCGGACACACATACACACAAACACACAAACAAACACACACACAGACATACTTCTTTGTTATATATATATATATATTGTGTTTGATAAATAATATGAGTTAGAGAGTGAATTTTTTACTTGTGTTAAGTACTGAGAGAACATTAAGGTTGAATTTAACGTTAATTAGTCTTGATGTTTGTCATGCTGTTTGGTGAATATATTGTACTGTGAGATGGAGAAGGTGAGCGACCAGCTTTGGGGGGTGGGGGAACGATGGGTAGGCACCCTGGCAACCACACCCTGCCTCCCCCCCCCCCCTGTCTTTCTGTTTGTATTTAGTTATTAGAACTTAGTGTAGTTGACATATATAGATGTATTTCTGTAAAGACCTTCCCTAGTGACCTGTCTACTGCTATTACACCGTAGCATGTATTTGAAAGTAATGACACCTGTTCCATGACATAACCACCTATAGCTTTCTCTCTCGCTATCCTGCATGGGTTACTTTCGGATTGACGAGACAGACGCTGTATTGCATAATATCATGAAGGCATTTAGAAACGTAATAATGTTAAAGTAAATGATATTCACCTCTAGACATTCAGATTATGGAAGAATTAGACCCCCTTGTTGGATGTCACATTGTATTGAATTTTGAATTGAATTGAATCATTTTATTTAGCCAGAAAAACACAGATACAGAATGGATAATAATAACAATATTAACATGGCTAAGCCAGTTGAGAACCTGAGCTCTCCTGTAGGCACCTGATATATGCTATACATTTATCTCAAGGAAGTATTATGTAACATTCAGTATCAACTGGAATAGTATATAGCATGGTGGTAATAAGAACATCTCAGAATGTTACCACGGTTATCACTTTAATATTTATTTATTTTAATTTTTTATTATTTATTAATGTTTTTATTTTTTTTTACATTTATATTATAAGTTTTATACATAAGTTTCAGTGGAATTGAAAAACATAAGTATAATGGGGGAGCAGAACAACCTGGGTTGTACAATATTAAGGTGGAACAAGAGGGCAGAGCTGTCAGGATTATGTCTAGTTGGCAAATATAATTATTACAATGATAATTTCTTATCTATTTACATGATAATTTCCGATAAAACGGTTTTGGTGGTACAATAAAAGCAGGTATTGTAAATATAGTAGGTGTTACAATAAATATTAATACTTAGACAATAGATATTTTTTAAGATATGATTTAAAGGAAGGGAGCGTAGTCTTTGCTCGGGTGGGTGGGGGTAAGTTGTTCCACTCCTTCACACCATGATATTTTATGGAGGTCTGGGACTGAGAGAGCGCAAGGGGGTGGTCTTAGTAGCTCTGGGTGCTTTAAGTTGTATCTCTGATTATTCCGGAACTTGAAATAATTATTTTCAAGCAAGTGATTGATAGATTTGTAAAAAAAGAGGGCACAGCAGTAAGTGTTAATATCTTCTAAATTTAACATTTTCAATTTAGCAAATATTTCGTTTGTGTAATTTGTTTTTTTCAAGTAGGTCATTATCCGTACAACTCTCTTTTGTGCAGTAACCAGAGATTGTGTTTTTGAAGAGCCAGAGGCTCTCCATAGTGTGTGACAGCGTATCAGGTGTTGGTAAACAAGATCATGATAGATTTCTTTCATTGCTGTGAGAGTGAGTGACTGTCGAGTGTGATACAAGATACCGCACTGTTTATTGACTTTACTGTGGATGGCTTGTATGTGGTTTCTCCAGTTAAGTTTCTCATCAATAATAACTCTGAGGAATTTAGTACAGGGGGTCCAAGTCTGGGGTCAAGTTTTTCCTTCTGTGAAAGATCATGTAGTGGGTTTTCTCAAGGTTTAAGGTCAGTTTATTACGTATTATCCAGGTCCTGACTTTAGTCAATTCAGTGTTTATAGTTCTAATCAAGGAATGGAGGTCTGAGTGGCTGGCATAAATTACTATTGTCTGCAAATAAGTTGTGCTGGCGTGGACTATGTCGTTTATGTACAACAAAAATAGTACTGGACCGAGAATGGAACTGGGGACGCCATACAAGATTGGCGAGGAGTCATATTGGTGATTATTATAGCAGACATACTGCATCCTGTTGGACAGATATGCGGTAAACCAATTGTGGGATAAGCCCCTAATGCCGTAATATTCAAGCTTTGAAAGGAGGATGGTATGGTCGACAGTATCAAAGGCTTTAGAGAGGTCCAAGAATATACCGACTGTGAACTGACTGTCATCAAAGGAATTTAAGATGTCATTAGTAAAGGATATCAGAGCACTCTCAGTCAACCTTCTAGCTCTAAATCCAAACTGGGGTACAAAGATGTTACTGGCATTGCAGAAGAATTTAGTCTACTATGCTAGCTTCTCCAGTATCTTACTCAAGGCTGGGAGGACTGATAAGGCGGTAATTCTTGAAGAGACCTTTGTCCCAGATTTTTTATATGCTGGGTGAACTTGCAATTTTTAGTTCATCGGAAAAGACACCACTAGTGAAGAGTTACAAATGTAGAACAGGTAGTAATAAGTGGGCCCTTTTCTTAATGATGCTCATTGGTATACAATATTGTATTGTCTTCACCTGCTGTTGCATCTTTGGACATTTTTATGATGGCCAGTAATTCATCTGCTGTGACAGGGGATAAGAACAGCTCATTTTGCTGTCTGTTTTGGAGGAGGCTCTAAATTCCTCAAGGTGATCAGGGATGCTCTCGAGTTGGGATTTACCTGAGATACCTGAGCATTATGGGTAACTATAATCTAAAGGGTGTGTACACCACCTCCGGCCTAATACCCGCGATTTCTCATACTGATCTCACTTCCAGCCAGACGTAAATCCAGTATTTGCAGGTCTAGCAAAATCCTGCTTGTGGGTGTGAGGCCCATGTCACTAGGCTTCCCCACTTGAGTTATACCTCTGTCACTCACACACTAGAGGAAAACCAGATGACCATGGCGGTCAGTAAGCAGTCAGAAAGCAGCAAAACCTGTCCTGGATGGCGACAACAATGCATCCCTGCCGGATCATTCCTGTGATGCACTCCTCACTATACGGAGAAACCCGACGGAGAGAATGACGTAGTGTCGCTGCCAGCATGCCCTTCTGTCAACTTGGGTATGCCGGACGAAGAGATGTCCCCAGCTGGGAACCTGTCATCATTTTTCCAGCCAGGCCGCCAGCCCGACGACACCATCTGGTGGTTTGCTGGTACCACAGTTATCGGGTTAGAAGCAAACATCTAGGGACAACGGAGTCGACTCGGTGCCTCTCTTTGACCCAAGGGCCTTACCTTAATTGATTGGGTAGGAAGAGGCTGACCTTAACTGTGTTGGTCCGAAGTCAACGTGTTGGCTACAGTCAGCGTTTGCAACGTCCAAACTACTTGTGAACGACAGCCGCTAGAAGCAAGGAGGAGGAGGAAAGAGAAATGGATGTCCAAGAGGAGTGACACATACTGTCCTGGAAAGCCCCTGTCCCGTTGGTAGCTCTATTAAGGATCCACCCCATAGGAACCTACCAATGTAGATGTGTCATGCCGAACCTGATGGAGTAAGGGAAGCGTGCAACGGTGCAACATAACAGTTCACGAAGGTGTCAGTATGGATGAGATGGTGGTCACTGTGGGTATGAGTGATGCTGTGTGTCCTGATCGGAGTTGGAGGAGAAGATTCTGGTGGAGTTGTGAGAAGAGAAGGAGAGGATATTATGTCCAGTGGGATGGACATTCCCGGTGTTGAAATTGACTGACTGGTCCCCCACTATTGGAAAAGCTCCGTTTCCCGTTATGAGTTCTGAAACTAGGCGCAGTAAGCCGCCACAATTGTGGAATGAGGCTATGCCTGGTAGTTAACAGGGAGGTACAATCGATATGTCTGGTAACTCTAGGCAGTTATTACACAGTGGATAAAGTAGTCAAGAAACTCCACGCCTCCAGACACGATTTGTTCACTCATAGTAGCTGGAAGCTGAAAGGCAGTGAAAAGTATCCAAGTGTCTGTGGTCTACATCAAATGCCTGCTATCAGATGTACCATCATCAATTGTGAGATGAGAGACCAGCTGAACCACAGAAAATAAGAGATACAAAGTGTGTATGTGTGTGAGATAAGATCCATGATATACCAGAATGTGTAATGAAAAAAATATATGTGAAATTAATTGAGAGAATGAAAACCAAAATATTAAGTAATTAAGATAAGAAGTGAAGAAAGCTGTTTTGAGAAGTAATGTAAATTGATGTTGAAAATTGATATATTGAAATGTTAGTAATTTTGAAATTAATGTTGAAGATTCATGAAGAGTTGGAAAATAGATTTTTGATATAAAAACGAAGAACTAAGCAAAGAAAATCCATCTTCTATATACATTCGTCTGTGCAGGACTAGTAATTAAGCCTTTTGTTTTTCATTTGAGTGATTTTATTACGAATATTTACCAGTAATTTGATTTCTCATTGATTTGTATTTTGAGATAATACCTGATTGATCTGACTTTTATAGAGCATTATGACTTCCCATTATTATTTATTTTTATTTTTGAATACTTCGTTGCGGATTTCTTTTATTGAATTGTCCATCATTTTAGCTCTCATGATTTTGTGTTATTTATATCTTTACATATTTTTGTGTTTGTTTTCATATTTCTATTTTTTCCTTAAATACTAAAAGCATTTTAATATTATTTTGACATTTCCTAGAATTTATTTTCTTTGCATGTGTGATATCCAGCGAATTACAGTTTGATGTGCAAGTATTGGCATAATATGTGTTGTCAATTTAATATGATAATTAATTTTAGATATTCCTCACTGGGATTAGGAATGAAAATTTGCGGAATATTCTATGAACATCTAACAAATTTTCATGTAAGCGACCAGGGGGAGTATTGTAACAATGTCATGAGTTTCCAGCCACCTCAGAGTTCCCGCCAATTTCGAGCCAATAGTATGAAGGCCTTAAACCTGTCTTCGACCAATGAGAAAGCCTATGAGGCGTAACGTCATGAAAGTTGTGGGCTGACGCAGTTTAAAAAGCGGGGTCTGTGTTTGGTCAGAGTTAAGTGTGGTTGTGTCCTGGGTGTCACCTCCTCATATGGCGGCTATAATGTGAGTACCTATTAGGTTTGATCCGTTTCCTGAAATGTATTGTGAGATACGTGGTCCCCGTTTAACTAGCTAGGAACACAGGTTTATTATTTTCAAGTGTAACTGTTAAACCCTAATATAAAGTATTCAATAAATAACCGTTAATAAGAGGCCTTATTCATCCCTCCCTTATTGAGAATGGGTGATGTATTATAAAGGTCTTGGTATTATGCAGTAATACGGTGAGTCATATATATAATAACTACCCCATGTTTTCCCCCTGTTAAGTGTGTAGTCCCAAGCTATTCACCACCTAGCCTCTCCTCTTGGTGTAGCCTAACCACAAGCCAGCCGTTAGCCCTGTTCTTCCCTCCCCCTCACACCCTCTCCTCCCCTCACACCCTCTCCTCCCCTCACTACCTCTCCTCAAACGTAAACAATTACCTCTCACTACCTCTCTCACTCCCTCCACCTCTCACGAGTATAACGAGAAAGAATAACAGGATTAAGTAAAATAAACAGTAAAAGTAAGTGCAAGAAGTAAGAATAAATATGTAAATAAGTAAATAAACAAAGAAAATTAAAAAGACATTATAAGAGTAATTTGTTACATAAAATTTGTTAATAGGGGTCATATTAAGATGGGGTCATATTAAGATGGGGTCATTATAAGGTGGGGGTCATATATAAGATAGAGGATATTAAGATGGGGTCATATTAAGATGGAAGTCATATTAAGATGGGAATCATATTAAGATGGGGTCATATTAAGATGGAACATATTAAGATGGGGTCAAATTTGGATGGGGTCATATTAGGGTAAGGGTTATATTAGGATGTGGTCATATTAGGATTCGAACCAATTACAAGTGCGGCTCTATTTTAGGACTAGAACCAATAAGGATTGACCCCTATTAGGAATGGAAACCCACTACCACATTCACTACACCTCCACCTTCACACCACACCACTATAGTCACCATACTACACAACGACTCCACCACACCATCACCACTGTCACCACATCCCCACCACACCCCCACCACAGTCACCACCACCCACAGTCACCACACCCATACCACACCATCACCACAGTCACCACACCCCCACCACACCATCACCACAGTCACCCCACACCATCACCAGTCACCACACCCCGACCACACCATCACCACACCCCACCATATAATCACCACAGTCACCACCATCACCACAGTCACCACACCATCACAGTCACCACACCACCACCACAGTCCACCCACACCCCACCACCACACCATCACACAGTACCACCCATACAGTACCACACCCCACCACACACCATCACCACAGTACCACACCCTCACCACACCATCCACGTCCCACCCCACCACACCATCACCACAGTCACCACCGACCACACCATCACCACCCCACCATACAATCACCACAGTCACCACACCATCACCATAGTCACACCACACACCATCCCACCACAGTCACCACACACAGCACACCAGTCATCACACCCTCACCCACACCGCCACCCACACACCTCCACCCACCACCACCACAGCCACCACACCCCCACCACACCATCCACAGTCATCATACCCCCACCACACCATCACCACAGTCACCCCCACCACCATACCCAATCCACACCCACCACATCACCACAGTCCCCCACCACACCATCACCACAGTCATCACCCCACCACACCATCACCACAGTCATCACACCCCCACCACCATCACAGTACACCCCACCATACCATCACCAAAGTCACCACACACCCTCACCACCCACACCACCCCCCCAATACACCATCACCACCCCCAATACACACCATCACCAAGTACCACACACACACACAGTCACCACACCCCACCACACCATCACAACAGTCATCACACCTCCACACCATCACCACAATCACGACACACCCTCCACACCATCACCACAGTCACCACACCACCACCACACCACCACCACAGTCACCACACCACCATCACCATAGTCACCACACCATCACCACACCCCCATCACACCATCACCATAGTCACCACACTCACCACACCATCACCGCACTCCACTACACCATCACCATAGTCACCACACCCCCACCACACCATCACCACACACCTCACCATCACCACAATCACCACACCATCGCCACAGTCACCCCCACACACACCATCACCACAGTCACCACACCATCACCACAGTCATCACACACCACCACAGTCACCACACCCACACCATACCACCACCACAGTCACCACACCCATCACACCATCACCACAATCACCACACCATCACCACAGTCACCACACCCGCACCACACCATCACCACAATCACCACACCCGCACCACACCATCACCACAGTCACCACACACCCATCACCACACTCACCACACCACCATAGTCACCACACACCCACACCATCACCACAGTCACCACACCCCACCACGCCATCACCACAGTCACCACACCCCACCACACCGTCACCAGTCACCACACCCACCACACCATCACCACAGTCACCACACCCCACCACACCATCACCACAGTCACCACACCCCAACCACACCATCACCACAATCATCACACCCCACCACACCATCACCACAGTCACCACACCCCCACCACACCATCCCCACAGTCACCACACCCCCACCACACCATCACCACAGTCACCACACCCCCACCACACCATCATCACAGTCACCACACCCCACCACACCATCATCATCACACACCACACCCCCACCACACCATCACCACAGTCACCACACCCCTCCACACCATCACCACAGTCATCACACTCCACCACACCATCACCACAGTCACCAACCCCACCACGCCATCACCACAGTCACCACACCCCCACCACACCATCACCACAGTCACCACACCCCACCACACCATCACCACAGTCATCACACCCCCACCACAGCATGACCACAGTCACCACACCCCCACCACACCATCACCACAGTCATCACACCTCCACCACACCATCACCACAGTCACACCCCACCACACCATCACCACAGTCACCACACCCCCACCACACCATCACCACAGTCATCACACTCCACCACACCATCACCACACACCCTCCACACCATCACCACAGTCACCACACCCCCACCACACCATCACCACAATCATCACACCCGACCACCACACCACAGTCACCACATCCCCACCACACCATCACCACAGTCATCACACCTCCACCACACCATCACCACAGTCATACACCCCCACCACACCATCACCACAGTCATCACACCCCACCACACCATTACCACAGTCACCACACCCCACCACACCATCACCACAGTCACCACGCCCCACCACACCATCACCACAGTCATCACACCCCACCACACCATCACCACAGTCATCACACCTCCACCACACCATCACCACAGTCATCACACCCACCACACCATCACCACAGTCATCACATCTCCACCACACCATCACCACAGTCATCACACCTCCACCACACCATCACCACAGTCATCACACCTCCACCACACCATCACCACACACCCACCACACCATCACCACAAAAGATTCTTTTCTATCCGACAAATTGAATTTTGATTCCGGAGACCTGTAGGGTGAAGCCTTAGGTTAGGGCTTCTCTGATTGGCTGGTTCTTTGTGCATACATATATACAGTATGTGTGTGTGTGTGTGTGTGCATATTTCTGTGTGTGTGTGTGTGTGTGTGTGTACATAGTGTGGTATGGCATTTGCATATTTCTGTACGTATGTATGATAGAATTATCTTTCTCCTTTCTATATCATTTCCTTTTCTCTTTCACTCACTCTCTCCTTTCTGCCCCACAACACACCATCATTATCGTCCTCCCTCCACCTGTGTGTAATAATATCAATCAACCGCAATATTTTCATTATCGGGAAAATATGTGAACAGCGTCTAATTTCCCCACCGGAACTGTTATTATATAATTTGTCCTCATTATAATCAGCTACCTATATCATAAACACGGGTTCAAAATAATCCAGTTTATATATCTTATCCTACGGTTGTTATATAATTAGACACGAGTATAATTATTAGGTTATATAACTAGTCTTGAGTATAACCGAGTGTTAAATAATTTATAGTATAATGAATTCTGGTCTATTTGTTACACTGGTATATTGGCCCAGTATAGCACATTGGTTTACTTCCACCGCTCTTACTCTCTCCCTCTCTCTTACTCTACCCCCGCTCTTACTCTCTCCCTCTCTCTTACTATTCCCCCGCTCTTACTCTCTCCCTCTCTTCTCCCCCCGCTCTTACTCTCTCCCCTCTCTCTTACTCTCCCCCCGCTCTTACTCTCTCCCTCTCTTACTCTCCCCGCTCTTACTCTCTCTCTCTCTTACTCTCCCCTTTCTTACTCTCCCCCCCCGCTCTTACTCTCCCCTCTCCCTCTCTCCCCCTCTTCTTACTCTCCCCCTCTCTTATCCCCCCTCTCTCCTCTCTCTTACTCTCCCCTCTCTTACTCTCCCCTCTCTCTTACTCTCCCCTCTCTCTTACTCTCCCCCTCTCTTACTCTCCCCTCTCTTACTCTCCCCCCCTCTCTTACTCTCCCCTCTTTAACTCTACCTTCTCTTACTCTCCCTTTTCTTACTCTCCCCCCTCTCATACTCTCCCCTCTCTTACCTTCCTCTCTCTTACTCTCCCCCTCTCTTACTCTCCCCCCTCTTCTCTCCCCTCTCTCTTCCTCTCCCCCTCTCTCTTACTCTCCCCCTCTCTCTCTCCCCCCTCTTACTCTCCCCTCTCTCTCCCCCTCTTTTACTCTCCTTCTCTCTTACTCCCCCTTTCCTTACTCTCCCCTCTCTCTTACTCTCCCCCTCTCTTACTCTCCCCTCTCTAGTACCCCTCTTAGTATCCCCCTCTTTCTACTCTCTCCCTTCTCTTACTCTCCCCCCTCTCTTACTCTCTCCCCTCTCCGTACCCCCCCTCTCTTACTCTCCCCCTCTTACTCTCCCCCCTCTCTTACTCTCCCCCTCTCTTACTCTCCCCCTCTCTTACTCTCCCCTCTCTCTTACTCTCCCCCTCTCTTACTCTCCCCTCTCTTACCTCTCCCCTCTCTCTTACTCTCCCCCCTCTTACTCTCATTAATAGAACAACCACTCTAGCAGAAGTGTGGAACAAAATTAGAGCCATTACCAAGTCACCCATCCCAGTAGCTTCATCATAGCCCTGCAGAATATGCTGACATGCTATTAGACCAATGGTCCAGTGTGTCCAAATCACTTCCCTGCCTCTGACATACAGCAATATCTTAACACACACACATTAAGGGAGTTTCAATATTGAAATAGCCTGTTCTCACCAGACCTTACCGACCAGTTCCTATAACGCACCACGAACTAACAACAGCATTAATGAAAGGTGGTCATCCTCCTGAGGGGATGGCATAACCTATAACACCCTGAGTTTGTTGAATGAGACCCTAACCATCCACTGCTTGACCTGTAATAAATGAGCCCCTCACACAGGGTATTTTTGCCTAAGACATGGACTCAAGGAAACATAGTACCAATCCCTAAAGTTAACTCTCCAAACTTCAGGCCAATTTCACTCACATCCTGTATGTAAAGTCCTTGAGAGTTGTTCAACCGTCTCATGTTTCAAGTCAAAGACAAACTCGCCCTAATCTATACGAACACGTAGCACGGACATGCTTTGCAGAATATCTTGTTCACTCAAAAGATAAAACACAAACAGCCTTCATAGACCTTAAATCAGCCTTTGATGTAGCTCCTTAGAGACATTATACTTGAGCAACTAGGTAATTTTTGGCATCAAAACCTCCTGACATGGATAAGGTTATCTGTCCAACAGGTATGCCAGTGTTCTGTTTAGGGAGTTAAAAAGTGCCAGAATGAGATCATTTGAGCTTGGCACGCCTCCAGGAGAGTGTTAAGTCCTATGCTCTTTTAATATACTGATGCACAAGCTTATTGCTGACATTCCAGTTCAGCCAAACGAGGCTGGAACTATGCTATGCTGATGATATCTACATTATGACACAGACCAAGCTTAGGCTCCAAGCGTGGCAGTGAGAAGTGATACCACCCTCAGTGTCAAGACCTGACTGAATTACTCAGAATAGGCAAACTGTACTACAAGCTTTACTAAATTTGTTAAACTAAAATGCTTCTCTCCCCCTCTCTCTTCTCTCCCCCCCTCTGTTACTCTCCCCTCTCTTACTCTCCCCTCTCTTACTCCCCCCCCTCTTACTCCCCCCCTCTCTTACTCTCCCTCCCTCTCTCTCCTTTACCATCTTCCGAACTTTTCTCTCTCGTTCCTTCATTACCTCACTCTCTCCTCTCACTCTCCCCCTTTCTTCGTTTCCTCCACCACCTCTCTTTGTGTCCCCCCACTCTCCTTGCTTCTCTTCACTCACACTCTCCCTGTCTTCCCTCACCATCGTTACCTCCCTGTGTCCCCTCACTTTACCTACATCTTCATTACCACTAACTCTCTCTGACCTTTCACCTACTCAACCCCTCTCCACCCCTCACTCACTCTCCCTCTCACCGAAAATCCTCATACACCTTTGTTTACGTGATTGGAAGAGTGGGAGAGGGTAATTCTCTCTCTCTCTCTCTCTCTCTCTCTCTCTCCAGATATGCCTTTCTTATATAAGCAGTGAATAGTTTTCCTTTGAGTGTTGTAAAGTTGTTTTTTCTAGCGGATAAACTATATTTTCCTAGCTTTTATGTATTATATTTTACTATAAAATATACTTCTTTTCCATGGATACTTTTTTTTTATTTTGTTTTTCTTAACGAGCAGAGAAAATATTTGTTCTTAATGGACAGATATTTTTTTTCATTTTTAATAACATTTTCCTTTTTTAAATACAGGATAGTTTATTTTTTCCGTAATAAACAGAGAAATTGATAAGTGTCAGGAGAGATGAAAGTGTCAGGAGAGATGAAGGTGTCAGGAGAGATGAAGGTGTCAGGGGAAAGGGAAGTGTCAGGAGAGATGAGGTGTCAGGAGAAATGTAACACCATCTGGGAGGGAGTTACTACACTACGTGTTTGCTGTTCAACACCTACATTAATCTGTATGTTCACTGTATGTTCCTTTACCTTTCTCTAATGAAGGCTTTTGTTAAACCACCAATGTATGTAATAAGTCATTTATGTCCAATGTATATTTTCAGCCTTCGGGCTGCAGAACTTTTTTCAATAAACCGTTAATTATTATTATTATTATTATTATTATCATTTATTATTACTACACCTATAACAACAAAATAACATATCTGTCTGTCTTTGTTCCAGCCACAGGTCCCAAACGGAAGCAGTTAGAGACCTGAAACTTTACACACATATTACATGGATGATAATGTTGTGCACCTTAGTATTACTATTGACCACTGACCTTCACTTAACCAAAAATCTTACCCGACTGAGATATCACCAGCCCGGGGGCGAGTGTGGGAGATGGTTACCCGTGTCAGGGAGGGCAAACTGTCACAGTCAAGGTACAGTATACAGTATACCTAACCCGAGTAAGCTGGACAATTTTTCTAGTATGTATTAATGAGCGGATAATTTTGTTTATAAATGTTACTATATTATAATTTATTTGGTATATTTATCGAACAGCGGCGAGTGAGCTAAGGATCTCGGGCACCCTGGAACACTATTAATCTGTTTCATGCTCCGCTCAGACGACCAACAGACCAACGACCAACAGACAACCCTAACGGTCCATCTTCTCACATACTCAGGAGAGGACAACCTGCCTTAAGGGGGTAGCAACGCTGAGCACTTTCTTGCCCCCGGAGCAGTAGAGTATATCCTCAATAAAACTTTAACGGCGGAGACAGAAACTGTGGCCCAGGAAATGGTCCGTGGGAGAGAGGGAGAGAGGGATGGGAGGTAAAAAGGGAGAGGTGGGGGAGAAAGAGGGAGGGTGAGAGATGAGGAAGGAGGAGAGTAGTGAGAGATAAGGATTAAGTCATCGTGCTAAAGGGTTAACGTCATACCATTAAGTGACATATCATCATACTCAAGGTGTCAAGTCATCGTATTCAAAGGGTTAAGCCATCGTATTCATAGGGTTAAACCATCGTACTCAAAGGTTTAAACCATCGTACTCAAAGGATGAAACCATTGTACTCAAAGGATTAAACCATCGTACTCAAAGGATTAAACCATCGTACTCAAAGGATTAAACCATCGTATTCAAAGGCTTAAACCATCGTACTCAAAGGAATAAACCATCGTACTCAAAGGATTAAACCATCGTACTCAAGGATTAAACCATCGTACTCAAGGATTAAACCATCGTACTCAAGGATTAAACCATCGTACTCAAGGATTAAACCATCGTACTCAAAGGGTTAAACCATCGTACTCAAGGATTAAACCATCGTACTCAAGGATTAAACCCCTTCAGAACGATGACTTACTCCACGAGATTTAACCACTTCAATACTGCTTAACCCGATAACATAACTTCCTTCAGTATATAAATTTAAACCCCTGGGTACAATGACAAGCCCTCGCCCTGAGCAGACAGGGGGATCATTAGTAATCAATCAATTGATAACCACAGTATAATCATCTCCTCCTTTAGTCGACAATCTCTCTCCCCTTTCTCTTCGCCGCAATGTTGCTTCACTCTCTCTCTCTTTTACAGGTACTTTAACGGGCAATGTTCGGTGGACTTGGCATCCTGTGTACCGCCGGCAAGGCCGTGGGTTCGCAACACACGTCTTGCCCGCGGTGCCCACCGTTTCTCTGTGGATGTCGGTCACACGAGAATAACCCGTTATAGTACCTCCTTCTTTCCTCACACAGCCAAACTGTGGAATGCTCTGCCTTCTTCTGTGTTTCCATACTTATACAAACTGTCTCACTTTAAAAAGCTGGTTTTCCGGCATCGTCGTGGTGTAGATTAACACAGTATAACCTTTTTCTTCTCTATTTTCAATTTCTTTCTGTACTTTTTTTTTCGTCCCCCAGGCCCCGTTGTGGGTCATTTGACCCGTGCCCGGGTGGGCTAATTCCCGTAAAAAATTCATCAAAATTATATATTCATATAATCAATGATTATTATAGTGTGATTATTACATGAAAACTGACCACGTGTTTCTTATTTCAACAAACCTAAATTCAAGCTGTTATTACTTGAGTACAAGAGCAGCTACAACTAGATGTACCAGACTCGTACGCGTGTGATACACGTCAATGGCAGGTAGCTCGGAGCTTCATTCCCCTCCAACCACTCAATCTTAGACAAGCTGAACGCGAGCTAAAGCCAACGATCAAGTGAAATTGAAATGTAAACACTGTAATAAGTTTGTTAGTGGCAATGTTAGCCGCACTTTAAACTTCACAGTCTTTTTTCACCTACAAGTGAGGAATCTTGTATTATAATTATGTCCACTACCTTCCGTAAATTATTTCACTATTGAAAGATATCTATTCTCTAATTAAATTTAAAAAAGAATAATAATATTCTTTCCTTTATTTTGAAATACCTGTAGGGATACTGTATTTACTATCTTACTGATTTACAAAGAATAAAGTACTGTACAAGTATTTTAATCGGTGTACTGTATATAAATTCTCCTCACACATAATCCTTTGTATCGCAGCTCCACACTGCATCACACTCAAAGTCATAATCCAGACTTTAAGAGCCGTGTAATCATTATGGCAATCATATGATTAATCTTAATCAAGATTTTTTCAAGAATTTTTATTCAAATAAAATCATAATCGACTTTTTAATGATTATATATATTCATGATATACTCAGCATTTACTGTGCCTATTAATCATAATCAAATGGTGTACTCAGCCCCATGTCTGCCTCTGAGTACAATATTATCGTACTCAAAATAATGATTTATCGTTTTCATGATTAAAGCATAGTTTTCAAGGAGTTAAGATGACCTAATTCATTATACTCAGGGATTGGCATCGGACTCAAGCAGGGGCCTTATGTGGGGGGACTGGGTGGGGGGGAGGCACTCGCCCCCCAAGACCTGGCTTGCCCCTCCCAAGGGCTGTCTTGTTATCCAAGGAAATTTTTAATTATATTCCTTTTTAATGTAGACGAATTTGGATTTGGTGAGAACATCTCAGTGGTATTTTTACTCTGTATAATGAAACAAAATGATAAGTATTCATCTGTTTTCATCGGTCCCATTGCCTATCATTTATAAACTGGATAGCAACGAGGAAGTTAGTCATATTGCTAGCAGCCACACGGTGTGGATCTCATTACAGCCACGAAAGCAAACCTAGTTAAACTGTGATCTTATAGTGAATAATTATGATCAACTGTATGAGGAAGCAAGAGGAGTTTGCAACCAAACTCGGCATAGTTGTTCCAGAGGCAAACACTCAACAGCATGAAGGATCAGCTCGTAGTAAAAGAGTGCAACGAATATCAAATACTTTGAAAGATTATCTGTCAAACAGCACCCCTGGGAAGCGTTCAAAACATCTAGAGGATGTTCAGAGAAGCAGCTAAAAAGACCAATTGAAGTCAGAGTTGTACTTCTCAGTAATTGACAGGTGCACAGCTGAATATGATCGGAGGTTTAGTTATAACATCGATCTTCTGTAGTTCATCTCTTCTTTTGATGTTCACTCTAAACAATTCCTTGATGAAGAAAATCTTGCTTTGTTTTCTAAGCATTACAGTGTGCACATTGATTTAGTTATGTTATCTTCACAACTGCATTCTGTGAAGGTATTCTTAGATCAGAAGAAGCCTGAGGACCTATTTGATGTGTACCAGAATCTAAATGCTTTACCGATTGCTTTTTCTGAAATACTCAATTTGTTACGAATACTATTGGCCATTCCGGCTACTACTGCGGGCAATGGAAGATTTTTTCAGTGCTAAAATGCGCCAAAGATTACCTAAGAACAACAACGGTTGATGACCGCCTTCCCAGCCTACTTTTAATGGCTAATGAACAAAAATTGTTAACTCACTCGATACGGAAGAACTGGTTGATGATTTTGCTCGACTGAAGCATCGCCGTTACCTTCTGATGTAAGAACAGTTAATAGCCACTAGCTGTAGATTAAGTTTGTTGAAGATACAGTATATCCTATTCTGAATATTCTGATTTGGTTCACAATTAGTTTCGTCAATATACTAGATGATACAATTATTTGGTCAATAAGTCAAGAGTTGTACTCTAGTTGTCGGCAAAGAAAATAGTTTTCTTAGCTGGTATCGTTATTATTTTTTTCATAAAATTTGATTTATTTATCACAGCCATTTGACTATGCTCTACTTAATGACAGTTTAGTAATTAATTATGTAGTCACCACGTCAAAGGTTTGCAAGGTCAATGCCAAATACTATGGAGCAGGATTTTGACCCCTACTCCCCCTAAGCAAAATCTGAAATGACACCCCTGGACTCAAGTGGCGCAATTATCTTCACTAATACACAAATTTATCGTACTCAGGAAGTTGGTGTCGTACTCAAAGGGTTAAACTACAACTTAACGAGGTGAGGAAACTTGAAAAGATTTCCAATTTACTCTCGTGACGGGAACCTACAGTACAGGTGGAAGACTCAAACCTAATTCACGAGTTGGGAATGATTATTGACTGTCTCTTGTTTTAACTTGTTGTTCAGACCTAAGGCAGCTAAAACGGTCTTCTGGAAAGATGATTGAAAATTACCCTTTGAAGACAATGGTTTAAGCTGTCACCCTCTGAAAACAATGGCTTCAGCTGTAACCATCGTCCTCAAAGGTTTAATCTGCCATGGACTTTTATTACCAAACTCAGAAAAGAGGTAAAGGACCCCAGATGAGAATTAAAACTCAATTACGTAATAAATTATGAGAAAAAATAAGTATAAATATTTCCTACATCAACGTTACCACCAGCATCAGTGAATTATCCAAACAAGTCCTCTAGTGATGCACAGTGTTGGTAAAAACTCAAGTGACAACATTTGGTTAGTAATGAATGCTATTATTATATAAATTAATCATTATTAAAAACATTCACCTCTTGTTAATTAAATGAGACAGGAGATTCAGAGAGAAAAAAAAAAAATCAGAAATGCCTTTGTTTTTGCTAAAAGGACGATTCAGAAAAGGTTTACCCCTTGATTCTGTGACTTGTTGTGAGGAAGAGGGAGAGGGAGAGGGAGAGAATAGGGAACGAGAAATATGATAGTGATAGGGAGACGCAGCGGTATAAACGGGAGGAGAGAAAGTGAGACAAGAGGTATAACTCAGAGAAGAAGAGAAGCACGAAACATACTCTAATTTACGAGTCAACAACAAGATTAATTTATAAATATACTAAGACTTCACCTATAACCAGACATACAGGTCAAATGGGCCCTGTCCTAATAGGCCCCAAGGTAGTAATGCCTTAGCTAACCCGAAGCCGAAATACTAGGACTGAAGGTCATTATAACTATGACTGATTAAGATTGGAGGTCATGAGGAGAGACCCTTGAGTAAGGTAGAGTAGGTTGAGACCTATTAGGACTGGAGGCCATTTGACCAGTTAAGTGTGTATACTGTAGGTTGGTAAGTTAAGTCAACAGATGCGTTTATTTCTGTGAGATGATGTGTTATGTTGAGTGAGCCTGACTAGTGGTCCCGTACTGTGTGGAGGAGCGACACTTGTGTATTTTTTTGTGTGTGTGTAATGTACACACACACACACACACACACACACACACACACACACACACACAGAGGTAAACTAGATCTTATGTTACAGTTCCCTAAGAACAAAAGTCCTTCACCAGGTGTCCCAGAATTACACCTGTCATTACACCTTTTAAAGGTGTGTAGTATCTTGACCACCGAGACACATACTGCTAATACCCTCATCACTAGAACGTAAGAGCGAGTACATACCTTAAGTGAGCCTTAACCAAACTTACATACACACAGCACAGTACGGTGGTAAATGAGCATTGTGTGAGCATTGTGTGAGAGATTACACTCACTGGCTGGCATCCCGGGAAGTAATCAAACAGTACGGAATAATCACTTGTGGTGTGATCTGCTCTCGCGGCAGATAACACAAATGGAAGTCACTGGCATCTCTTGGAAAAACAACAACTCTGCGTATAGTCCATAGAGAGCGTGAAGCATCGTGAACGACTCTTTTCATATCTAAATGTAATTAGTTGAGATATAATAAAGGAATTGTCAACATATATATTAAACTGGTAAGCAACTACCACCTTGTCCATAAGCATATACCACCACCTTGTCCATAAGCATATACCACCACCTTGTCCATAACCATACACCACCTTGTCCGTAACCATACACCACCTTGTCCGTAACCATACACCACCACCACCACCAGCGTATGACAACACTGTCATCCACAACCACCATATGGTAAGACGGTCGTCCACATGGCAACACTCCTCCCCGTCAATGTTCCCAGACCTTACCGAGAGAGACGGGAGGCGCCTCCACCATTATTGTCCAGATTTTTATCAGTTTCCCGAATTGGCTCGTTTGTCTTCTGGTTCTATCCCCTCTTTACGGTTTCTTCTTTGTCTCTTATATCTCGTTATTCTATTTTATTTTTCAGTATTCTCTTTTATTGTTCATTATTCACCTTCATTTCTCATTATTCTATTTTGTTTCTCATTACTCTATTTTATTTCTCATTATTGTTTCATTTTTTATCAGTTTGTTTTCTTCTCTTAAGTGGCAGGAGTTGTTGACTTTTTGTATGTCTAAGTCTGTCCAGTACTCGGAAAGACATTGTTAATTACTGTACTGTATTGTACTGTACTGTACTGTACCTTTTCTCGTCACGTAATGAAACACCTATATTTTAGTGTTACTTGCTGCTTGGCTATAAGTTTTGAGTGTTACATATTGCTTAGAAATACGTTTAGATATTGATATTGATATTGAAACAGTTTATTTAACCATAAGAACACAGATGCAGAATCGATTAAAAATCATAATATTAACATGGCTGAGCCTGTTGAGAGCCTGAGCTCTCTTGTAGGCACCTGATATATACGGTAAATTTATCTCAAGGAAATATTATGTAACATTTATTATCATCTGGAATAGTACAATAGCATGGTAATAATAAGAACATCTCAGGATTTTTGATCCCATGGCCTCATGTCACCGTAACCTAGCTCTCGATGCTGCACACAGGAGGAACGAGAACGACAAGATAAGGGCATATGGGGAGAGAATTCAAAAAGTTGATCAAGGCAGCTTCACTCCTCTAGTGTTCACAACCTCTGGTGGGATGGGACCAAGTGCAAGATGCTTCTACGCCAGACTCGCGGAGGTGATCTCCGAACAGAAGCAGCAGCCCAGAAGTTATGTTACAGCCTGGATGAGATGTTGACTTTCCTTCTCTCTCCTTAAGTCGGCTTTGCTCTGCCTCAGGGGAACGAGAGCTTCTGCCCCAATGCCGACAACTGCTGCAGATATTGACTATGAGGCTAGAGTCACTGAATGCCGCATAGATCTGCGGCTCAACTAATTCAACACAGATAGGATAGCTACTTATGTATTAGGATATTTAACATTAAGGTAATAAAATGGCGGCGAAGGTGTGGCTATTGGGGGGCACGTTTAAAAAAAAAAAAATCTCAGAATGTTACCACGGTTATTACTTCGATATTTATTTATTTTATTTATTGTATTTTATTTTTTATTTTGTTTGCATTTATATTATAAGTATATCCATACTTTGCAGTGGAGTTGATATACAAAAATATGATGAGGGAGGGAAGCAGTACAACATGGGTTGTATTAAGGTTGAACAAGAGGACAGAGCTGTCAGTATTATGCCTAGTTGACAAATATATTTATTGCAATGGTAAATTCTATCTATTAACATGATAATTTCTGATAAAACGGTTTTGGTGGTACAATAAAAGCAGGTTCTGTAAATATAGTAGGTGTTACAAGAAATATTAATACTTAGACAATAGATATTTTCTTTTAAGGGGTGATTTAAAGGAAGGTAGTATGGTCTTTGCTCAGGTGGGTGGGGGTAAATTGTTCCACACCTTCACACGGTGATATTTTATGGAGGTCTGGGACTGAGAGGAGCGCATTAGGCTGGTCTTAGTAGCTCTGGGTGCCTTAAGTTGTATCCCTGATTATTCCGGAACTGCAAATAATTGTTGTCAAGCAAGTGATTGACAGATTTGTAAACAAAGAGGGCACAGCAGTAGGTGTTAATATCTTCGAATTTTAACATTCTCAATTTAGCAAAATGTTCGTTTGTGTGATAATTTTTTTCAAGTAGGTCACTGTCTGCAAACTCTCTTTTGTGCAGTAACCAGGGGTTGTGTTTTAGAAGAGCCAGAGGCCCCTCATGGTGTGTGACAGTGTATCAGGTGTTGGTAAACAAGATCATGATAGATTTTTTTCATTGCTGTGAGGTTGAGTGACTGTTGGGTGTGATACATGATACCGCACTGTTTATTGACTTTACTGTGTGTGGCTTGTATGTGGTTTCTCCAGCTATGTTTCTCATCAACAATAACCGCAAGGAATTTAGTATTTTGTTCGCATTTGAGGAATGTATTACCTAGGTACAGAGGGTTCAAATCTCGGGTCAAGTTTTTCCTTCTGTGAAAGATCGTGTAGTGAGTTTCTTCGAGGTTTAAGGTCAGTTTATTACGTATTACCCAGGTCCTGACTTTAGACATTTCAGTGTTCATATTTCTCACCAAGGAATGGAGGTCTGAGTTGCTGGTATAGATTACTATCGTCTGCAAATAAGTTGTATTTTATGAATGTGCTGGAGTGGACTATTTTGTTTATATACAACAAAAACAATACAGGACCGAGAATGGAACCTTGGGGAACGTCAACAAAATTGGTGAGGAGTCAAATTGATGATTATTATAGCAAACATACTGCTTCCTGTTTGACAGATATGAGGTAAACCAATTGTGGGACGGCCTAACGCCGTAATGTTCAAACTTTCAAACAGTATCAAAGGCTTTAGAGAGGTCCAGGAATATATCGACTGTGAAGTGACTGTCAACAAAGGAGTTTAAGATGTCATTAGTAAAGGATAGCAGAGCACTCTCAGCTGACCTTCTAGCTCTAAATCCAAACCGAGAGTCCGTAAGGAAGTTATTGACATTGTAGAAAGAATTTAGTCTACTACATGCTAGCTTCTCCAGTATCTTTCTTAAGGCTGGGAGGACTGATATGGGCGGTAATTCTTGAAGAAACCTTTGTCCCCAGATTTTTTATATGCTGGGTGAACATTAGCAATTTTCAGTTTAGCCGGAAAAACACCACTAGTGAAGGAGGAGTTACAAATTTGTAGGAGAACAGGTAATAATAAGTGGGTTACTTTCTTAATGATGCTCATTGGTATATTGTCTTCGCCTGTTGCTGCATCTTTGGACATTTTTATGATGGCCAGTAATTCATCTGCTGTGACAGGGGATAAGAACAGCTCATTTTGCTGTCTGTTTTGCAGGTAGGCTCTAAATTCCTCATGGTGATTAAGGATGCTCTCTGCAAGATTTTTGCCAACATTAATAAAAGTCATTGAGGTGGTTGGCAATAGGGGAGGGTTCCATTACAAGTGAATCATTTATCATAAAAGCTGAGTGGGGGGATGAAGGTTGAGTGTTCCTGTTTTGAATAGAATTTATGACATTCCAGGTTTTCTTACTGTCGCCTGATGCTGACTGGAGCTTATTTGTATAATAGTTACGTCTGGCATTTCTAACTGCTTGAGTTACTCTATTTCTCATACTTCGGTAAGCATCACCGAAAGTTATGGGTCTTTTTGCAAATTTCCTTTGAAGTTTATGTTTTTCTTTTATCATTGCCTTGATTTCATTTGTGATATAGGTTTTGGAAATAGATACAGTTTTCACTGACTTAGTTTTGAGGAGGAAGCATTTATTAAAGCAAGCATTGAAGATGCAAGAGAAGTTGCAGCTGTTCACGTTAGGGTTGTTGGAGACATAGACAAGATCCCAGCTAGCATTCATTAGGCTGTTTTAAAAAAGGAGCATGTTGTCGGTGCAGTAGTCTCTGTATTTTATTGGGACTCGACTCGACCTTTCAGGTCTTGTGGCTGGTTTATACAAGCAAAAACTGGGAAGTGATCTGATATATTGTTATAAATAATTCCACTTGCAAGAGTGTTAGTCCAGATATGATCTATCATAGTGACAGAGGTGGCAGTTACTCTAGTGGGTTTGGTTATAGTGTTACTTGTTGCTCTAAAAAAGATTTGGGTGTTGTTTATTACAGACAAAATTACGTTTTCTGTGTTACTTTTAACATATAATAATACGTTTGGAGTGTTACTTGTTCAATTCATGTGATTAAAAGAAATTTCACTACACTTAACAGGAAATTTTCACTACACTATACTTTACACACCATGCTTACAGGCTACACTGGCATACTACACATACACAGTTCAGTTACACATTACAGGTACACACTATATTTACACATTACACTTTCACACTACTGTACATCAACACACTGTACCTGCACATTAAACTAATACAGTATACATACACATTTTAACTAATATACCGCACTGTACATAAAATTACACTTACACACTGCACAGTCACACTACATGTTAGGTTAGGTTAGGTTAGGTAAGGCTCAGTATATTAGACATTATCTCTGGGGTAGTTAATGGGAGGCGGAAGTAACCATTTATAATCTTTCTCGCTCCACAATTATTACGTTTCCTCTTAACCTTTTCTCCTATTTTCTCTTAAGTCACTTTATCTTATTTAACGCCTTACTCCTTATTCCCGGAAAGCATTATTGAATTTCTTCCTATTGGCTAATCTATAAGTCTCCCCACTCCCCTCCCCCCTGAGCTAATAAGAAACCTCCCCACTTCCTCTTCCCTATCATCCACTCCTCGCCGCTCTTGCTCCCTATTCCGCCCCCCCCCCCTTCCCATCCCCTAAACGAACAAGGATACCCTCTCCCTTCTCACCCCTTGAGCTGACAATGAACCCCCAACCTTCCCTCTCCTCTGAACAATAAGGACTCCGGGGAGAAAATATTTCCCCTCACCCCCAGGAAAGGCTTTTTTGTTTTCACCCCCTGAAAATATTAGAGTCCCAGGAGCTACAAATCACAGTTGGGGAGAAGTTTGTGTCTGTGTCTTTTTGTCAGTCTGCCTCTGTGTCTTTATTGGTGTCTGTATCGGTGTTACTACCTTTCTGTGTCTGTGTATGTCTGTGTATGTGCATATGTCTACTTGTCTATCTGTATATGTGTCCATCCCATTGTATGTGTCTGTTGAGCACCAGAGTAAAGTTCTACTGGCCATCGATTGGTGTGCGCTCAGCCCTGATCTCACGCCATAGGTCAACCAGTGAGTGATGTCATAGGTTACGTCAGTTTCTGTCAGGTACCACTTAATGTTATCATGGTCCGCTGCCCACACACTCACTACAATCTTACTTAAAGTGAGGTAGGTGAGAGAAGACGATAAACAGTCATAGTAATAAAGATAATAGTAACTCCCTAAATAGTGGCCTTGAACCCACACTTTTGTTGGCGCTCAGAGAGCATATAATTACATATTACATTATTCAATAGGAAAACGATATTATACCCTAATATATATATATATATATATATATATATATATATATATATATATATATATATATATATATATATATATATATACAAGTAAATCACTGTGATCTAGGTATATGCTGAGTTCCCAGTGTAATTCACATCTTCAGGGGTGAATACAGTCTGTACTCACCCCTGAAGATGTGAAACATATATATATATATATATATATATATATATATATATATATATATATATATATATATATATATATATATATATATATATATATATATATATATATATATATATATATATATATATGAAGAGAGAGAGAAAAAAAATTGTGAGAGAGAGAATAAGTGAGAAGGAATCCGGAAATCACGCTATTGTACTGATCACCTGTGTTATAATAATCTACCGGGCACACAAGTTATGATGATACCTGTTCCACCAGCTGGGAGTCAGGTAAAGAGACACATTTTTTTCCCTGTGTGTGTGTGATGCTCCCATTTTTGCCACACATCACAACACGTGTGATGCTCCCATTGTTGCCACACATCACAACACGTGTGATAAAATAAAAACCGAGTCTGTATGGGTAGAAATTGCGGAAGGAAGAGAAAAACTAATTATGGGAGTGATTTACAGGCCCCCAAGTCTTGGGAAAGAAGCAGCTCAGCCCATATGGCAGGAAATGAGTAGGGCAGCAAAATATAACAATACGGTCAGACTCCGGCGAGCTCACTGATAACGACGGAGAAATGAGCAATAATTTGAATAAATATTTTTCAACAGTTTTCACCACCGAAAATTTAAACATGATACCCGAGGCACCGACTCTATTCAGAGATAGTGAAGAAAACAAATTAAGTGAGATAGTAATGACTAGTAACGATGTTAGTAAGCAAATAGACAAACTAAAGCCTAATAAGTCACCTGGTCCCGATGAGATATTTGCCAGAGTATTAAAGGAATGTAAGGAAGAGCTTAGTTTGCCCTTAGCAAAGTTGTTTAACATGTCCTTAAAAACAGGTGTAGTACCAGAATCCTGGAGGATAGCGAATGTAATACCGATTTTCAAGAAGGGGGATAGATCACTATCCTCTAACTACCGCCCAATCAGTCTAACATCAATAGTAGGCAAATTACTGGAAGCAATCACTTCAAACTCTATTCGAAATCACCTGGAGAAGCACAGATTGATCAATGATTCCCAGCATGGCTTCACAAGCGGACGTTCTTGCCTAACTAATCTATTAACATTCTTTTCATCAGTTTTCGAATCAGTGGACGAGGGGCACAATTATGATGTGGTATATCTCGACTTTAGCAAAGCCTTCGACAGAGTCCACCACGAAAGACTAATTAGAAAGGTAGAAGCTCATGGCATCAAAGGTGACATCCTTAAATGGATTAGGGCGTGGTTACAGGACAGGAAACAGGAGTGAGCATTAACGGCACTAAGTCCCATTGGAGCAACGTCACAAGTGGAGTTCCCCAAGGCTCAGTACTTGGACCATTATTGTTTATTATATACATAAACGACATAGATATCGGCATAGACAGCAACATAAGTAAATTTGCTGATGACACTAAAATAGGACGTGTTATCAAATCTGACGAGGACTCGGCAAAACTACAGGAAGATCTAAACAAATTTTTCGAATGGTCTGAAAAATGGCAGATGAAATTCAATGTCGACAAATGTAAAGTACTCAGTATAGGAGATGTAAACAGAGAAACCAGATACCAGATGAACAACGATGCCATAGAGAAATCCGACTGCGAGAGAGATTTAGGAGTAATGATAAGTAGGAACCTTAAGCCAAGTAAACAATGTGTTTTTGCTCGTAACAAGGCTAATAAAGTACTTGGGTTCATACAAAGGAGTGTTAGTTACAAGACTAGCGAGGTCATCCTAAAACTGTATCTTGCTCTTGTGAGACCACACCTGGATTACGCAGTTTAGTTCTGGTCACCGTATTACAGAATGGATATAGAATCCTTGGAAAGAATTCAGAGGAGAATGACAAGACTAATCCCGGGCATTAGGAACCTTGAGTATAGAGACAGGTTAAAGCATCTTAATTTGCACTCCCTCGAGAGACGTAGAGCGAGGGGCGACCTGATAGAGGTGTATAAGTGGAAGGCAGGGCTAAACAAAGGGGACATTACAAAGGTACTCAAATTATCCAACCAGGAGCGAACTCGTAACAATGGTTTTAAATTAGACAAATTTAGATTTAGGCGTGAAATAGGTAAACACTGGTTTGGAAACAGAGTAGTGGATGAATGGAACAAGTTACCAAATATCATCATTAACTCGAATACGCTGAATTGCTTCAAACATAGGTTGGATGCTCATATGAGCAATAGGGGTTGGGTGTAAACGGGACTGCCCAGTATGGGCCAATAGGCCCGCTGCAGTTTCCTCCATTCTTATGTTCTTATGTTAATATTGATTGGGACAACATTGTAGGTGACTATGAATCTGAAGACTTCCTATACGCAGTACAGGACAATTTTTTGAAACAACTCATTACAGAACCTACTACAGGTAACAATATATTAGACCTAGTATTAACAAATAAAGAAAATATTATCAGAGATATCACAGTAGGGGAAGAACTAGGTAACAGTGATCACAGAGAAATCAGGTTCACCCTAAATTGGGAAACGAAAAACAATGACAATATGGTCAGAGTCCCAAACTTTCGATTGGTGGATTATGAGGGGTTAACAAGGTACCTAGGTGAGGTCACCTGGAAACAGTCAGGTCAGTCACCAGTAGGAACGGGTGAGGTCACAGATGACACAACAATTGATCATGACTACAATATATTCACTCGTATACTACGTAAAGCACAAGAACAAAATATACCATACAGAAAAATTAGATCAAATAAGAATGAACCAAGGTGGATGACCAGAAAACTTAAACATGACATAGGAATAAAGGAAGGAATTTATAAGAAATTAAAGGCAGGGGAGGAGCAGCTTAGAAATAGGTATAATGAACTAACTATGAATGTTAAGAAAATTGTAAGGAAGGCAAAGAGGGACTAAGAAATCAGGATAGCGAGAGAATCCAAGGCGAATCCCAAGGAATTTTTCCAGGTATACAAAACAAAGGTCAAGGACAAAGTTGGGCCTTTAAAGTCAGGGAGGGGGAAAGTGATCGATGACAGTGAGGAAATAAGCAAGGAATTAAACAGCTACTTTTTATCAGTTTTCACAGAAGAAATTCACGAGGAAATTCCAGAGGTGGAACTGATATTTAGGGGAAATGAAGAAGAGAAATTAAAGAATATCACTATCAGAAAAGAGGACGTTCTTAAGAAGATAAATAAATTAAAGAAGACAAAATCCCCAGGGCCGGATGAAATTTTCCCTCGAGTTTTGAAAGAGTGTAAGGAACAGATTAGCGGACCCCTCGTAAATTTATTTACAAAATCATTAGACACGGGAGTTGTGCCAGACTTGTGGAAACAGGCAAATGTAGTACCCATATTCAAAAAGGGAGACAGAGCATCAGCATCAAATTACCCGCCGATTAGTTTGACGTCAGTAGTGGGAAAATTTCTTGAATCAATTATAGCAAATAGCATCCGATCGCATTTAAAGAAAAGCAAATTAATCTACGACTCTCAACATGGGTTTACAAAGAGAAAATCTTGTCTAACAAATCTGCTGACGTTTTTTAGGAAAGTCTTCGAGGTAGTAGATAATGACGAAAATTACGATGTTATTTACTTAGACTTTAGCAAAGCATTTGACAGAGTACCACATCAGAGGCTTCTGAGAACAGTTAAGGCTCATGGTATCGAGGGGAAAGTTTTAAATTGGATAAAATCGTGGCTCACCGATAGAACACAGAGGGTCAGCGTAAATGGTGTTAAATCTTAGTGGGGCTGTGTAACTAGTGGGGTTCCCCAGGTGTCAGTACTGGGCCCACTCTTGTTCATAATCTATATAAACGGTCTAAATACTGGGATCAGCAAGTTTGCAGACGACACCAAAATAGGGCGGCAGATTAATTCAGGGCAGGATGCAAATGCACTAGAGGAGGATTTAAATAAACTGCAGGAGTGGTCAGAGAAATGGCAAATGAAATTCAACACCAGCAAGTGTAGCGTACTTAATATTGGTAGAACAAATACTGTCAAAGTATAAAGCCTTAACAACATCAACCTAGAAAGGTCGACTTGTGAAAGAGACCTAGGGGTACTTGTAAGCCCGGACCTACGGCCTAGAAAACAGTGCACTAATGTTCGAAATAAAGTAAACAGAGTATTAGGTTTTATATCTAAAAGTGTAAGTAATAAGAGTGCAGAGGTCCTATTGCAACTATATCTTGCGTTAGTCAGGCCGCACCTCGATTATGCGGTTCAGTTCTGGTGCCCTTATTATAGAATGGATATCAATTCACTGGAGTCGGTGCAGCGAAAAATGACAAAAATGATTCCGGGACTTAGAAACCTTCCATATCAAGATAGGCTAAAGAAACTAAACTTGCATTCCCTAGAAAGACGAAGAGTGCGGGGAGATATGATAAAAGTATTTAAGTGGGTGAAAGGAATCAATAAAGGTTTGTTAAAGTAATTAACAAACTGAAGCCTCATAAATCGCCTGGTCCAGACGAGGTATATGCTAGAATATTAAAAGAATGTAGAGATGAGTTGAGTAATCCATTAGCAGTTTTATTTAATAAGTCATTAGAATCGGGCCTAGTGCCAGAAGCTTGGAAACTTGCAAATGTAGTTCCGATTTTCAAAAAGGGTGATAAATCAATAGCATCAAATTACCGTCCCATTAGTCTCACGTCAATCATAGGCAAGTTGCTAGAGTCAATTATTGTTACAAAAATCAGAAGCCACCTTGAAACATTCAACTTAATTCATTCTTCTCAGCACGGGTTCACCCAGGGACGTTCTTGTCTCACAAATTTGCTTTGCTTTTTCTCAGAAGTATTTGAAGCGGTAGATAATGATAAGTCATATGATATAATTTATTTAGATTTCAGTAAAGCATTCGATAGAGTCCCTCATGAGAGATTGATAAGGAAGGTAGAAGCACATGGAATAGGTGGATCAGTATTAAAATGGATTAGGTCATGGTTAACTGGTAGGAAACAAAGAGTCAGCATAAATGGATTAAAATCAGACTGGGGTGCGGTCAAAAGCGGAGTTCCCCACGGAACTGTATTAGGCCCTCTGCTGTTTGTTATATTCATTAATGATCTTGATTTAGGCATAACTAGTAGGATTAGTAAATTTGCAGATGATACCAAAATGGGGAGAGTGATAAATTCAGACAGTGACTTTGAACACCTTCAAAGAGATCTAGATGCCTTACATGAGTGGTCAGTAGACTGGCAAATGAATTTTAATACTGATAAATGCAAGGTACTACAGATAGGGAAGACGAATACAAACGTTAAGTATAAACTAGGTAACACGGAAATAGAAAACTCAGTTTGTGAAAAAGATCTAGGTGTATTTGTTAGCAACGACTTGAAACCTAGAAAACAATGTATTAGCATTCGCAACAAGGCAAACAGGATTCTTGGGTTCATATCTAGGTCTGTGAGTAACAGAACTGCTGACGTTATCTTGAAACTTTACCTAGCATTAGTGAGGCCACACATGGATTATGCGGTTCAGTTCTGGTGTCCTTATTATAGAATGGACATAGATTCTTTGGAGAGAGTACAAAGAAGAATGACAAAAATGATCCATAATATTAGAAACCTTCCATATGAAGAAAGACTGAAAAGCTTAGGCTTACATTCATTAGAGAGGCGTAGAGTTAGGGGAGATATGATAGAGGTGTACAAGTGGGTAAGTGGGATTAACAAGGGTAAAATGGAAGATGTTCTGAAGCTCAGTAATAACGAAATAACTAGAACAAATGGCTTTAAATTAGATAAATTCCGATTCAGAAAGGATATAGGCAAGCACTGGTTTGATAATAGAGTTGTGGATATGTGGAATAGGCTACCGAGTGCTATAGTAGGATCGGGGACGCTAGGGAGCTTCAAGACGAAGTTGGATAGGCACATGGAAGTGCTGGGATGGGTGTAAAAGGGATCTGCCCTGTATGGGCCAGTCGGCCTCCTGCAGTATCCCACTTTCTTATGTTCTTATGTTCTTATTATAATATCCGAGCAAGATAGGACTCGTAGCAACGGATTTAAGTTGGATAAGTTTAGGTTTAGGAGGGAGATAGGAAGAAACTGGTTCACAAATAGGGTGGTGGACGAGTGGAACAAGCTTAGCAACTTTGTAGTAAGTGCTGGAACGCTGGAAAGTTATAAAAGGAGGCTAGATAGATTCATGGATGATAGAGAGTGGTAGTAACTCTCGACAGGAGCTGCCATGCACAGGCCAACCGGCCTATTGCAGACTCCTTATTTTCTTATGTTCTTATATGCTGATTCAATGTAAATTTGTAAAATGATTTTAATAAATAAATGTCTATCGATCTATCTATCTGTCTATCCATTTATCCATCTATCTATTTCTCTATTTAACGTCTTTTGTCATGTGCAGTATTTGTGACGCATTGTGGCAGTGTATACTATACTCTGGTGAATATATTGTGATCCTTTCTGTAATTCACAATACTCTGCTTTTATCATGTCCTCTCTTGTGTGTGTGTGTGTGTGTGTGTGTGTGTGTGTGTGTGTGTGTGCGAATGATTCTTTTATTTATAATTTTCTATTACTCTAAAATATGATTTAGTTCCCCCGTGACTGTAATAAACATGGCCTAGGAGTTACCTAAAGCTAACTAAACACTCGCATTTTTGTTTTGGCCGCTAATGTTTTATAATGACGTTAAAGATACAAAATAATAAAACACGAGATAAAACATACTAGGGTGTTTTTGGTGGTAGTGGGTCGCGCCGCCAAGAGAGAGGTTTATAAGAGTATTGTGCAGTTTATGGTGAGGTTAAGTCAAGCCGCACCGCGGGAACCTCCGGACCTCCCACTGGTCACCATGGCAACCCAAGACGCTTAAACACCACATGGGGCGAGGTGCCACGTCGTCATTATTATTACCCTGGAGGTGAAAAATGTGAAGGAAGGAGAATGGAAGGAAGAAAGGAAGGATGTGGAGAATAATGAAGGTTAGAGTTCACGAGGAAAGAAAATTCAAAATGGAAACGAGAGAAGTAACGATAAAAGGGGGTCAAATATATATAAAAAGTGACTATTGTAGAAAGTTGCCCCCAGACTATACCAGGAGCAAAGTTGGCAATCAGTGATTATTGCCCGGAGTGGAGGAGGAGGAGGGGCGTTGTGGCAGGGAAGGAGGGACTCGAGGGAGGGAGTCAATACATCAGGTTATGGACCTTTTATAGGACATTTATATTCAATTTTCTCCCACGTGTTATAAAATATTTTAATTTCATGTCAGGGCTACCAACGGCTAGTGATTTGCCTTCCAAGGCTACCAACTGCTAGTGATTTGTCTTCCACTCTACCAACTGCTAGTGATTTGTCTTCCAAGGCTACCAACTGCTAGTGATTTGTCTTCCAAGGCTACCAACTGCTAGTGATTTGTCTTCCAAGGCTACCAACTGCTAGTGATTTGTCTTCCAAGGCTACCAACTGCTAGTGATTTGTCTTCCAAGGCTACCAACTGCTAGTGATTTGTCTTCCAAGGCTACCAACTGCTATTAATATATTTAACAGACTCTACTCATATGTTCCCACTCTAGTTTATTAAGGAGACCAGTCAATCTATTTACCACCACTACCATCAGCTGTTTGTCTCCCAAATTGTGTCAACTTTATTATCTTCTTCTCCTTCTTTCCCTTCTCCTCATCCTTTTCCTCCCCCTCATCCTCTTCCTCCCCCACATCCTCATCCTACCCCTCATCTTCATCCTCATCCCCCCCCCCTCATCTTCATCCTCCCCTCTTCTCTATCCTCTTCCTCCCCCTGCTCCATCTCCTCCTCTTCCTCCTCCTCTTCATCATCATCCTCTTCCTCCTCCTCTTCTTCCCCCCTCCTTATTTCCTCTTCCTCCTCCTCATCTTCACCCTCTTCCTCCTCCTCATCCTCTTCTTCCTCCCCCTCCTCATCCCCCATTTCTCCTTATCTTCCGTTTCCTCCTCCGTTCATGAATACAAAGAGATTTATTTTCCGGCCGCTTCCTTCCTTCATCCTTCTGTGTAATGGTAAATATAGGAAGGAGGTAATAACTGGTCACTTATTAACCTCGGGTACTTGTATGGCTGCTGGGTATGACTGTTGGGTATGGCTGTTGGGTATGACTGCTGGGTATGCGTGTTGGATATGACTGCTGGGTATGCGTGTTGGGTATGACTGCTGTGTAAGACTGTTGGATATGGCTGAAAGGGCTGTAACGAGCGGGATGGTTGTCCGCCGCTCGTTTGCTTGTTCGCGGCCCCACTACGGGGCGGGGGAGACGGAGGTGAGAGGTGGCTGCTGCCTCGTCGCACGCCAGACACCATCCAGCCTTGAACACAGCTGTTACTTCGCCCGTTGTTCGATTGCAACTCTGGTTGTGTACTCCTCTGAGGTTCCTGGAACTCGTGGGCTGATTCCACGGTCCTTCACTATCCGGCTGTCAACTCTGGTCACCTACTCCAGCTACTGTCACGGCTCCACGTCATCGCTACTTCCTCCACGCCCTATCCACCGTCCGTGCCCTGGCGTCTCCCATGTGTAGCAAGACATCGCCCACCAACGCCGATGCCAAGTGAGGAAGCTGCCATGGACCTTCTCCCTGAGAGCAGATCACAGCGTTACCAGAACATTCCGCCATGCTGGTTAGGAGGAAGTTTCATCTGCAGCCGTAGGAAATACCTGTACTTTGTTGTATTAATTGTTTTGTTTTAAGTAATTGTTTGACTCCAGTGCTGTTTATTTAATATTTGTGTGAGTGGTGTCAGAGTTAAATTATTGTCATTATTTTCGTAGTAAAGAGATGTCAATCTCTAATGGTTGTTTATTACCCCTTGGAAACCCATGGTTCTTGACTTTCCTTTTATAAGATCCTGATTAGGCTGGTAAGGGATTTATATCCCAAAGGCCAGACCTTTACAATGGCTGTTGGGTATGACTGTTGGGTATGGCTATTGGGTGTGGCTATTGGGTATGGCTACTGGGTATGACTGTTAGGATATGACTGTTGGGTGTGGCTATTGGGTATGATTTTTTCTTCTATGTTCTGGTTTTATGTTGGTATGCTTGGTATTTCTGTTCTCAGGGATACCAGCCACTAATAATACGTCTTGTCTGTTTGATTTTGTTTAGTGCCAGATGTCAATGACTTTCAGCAGCGCCACAGGTCAGAGTGCCAGCAATGCCAGAGATAAGACTACCAACAGTGCCAAGGATCAAAGACTACCAACCGTGCCAAGGATCAAAGACTACCAACAGTGCCAAGGATCAAAGACTACTAACAGTGCCAATGACCAAAGGCTACCAACAGTGCCAAGAACCAAAGACTACCAACAGTGCCAAGAACCAAAGACTACCATCAATGCCAAGGATCAAAGACTACTAACAGTGCCAATGACCAAAGACTACTAACAGTGCCAATGACCAAAGGCTACCAACAGTGCCAAGAACCAAAGGCTACCAACAGTGCCAAGAACCAAAGACTACCAACAGTGCGGTGGACAAAATGTTTCCAGCTTCCAGCAGTGCCATGGATAAAAGATCTGCCAGTCTCCAGAAACGGCCAAGTTTAAAAGAGTTTCCGGTTTCCAGTTGGTGTTAAAGATTTAACACTCTCCATTTTCCGGGAGTGCCACACACACTTGCGTCTCTCTTTAATCGTAATGCCTGGCAGAGCCACCAGATTATAATGTAGCCGTGGCGGAGCTGGGCTGAGGGGCCGGTCTCGGGCTTTCTGCTGTTGTAATGCTGTTATTTAGAGGACATATATACAATAAAACCTCTATTGAATGGACTATTATCATTTCATTATTATCAAGGTGTTCTCACTCCTCATTATCTATTTTGTTTTGTTATTGATTTTATCAAAGTTTGTCCTCATTTAAATATTAAGTGTCAGAGCGGATGAGTGTATGTTTACCTCGGTGTGGGGGAGAGGGGGACCACGAGCCGGTCTACCCTCACAAGGCGTGTCGCGTCGCGTCGGCTCTACCGCCATCAATCAAGGATTTTTATTGAGATAATGACGATTACATTATCAGGAATCAATGTCTCGATCGTGAGGCGCTATAGTGTATTGTATTTTTATAATATATTTACTTAAGGTAGAGTTTTACTGTGATATTAAGGCCATTTAAACGTTATTCTCTTGTTTTAACTTCAGTCAACCAGTTATGTATTTTTATATCTTCAGTGAGGAACGGGCTATTGAGAGACCATTTGGGAGATAAGGAAGACCCACTGGGGACTTGAGGCACAGTCCGAGTAGAGCTCAGTACTATCGCCTTGAATATCAAATAGGTTCCAATGCTGATAGGCCCTAGTCCTAATATGCCCCAGGGCTGATTGACCCCAGTGCTGATAGACCCAGTGCTATCAGAATCCTGTTGTAAATAGGTCGCAGTTATAATGGATCTTCGTCCCAATAGGCCCCAGTGCTAATAGACGCCAGTGCTGATCCAACACCACCATCACTACCACCACCACGGGCACACAGTTACCACTCCAAAGCACCTCATCACTACCCGGCGCCTCGTATCATGGAGGAGCCGATTCACAAACTCATTTTACCGGAATACTCATACTGGTCCTGACAGATTCTTTAAATGGCACTCGGTTATTCACCCTCAGTGTCCCGCTTGAGTGTAAGTCTGAAAATAGGAACATTATTGGCGCGTGTGATGAGCGCCAGCTGGTGGAGAGTGGCGCGTTCTTGGCGGGTTTTCTCCGGAATCTGGCTATATTATTATCACGCCACCTGTGTTTTGCTATGTGTGTATGTGTGTGTGTTTAAATTTCTCTCTCTCTCTCTCTCTCTCTCTCTTTTGACATCTCGAGAAATGCTTGAATGTTTCCTTCCCATCCGAGAAAATATTCCAGTACAGGATGAAGAAGTTATGTGGTCCATTTGGGTGTTTGTGGCGTAAAACGAATCTCAAACCTTTCCACGGCGTGTGTTTGTGACAGGAGAGGAATACGTGAACACAACCTCAGCAACACTCATACCTCAACAACACATGCCTCAGCAACATTCATACCTCAGCAACACTCACACAACCTCAGCAACACTCACACAACCTCAGCAACACTCACACAACCTCAGAGACACTCACACAAACTCAGCAACACTCACACAACCTCAGCAACACTCACACAAACTCAACAACACTCATAACTCAGAAACACTCATACCTAAGCAACACTCACACCTCAGCAACACTCATACCTCAACAACACTCATACCTCAGCAACACTCATACCTCAGCAACACTCACAGAACCTCAGCAACACTCACAGAACCTCAGCAACACTCCACACAACCTCAGCAACACTCATACCTCAGCAACACTCATACCTCAGCAACACTCATACCTCAACAGCACTCATACCTCAGCAACCTCATACCTCAGCAACTCCACAACCTCAGCAACACTCACACAACCTCAGCAACCTCACACAACCACAACAACACTCATACCTCAGCAACACTCTGCACAACCTCAGCAACACTCACACACCTCAACAACACTCACACAACATCAGCAACACTCACACAACCTCAACAACACTCACACAACCACAGCAACATTCACACAACCTCAGCAACATTCACACAACCTCAGCAACACTCACACAACCTTAGCAACACTCATACATCTGCAACACTCACACAACCACAGCAACACTCACACAACCTCAGCAACACACACAAACTCAGCAGCATTCAAACAACCTCAGCAACACTCATAACTCAACAACACTCATTCCTAAGCAACACTCATACCTCAGCAACTCCCACAACCTCAACAACACACACAAACTCAGCAACACTCACACAACCTCAGCAACACTGACACCTCAGCAACTCACACAACCTCAGCAACACTCAAACAACCTCAGCAACACTCACACAACCTCAACAACACTCATAACTCAGAAGCACTCATACCTTAGCAACACCATACCAGCAACTCACACAACCTCAGCAACACTCACACAACCACAGCAACACTACACAACTTCAGCAAATTCACACAACCTCAGCAACACTCACACAACCACAGCAACACTCATAACTCAGCAACACTCATACCTCAGCAACACTCATACCTCAGCAACTCACACAACCTCAGCAACACTCACACAACCTCAGCAACATTCACAAAACCTCAGCAACACTCACAACAACAACAACACTCACACACCTCAGCAACACTCGCACAACCTCAGCAACACTCACACAACCTCAGCAACACCTACACCTCAGCAACACTCACACAACCAGCAACACTCACACAACCACAGCAACACTTACACAACCACAGCAACACTCATACAACCTCAGCAACACTCATACAACCTCAGCAACACTCTCACACAACGTCAGCAACACTCACACAACCACAGCAACATTCATACAACCTCAGCAACACTCATACAACCTCAGCACACACAACGTCAGCAACACTCACACAACCACAGCAACACTCACACAACCACAGCAACACTCACACAACTTCAGCAACATTCACACAACCTCAGCAACATTCACACAACCACAGCAACACTCATACCTCAGCAACACTCATACCTCAGCAACTCACACAACCTCAGCAACACTCACACAACCTCAGCAACACTCACACAACCTCAGCAACACTCACACAACAACAACAACACTCACACCTCAGCAACACTCGCACAACCTCAGCAACACTCACACAACCTCAGCAACACTCATACCTCAGCAACACTCACACAACCACAGCAACACACTCACACAACCTCAGCAACACTCACACAATGTCAGCAACACTCACACACCACGGCAACACCTCACAAGACCTCAGCAACACTCATAAAACCACAGCAACACTACACAACCTCAGCAACACTCACACAACCACAGCAACACTCACACAGCCTCAGCAACACTCACACAACCTCAGCAACACTCACACAACATCAGTAACACTCATACCAGCAACACTCACACAACCTTAGCAACACTCACGCAACCTTAGCAACACTCATAACTCAACAACACTCACACAACCTCAGCAACACTCATACCTCAGCAACACTCACACAACCACAGCAACACTCATACCTCAGCAACACTCACACAACCACAGCAACACTCACACAACCACAGCAACACTCATACCTCAGCAACACTCACACAACCACAGCAACACTCACCCAACCACAGCAACACTCACACAACCTCAGCAACACTAACACAACCACAGCTACACTTACACAACGTCAGCAACACTCACACAACCACAGCAACACTCACACAACCACGGCAACACTCACACAACCTCACCAACACCCAAACAACGTCAGCAACACTCACAGAAACTCAGCAACATTCAAAACAACCTCAACAACACTCACACCTTAGCAACACTCACACAACCTCAGCAACACTCACACACCTCAGCAACACTCACACAACCTCAGCAACACTTAAACCTCAGCAACACTCGTACCCAAACAACACTCATACCTCAGAAACACCTCATACCTCAGCAACACTCATATCTCAGCAACTCACACAACCTCTGCAACACTCACACACCTCAGCAACACTCACACAAACTCAGCAACATTCAAACAACCTCAGCAACACTCATAACTCAGCAACATTCATACCTAAGCAACACTCATACCTCAGTAACCCACACAACCTCAACAACACACACAAACTCAGCAACATTCACACAACCTCAGCAACACACATACCTCAGCACCACACAATCACAGCAACACTCACACAACCCGGCAACACTCACAACCTCAGCAACACCACACAACCACAGCAACACTCATACCTCAGCAACACTCACACAACTACAGCAACACTCATACCTCAGCAACACTCACACCTCAGCAACACTACACAACCTCAGCAACACTCACCAAACTCAGTAATACTCATACCTCAGCAACACTCACACAACCACAGCAACACTCACACAACCTCAGCAACACTCACAGAATGTCAGCAACACTCACACACCACGACAACACTCACACAACCTCAGCGACACTCATACAACCACAGCAACACTCACACAACCTCAGCAACACTCCACACAACCACAGCAACACTCACAGAGCCTCAGCAACACTCACACAACCTCAGCAACACTCATACCTCAGCAACACTAACACAACCACAGCAAAACTCATACCTCAGATACACTCACACAACCTCAGCAACACTAACACAACCACAGCTACACTTAAGCAACGTCAGCAACATTCACACAACCAAAGCAACACTCACAACCAGGGCAACACTCACCTCAGCAACACCCAAACAACCTCAGCAACACAGAAACTCAGCAACATTCAAACAACCTCAACAACACTCATAATTCAGCAACACTCACACCTTAGCAACACTCACACAACCTCAGCAACACTCATACGTCAGCAACACTCACACCTCAGCAACACTCACACAACCAGCAACACTCATACCTCAGCAACACCTCATACCACAGCAACTCACACAACCTCAGCAACACTCATATCCAGCAACTCACACAACCTCTGCAACACTCACACAACCAGCAACACTCAAACAAACTGAGCAAACATTCAAACAACCTCAGTAACCCTCACAACTCAGCAACACTCATACCCAAGCAACACTCATACCTCAGCAACACTCATACCTCAGCAACACCCATATCTCAGCAACTCACACAACCCTGCAACACTCACACAACCTCAGCAACACCACACAAACTCAGCAACATTCAAACAACAACCTCAGCAACACTCATAACTCAGCAACATTCATACCTAAGCAACACCTCATACCTCAGCAACTCACACAACCTCAACAACACACACACAAACTCAGCAACACTCACAAAACCTCAGCAACACTCATACCTCAGGAATTCACACAACCTCAGCAACACTACACAACCTCAGCAACACTCACACAACCTCAGCAACACCACACAACCTTAGCAACACTCATACATCTGCAACACTCACACAACCACACAGCAACACTACAAACCAGCAACACTCACACGACGTCAACAACACTCCCAACCACAGCTACACTCACACAACGTTAGCAACACTCACACAACCACAGCAACACTCACACAACCACGGCAACACACACACAACCTCAGCAACACCCAAACAACCTCAGCAACACTCACACAACCACAACACTCATACCTCAGCAACACTCACACAACCTCAGCAACAGTCACACAACCTCAGCAGCACTCAAACCTTAGCAACCCTCACACCAGCACCACTCACACAACCTCAGCAACACCCATACCTCAGCAACTCACACAACCTCAGCAACACTCATACCTCAGCAACACTCACAACTACAGCAACACTCATACCAGCAACACTTACACCTCAGCAACACTCACACAACCTCAGCAACACCCACACAACCTCAGCAACACTCATACAACCTCAGCAACACTCACACAACCACAGCAACACTCACACAACCACAGCAACACTCACACAACCTCAGCAACACTCACACAAACTCAGCAACGTTCAAACAACCTCAGCAACACTCATAACTCAGCAACACTCACACCTTAGCAACACTCACACAACCTCAGCAACACTCATACCTCAGCAACACTCACAGAACCTCAGCAACACTCATACCTCAGCAACTCCACAACCTCAGCAACACTCACACAACCTCAGCAACACTCACACAAACTCAGCAACATTCAAACAACCTCAGCAACACTCATAACTCAGCAACACTCATACCAAACAACACTCATACCTCAGCAACACTCATACCAGCAACACTCATACCTCAGCAACTCACACACAACTCGCAGCAACACTCACACAACCTCAGCAACACTCACACAAACTCAGCAACATTCAAACAACCTCAGCAACACTCATAACTCAGCAACATTCATACCTAAGCAACACTCATACCTCAGCAACTCACACAACCTCAACACACACAAAACTCAGCATCACTCACACAACATCAGCACACTACACCAGCACACAACCTCAGCAACACTCACACAACCTCAGCAACACTCACACAACCTCAGCAACACTCACACAACCTAGCAACACTCATACATCTGCAACACTCACACAACCACAGCAACACTCACACAACCTCAGCAACACTCACACAACGTCAGCAACACTCACACAACCACAGCAACACTCACACAACCACGGCAACACTCACACAACCTCAGCAACACACACAAACTCAGCAGCATTCAAACAACCTCAGCAACACTCATAACTCAGCAACACTCATACCTAAGCAACACTCATACCTCAGCAACTCCCACAACCCTCAACAACACACACACAAACTCAGCAACACTCACACAACCTCAGCAACACTGATACCTCAGCAACCTGGCCACACAACCTCAGCAACACTCACACAACCTCAGCAACACTCACACAACCCTCAACAACACTCACACAACCTTAGCAACACTCATACCTCTGCAACACTCACACAACCTCAGCAACACACCACACAACTCCTGCAACACTCACACAACCTCAGCAACTCTCACACAACCAGCAAACACTCTCACACAACCTCAGCAACACTCACACAAATCCCCAGCAACACTCACACAAACTCCCCAGCAACACTCACAACCCCAGCAACACTCACACAACCTCAGCAACACTCACACAACCTCACCAACACCACACAACCTCACCAACACTCATACAACCTCAGCAACACTCACACAACCTTAGCAACACACACACAACCTCAACAACACCCACACAACCTCAGCAACACTCACACAACCTCAGCAACACTCACACAACCTCAACAACACTCACACAAATCCTCAGCAACACTCACACAACCTCAACAACACTCACACAACCACAACATCACCAAACAACACTTCAAAGCAACACTCACACAACCTCAACAACACTCACACAACCACAACAACACTCACACACAACATCAGCAACACACTCACACAACCAACAACACTCACACAAACCACAGCAACATTCACACAACCTCAGCAACATTCACACCAACCTCAGCAACACTCACACAACCAGCAACACTCACACAACCTTAGCAACACTGCCATATTCACCACACAACCACAGCAACACCTCACACAACCTCAGCAACACACACAAACTCAGCAGCATTCAAACAACCTCAGCAACACTCATAACTCAACAACACTCATTCCTAAGCAACACTCATACCTCAGCAACTCCCCACAACCTCAACAACACACACACACAAACCTCAGCAACACTCACACAACCTCAGCAACACTGACACCCCAGCAACTCACACAACCCTCAGCAACACTCAAACAACCCCAGCAACACCACACACAACCTCAACAACACTCACACAACCTTAGCAACACTCATACCTCTGCAACACTCCACACAACCTCAGCAACACTCACACAACCTCAGCAACACTCACACAACCCCAGCAACTCCCACACAACCTCAGCAACACCACACAACCTCAGCAACACTCCACACAACCTCAGCAACACTCACACAACCTCAGCAACACTCACACAACCTCAGCAACACTCATACAACCTCAGCAACACTCACACAACCCTGTAGCAACACTCATACAACCTCAGCAACACTCACACAACCTCAGCAACACACACACACAACCCCAGCCAACATTCACACAACCTCAAAACACCACACAAACCAGCAACACTCACACAACCTCAACAACACCTCACACAACCTCAGCAACACTCACACAACCTCAACAACACTCACACAACCACAACATCACTCACACACAACATCAGCAACACCTACACAACCTCAACAACATTCACACAACCACAGCAACATCTACACAACCCCAGCAACATTCAAACAACCTCAGCAACACCCAAACAACCCTGCAACACTCACACAACCACAACAACATTCATACCCTCAGCCACACTCACACAACCTAGCAACACTCCACACACACAACCTCAGCAACACTCATACTTCACAACACTCACACAACCTCAGCAACACCTTCACACAACCACACAGCAACATTCACACTACCTCAGCAACATTCACACACACCCCTCAGCAACACTGACACATCCACAGCAACACCTTCCATACAACCTCAGCAACACTCACACAACCTCAGTAACACTCACACAACCTCAGCAACACTCACAAAACCTCAGCAACACCTACACAACCCCAGCAACACCCACCACCCCTCAACAAACACCACACAACCACAACAACACCTGCCACAAACCAGCAACACTCACACACAACCCTGTAACATTCACACACAACCTCAGCAACACTGACAAATCCACAGCAACACTCCACATAACCACAGCCACACTCACACTCAACCCCAGCAACACCTACATAACTTCAGCAACACTCACACAACGTCAGCAACACTCACACAGCCACAGCCACACCACACAACCACAGCTACACCCACACAACGTCAGCAACACTCATACAACCACAGCAACACTCACACACCTTAGCAACACTCACACAACCACAGCAACACACACACAGCCTCAGCAACACTCACACAACCTCAGCAACACTCACACAACATCAGCAACACTCCATACCTCAGCAACACCAAACAACCCCAACACTCATACCTCAGCAACACTCACACAACCCTCAGCAAGCAAGCACATACCTCAGCAACACTCACACAACCACACAGCAACACTCTTACCTCAGCAAACACTCATACAACCACAGCAATATTCACACAACCTCAACAGGCTCACACAACCTCAGCAACACTCACACAACCTCAGCAACACTCACACAACCTTAGCAACACTCATACTCCTGCAACACTCACACAACCTCAGCAACACTCACACAACCTCAGCAACACTCACACAACCTCAGCAACTCCCACAACCTCAAAGCAACACCACACAACTGCCAGCAACACTCACACAACTCACAGCAACACTCACACAACCTCAGCAACACTACACAACCTCCAGCAACACTCACACAACCTCAGCAACACCTCACACAAACCTCAGCAACACTCACACAACCTCAGCAACACTCATACAACCTCAGCAACACCACACAACCTCAGCAACACACACACAACCCCAACAACACCTCACACAACCAGCAACACCACACAACCCCAGCAACACTCACACAACCTCAACAACACTCACACAACCTCAGCAACACTCACACAACTCAACAACACTCACACAACCACAACATCACTCACACAACATCAGCAACACTCACACAACATCAACAACACTCACACAAACTCACAACAACACTCACTTAGCAACACTCATACCCTGCAACACTCACACAACCTCAGCAACACTCACACAACCTCAGCAACACTCACACAACCTCAGCAACTCTCCCACAACCTCAGCAACACTCACACAACCTCAGCAACACTCACACAACCTCAGCAACACTCACACAACCTCAGCAACACTCACACAACCTCAGCAACACTCACACAACCTCAGCAACACTCACACAACCTCAGCAACACTCACACAACCTCAGCAACACTCATACAACCTCAGCAACACTCACACAACCTCAGCAACACACACACAACCTCAACAACACCACAACCTCAGCAACACTCACACAACCTCAGCAACACTCACACAACCTCAACAACACTCACACAACCTCAGCAACACTCACACAACCTCAACAACACTCACACAACCACAACATCACTCACACAACATCAGCAACACTCACACAACATCAACAACACTCACACAACCACAACAACACTCACACAACATCAGCAACACTCACACAACCTCAACACCACACAACCACAGCAACACTCACACAACCTCAGCAACACTCACACAACCTCAGCAACACTCACACAACCTCAACAACACTCACAACCTCAGCAACACTCACACAACCTCAACAACACTACACAACCACAACATCACCTCACACAACATCAGCAACATCACACAACATCAACAACACTCACACAACCACAACAACACTCACACAACATCAGCAACACTCACACAACCTCAACAACACTCACACAACCACAGCAACATTCACACAACCTCAGCAACATTCACACAACCTCAGCAACACTCACACAACCTTAGCAACACTCATACATCTGCAACACTCACACAACCACAGCAACACTCACACAACCTCAGCAACACACACAAACTCAGCAGCATTCAAACAACCTCAGCAACACTCATAACTCAACAACACTCATACCTAAGCAACACTCATACCTCAGCAACTCCCACAACCTCAACAACACACACAAACTCAGCAACACTACAACCTCAGCAACACTGACACCTCAGCAACTCACACAACCTCAGCAACACTCAAACAACCCCAGCAACACTCACACAACCTCAACAACACTCACACAACCTTAGCAACACTCATACCTCAGCAACACTCACACAACCTCAGCAACTTCACACAACCTCAGCAACACTCACACAACCTCAGCAACACTCACACAACCTCAGCAACACTCACACAACCTCAGCAACTCACACAACCTCAGCAACACCTACACAACCTCAGCAACACCTCACACAACCTCAGCAACACTCACACAACCTCAGCAACACTCACACAACCTCAGCAACACCCACACAACCTCAGCAACACTCACACAACCTCAGCAACACTCACACAACCTCAGCAACACTCATACAACCTCAGCAACACTCACACAACCTCAGCAACACACACACAACCTCAACAACACTCACACAACCTCAGCAACACTCACACAACCTCAGCAACACTCACACAACCTCAACAACACTCACACAACCTCAACAACACTCACACAACCTCAGCAACACTCACACAACCTCAGCAACACTCACACAACCTTAGCAACACTCATGCACCTCTGCAACACTCACACAACCTCAGCAACACTCACACAACCTCAGCAACACTCACACAACCTCAGCAACTCACACAAACCTCAGCAACACTCACACAACCTCAGCAACACTCACACAACCTCAGCAACACTCACAACCTCAGCAACACTCACACAACCTCAGCAACACTCACACAACCTCAGCAACACTCCACACAACCTCAGCAACACTCAACAACCTCAGCAACACTCATACAACCTCAGCAACACTCACACAACCTCAGCAACACACACACAACCTCAACAACACCACACAACCTCAACAACACTCACACAACCTCAGCAACACCACACAACCTCAACAACACTCACACAACCTCAGCAACACCACAACCTCAACAACACTCACACAACCACAACATCACTCACACAACATCAGCAACACTCACACAACATCAACAACACTCACACAACTACAACACTCACACAACATCAGCAACACTACACAACCTCATCAACACTAAACAACCACAGCAACATTCACACAACCTCAGCAACATTCACACAACCTCAGCAACACTCACACAACCTTAGCAACACTCATACATCTGCAACACCACACAACCACAGCAACACTCACACAACCTCAGCAACACACACACAAACTCAGCAGCATTCAAACAACCTCAGCAACACTCATAACTCAACAACACTCATACCTAAGCAACACTCATACCTCAGCAACTCCCCAACCTCAACAACACACACAACTCAGCAACACTCAACAACCTCAGCAACACTGACACCTCAGCAACTCACACAACCTCAGCAACACTCAAACAACCTCAGTAACACCTCACACAACCTCAACAACACTCACAACCTAGCAACACCATACCTCAGCAACACTCACACAACCTCAGCAACCTCACACAACCTCAGCAACACTCACACAACCTCAGCAACACTCACACAACCTCAGCAACACCACACAACCTCAGCAACTCTCACACAACCTCAGCAACACTCACACAACCTCAGCAACACCTCACACAACCTCAGCAACACTCACACAACCTCAGCAACACCTCACACAACCTCAGCAACACTCACACAACCTCAGCAACACTCACACAACCAGCAACACTCACACAACCTCAGCAACACTCATACAACCTCAGCAACACTCACACAACCTCAGCAACACACACACAACCTCAACAACACCACACAACCTCAGCAACACTCACACAACCTCAGCAACACTCACACAACCTCAACAACACTACACAACCTCAGCAACACTCACACAACCTCAACAACACTCACACAACCACAACATCACTCACACAACATCAGCAACACTCACACAACATCAACAACACTCACACAACCACAACAACACTCACACAACATCAGCAACACTACACAACCTCAACAACACTCACACAACCACAGCAAATTCACACAACTCAGCAACATTCACACAACCTCAGCAACACTCACACAACCTTAGCAACACTACACATCTGCAACACTCACACACCACAGCAACACTCACACAACCTCAGCAACACACACAAACTCAGCAGCATTCAAACAACCTCAGCAACACCAACTCAACAACACTCATACCTAAGCAACACTCATACCTCAGCAACTCCCACAACCTCAACAACACACACAAACTCAGCAACACTCACAACCTCAGCAACACTGACACCTCAGCAACTCACACAACCTCAGCAACACTCAAACAACCTCAGCAACACTCACACAACCTCAACAACACTCACACAACCTTAGCAACACTCATACCTCAGCAACACTCACACAACCTCAGCAACTCTCACACAACCTCAGCAACACTCACACAACCTCAGCAACACTCACACAACCTCAGCAACACTCACCACAACCTCAGCAACACCTCACACAACCTCAGCAACACTCACAGAACCTCAGCAACACTCACACAACCTCAGCACTCATACACAACCTCAGCAACACTACACAACCTCAGCAACACACACACAACCTCAACAACATTCACACAACCTCAGCAACACTCACACAACCTCAGCAACACTCACACAACCCAACAACACTCACACAACCTCAGCAACACTCACACAACCTGAACAACACTCACACAACCAACATCACCACACAACATCAGCAACACTCACACAACCTCCAACAACATTCACACAACCACAGCAACATTCACACAACCCAGCAACATTCAAACAACTCAGCAACACCCAAACAACCTCAGCAACACCCAAACAACCTCAGCAACACTCACACAACCACAACAACATTCATACCTCAGCCACACTCACACAACCTTAGCAACACTCACACAACCTCAGCAACACTCATACTTCAGCAACACTCACACAACCTCAGCAACACTACACAACCACAGCAACATTCACACAACCTCAGCAACATTCACACACCTCAGCAACACTGACACATCCACAGCAACACCTCATACAACCTCAGCAACACCACACAACCTCAGTAACACCACACAACCTCAGCAACACCTCACACAACCTCAGCAACACTCCACACAACCTGCAACACTCACACTCAACAACACTACACAACCACAACAACACCACACAACCACAGCAACACTCACACAACCTCAGCAACATTCACACAACCTCAGCAACACTGACACAACCACAGCAACACTCACATAACCACAGCTACACTCCACTAACCTCAGCAACACTCATATAACTTCAGCAACACTACACAACGTCAGCAACACTCAACAACCACAGCCACACTCACACAACCACAGCTACACTCACACAACGTCAGCAACACTCACACAGCAACACTACACAACCTCAGCAACACACACACAAACTCAGCAGCATTCAAACAACCTCAACACTCATAACTCAACAACACTCATACCTAAGCAACACTCATACCTCAGCAACTCCCCACAACCTCAACACACACAAACTCAGCAACACTCACACAACCTCAGCAACACTGACACCTCAGCAACTCACACAACCTCAGCAACACTCAAACAACCTCAGCAACACTCCTACAACCTCACACAACACTCACACAACCTTAGCAACACTCATACCTCAGCAACACTCACACAACCTCAGCAACTCTCACACAACCTCAGCAACACTCACACAACCTCAGCAACACTCCACACAACCCTCAGCAACACTCACACAACCTCAGCAACACTCACAGAACCTCAGCAACCTCACAGAACCTCAGCAACACTCACACAACCTCAGCAACACTCATACAACCTCCAGCAACACTCACACAACCTCAGCAACACACACACACAACCTCAACAACATTTCACACAACCTCAGCAACACTCACACAACCTCAGCAACACTCACACAACCTCAACAACACTCACACAACCTCAGCAACACTCACACAACCTGAACAACACTCACACAACCACAACATCACTCACACAACATCAGCAACACTCACACAACCTCAACAACATTCACACAACCACAGCAACATTCACACAACCTCAGCAACATTCAAACAACCTCAGCAACACCCAAACAACCTCAGCAACACTCACACAACCACAACAACATTCATACCTCAGCCACACTCCACAACCCTGCAACACTCACACAACCTCAGCAACACTCATGCTTCAACCTCACTCACAACCTCAGCAACACTCACACAACCACAGCAACATTCACACAACCTCAGCAACATTCACACCCTCAGCAACACTGACACATCCACAGCAACACTCATACAACCTCAGCAACACTCACACAACCTCAGTACACTCACACAACCTCACAACACTCACACAACCTCAGCAACACTCCACACAACCTCAGCAACACTCACACTACCTCAACAACACTCACACAACCACAACAACACTCACACAACCACAGCAACACTCACACAACCTCAGCAACATTCACACAACCTCCAGCAACACTAACACAACCACAGCAACACTCACATAACCACAGCTACACTCACTCAACCTCCAGCAAACTCCATATAACTTCAGCAACACTCACACAACGTCAGCAACACTCACACAACCACAGCTACACTCACACAACCACAGCTACACCACACAACGTCAGCAACACTCATACAACCACAGCAACACTCACACAACACTAGCAACACTCACACAACCTCAGCAACACTCACACAACATCAGCAACACTCATACCTCAGCAACACTCACACAACCTCAGCAACACTCATACCTCAGCAACACTCACACAACCTCAGCAACACTCATACCTCAGCAACACTCACACAACTACAGCAACACTCTTACCTCAGCAACACTCATACAACCACAGCAACACTCACACAACCTCAACAACACTCACACAACCTCAGCAACACTCCACCTCAGCAACACTCCACACAACCTCAGCAACACTCCCCAACCTCCAACACTCACACAACCTCAGCAACACTCACACAACCTCAGCACCACTCATACCTCAGCAACACTCACACAACCTCAGCAACATTCATACCTCCAACCTCACACAACCTTAGCAACACTCACACAACCTCAGCAACACTCATGCCTCAGCAACACTCACGCAACTACAGCAACACTCATACTCACGCCTCTCCAGCAACACTCACACATCCTCAGCAACACTCTCCACAACCTCAGCAACACTCACACCTCAGCAACACTCACACAACCTCAGCAACACTCATGCCTCGCAACACTTACACAACCACAGCAACACTCATACCTCAGCAACACTCACACAACTTCACAGCAACACTCATGCCTCAGCAACACTCCACTTCAGCAACACTCCCCAACCTCAACAACACTCACACAACTACAGCAACACTCATACCTCCAGCAACACTCACACTTCAGCAACACTCACACAACCTCCAGCCCACACAACCTCCCTCACACAGCAACACTCCCATAACCTCACTCACACAACCTTAGCAACCACACACACACCCTCAGCAACACTCATACCTCAGCAACACTCATACCTCAGCAACACTCACATAACCTAAGCATCATTCACACAACCACAGCAACACTCACACAACCTCAGCAACACTCACACAACCTCAGCAACACTCACACAACCTCAGCAACACTCATACCTCAGCAACACTCATACCTCAGCAACACTCATCCTTCACACAGGTTTTGGAGAATAGTGTGAAGATGTAAATCAAATGGCGTAGCGAGTTACAAGATGGCAGGTCAATGGGTAAAGAAAACGCCTAAATTCACTATGGTAATGATGTTTTTAAATAAATTGGGCCAAAAAGTGTTAAAAATACGGGTTAAAGTTGCTAAACAGTCATGTGATTGCGAAAAGCTATGTGATTGGTTGTGACGTCACTGGTTGGTGCGAGCTCTCCAGAGGGAAGCAGCCAGCTGAAGTTGGCCAACCTTCTCTACTGATCGGCTCTGTAAATAAATATTATTAGATAATTTATTGTTCAACACAATAACACTATTTTGAATATATAAATAATACTAAGCACATAAACTAATTCAATGGATACTAGCTGTCCATACAACATATTTCATAGTACAATTATAAACATTCCAAACAATATTGGTATTATTTTGGTTTTGGTCATCTGGGGAACCTTAAGATTTTAACTATGGTATTAAGTACTTTAAACAATAAGACACATTATCTCTAGGTTATGTCACAACATTTTCGATCGCTTAAGAAAATACAGATCACAGGTTAGGTTAGGTTAGGTTAGGGTATGATGAGTTATAAGGTTAGCTTAACATACTGTGCCCAGAAAATCAAAGACCACCTTAATAGGGTGGTGGGCTATGGGAAGGAGCCCAGGTGCTGTAACTGTGGCGGCCGGCACATGCTGACTCCACGGCAGTGCCCAGTCGCCCTTTCTGACCCAGGGGAGAGCTTCCCAAGGCCGCGTCTACCACACCCCCCCCCCCACTAGCTCCACATTGGGGACACCTGCCTGCCTGAATTCACTCAGGCCACCACAACAGCAGCACCTACCATTCTTAACCTCAACCATTACTGAGCCTTCCTCCTCATTTCTACTCTGACGCTGTCAAGCCTTGTGTTCCACCAGTGCTCCCCCACAACCCCCATCTCCACTCTGACGCTGTCAAGCCCCAGCCCCCACCAGTGCCCCTACACCCCTTCTCTGCAGTGACATGACACAGATCATGTCCCTCTTCCAAGAATCTCTCACCACAGTCAGTGTTGAGGAAACCTCTTCGTTACACTCTAAAATGCCATCTCCTGACCTACACTGCCATCTCTGTCTTTGCCACCCACCCAGTCACTCCCCTCTTCTGGTTTGACACAAGATGGTAGTCCCCTGTATTCCCCCCTGGCTCATGTGGTTATGTGTATTGCTGCCCCCGATTCACGCCCTGCTCTCTACATCTTCATGTCACATGGTGCCTCAACCTGTCTAACACTCCACAGCAAGCATACAGCCTGCCCTGTGTGCTGTCTCCACCAGGCTACCTATTGGACCCGAGGAGTCCACCCCGGCTACCCATACTCCACCCACATGCTGGCACCTAGGGCCCATCCAATACGTCAGGGGTAATCAGTCTACTGTCTACAATGGATAGCAACGCTGCAGGACTGCAGGTACTCACCTGAACATAAAACGGCTTCAAAGCAAGTTTGGTGCCCTCAAACCCACGTCTACACTGAAGACGTCAGTCAACGTACTGTGCTCTCCAAGAAACGCGGCAGCCAAGTTGGTACCTATGCAGTCTAGTGGCTTACATATATGTTGGAGAGCCCATCCACTTAGTCCTCCGCATCGATCGATTACCACGAGGCCATGCACGTGGACTGCGGATCTGACGTCAAGAAGGATGTCCCCTACCAACCTCTCGACGTCCCCTTGATGACGACACTCACCGATTTCACACGCCATCACAATCACATTAAAAGTTATGTCCTCAATATTGTCAATGTCTAAAGCTCTCCACCCATTGTACCTGTCCTACCACACCATCACCTCCACCCTCACCTCCTTGTGGGGACCCTCAAATGCCCGACACCCCAGTCTAGGGTTCCCAGGGGCCCCAATCAAACCTGCAATTCTGGCCTCCTGCTCTGCCAAACCACTGACCCTGTATGTCTTCTGCCTCCATCACCCACCCACATCGGGGAGGGAAACTTGATTACATCGCCTCACCCACACTCCACCAGCAACCCACTCTCCCACAGTGACCATTTCTATCCACACTACCCTCCAGTACGTGAGAATACCCCCACCCAAGGGCCCTAGGCTCAGCCCACCCCCTGCCAACATACCCGCTCTCACTACCATTGCTGAATGGTTTCCAGGGTTACACTGTCACCACACCGCAGACCAACTCCTACCTTGATCTGGTCTCAAACAATGCACTACCCTCCTCCGCCCTGTCCCAAAACACGCTGCCCTAACTGCCAGCCTGTGAGCCAAAGGAATGTTAACCGTGACCATGTTAAGCTCCATCCGAGGTACCGACTAGTAGCTGACCAGGAAGAAATCTCCCAGCTCCCTGACGCCTCTATGCTTCCTGATGCGCACACAACAAAGAGCTCCAATTCATCAATCTCACGAGAAGCAGTGGTTTATTTTTATTTCTTCTATTGGGACACCAGTCTACATCTATAGGTGATATATGGCGCACCACACCGTGCCTGGGCACCAAATCGCCAGACACACGCCCACCCCAGACCAGAAGCTGCCCGCCGAGGCGCTTCCTCCCAGACGTGCAAGAGGCCGTCACTGATGCGTTGCTCACCTGGCTGTACGAGAGACCTCACCTCGCACTGCAACCACAACGCCGACAAGCACATCTCCGAGTACTCACATCTATCTGCAGACACTGGGATGCCTTTCACACAGTGTGAAATATCAAATGCTGTTAAGCGTGGTCGATCCACCGCCCTGGCGATGATTAAGCGTCACATATGCATGTGCTAAATGCCCCTATTGCCACCCCTGGTAACCCTCTCTTTGTCTATTTAACTCCTCCTTTTGATACTGACAGCTGCTCACTTGGCTGAAGACTGCCACCACCATCCCAGTCCCTAAACCAGACAGACAACAAGATGAATATCGTCCACATCCCCATCTCCTGCTTCTCAAAGATGATGGAGCGCATGATACGCCACTGCCTCCACTGGTAACGTTCGAGCCCACCTGCACCCTGACCTCTATGGTTTCTGCCCCGGAAAGAGTATTGCTCACTGCATCGCTCACTGCTATGGCGAACACCTGTAAGAAACTCCTCAAGTCAATTTCAGTGCTTGATAAAGCAAACAGTGAAGTGATCCTGAGGGCCTCACACATGGATGTGAAGGGCAACTCCTGCCGGATTGTTGACACCTCTCCCATCGACATGAGCCCGTGTCCGCTTTTCAGGGCCACTACTTCTACGATCAGGACCTTGATCTTGACATGCCCCAGGGAGGTGTACTCAGCCTCACACTTTTAATGTTCTCATGAACTCCATCTGCTTCTAAAACATCTTTTGTTGAGTGCGCTATAGACGGTCACATCATAAACCATGCTGATGATATTCTCCACAAATTTGCCACAGTGGAACATGAACAACTTAGACTCTCCACGTTCGCCTGGACCTGTCAAACACTGGGCTAGTCATCTCATTACTAATTGCGCCAAGTTCATCTCGACACTTCTGGCGTCAGACACCGCTGACTCTGCAAGGACAAGACATCGATCAAGTATGCACCTACAGGTACCTTTGGTCTACCCAAGGAGCCACTACCAGTGCCACCACCTCCGCTGTCGCTGCCCACGTCATCTCCCAGAAGCTGCCAACGAACGAGTGCCCTCCAGTCCTCACCACGGCCTCAAAGGAGCTCTGTCAGGGTCCTGCAAGGTCTCATGTAGGTATATTAGAAGAAGTTACTTCCAAAAAAGCCTGTCGCGAACCAATGAAACCCTGAGATCAGACTGTAAACCCGTAGCAGTACACACTGTTACATTATTCTGTCCATAAATGCTTCTTGATTCATGAGTCTGAATCTCTGGGGTTCATGGTTCATGGACAGACTTTCTTGGGTAACTGTACATTGCCATCGTTAGAGTTGTCATAGATTATGCCTTCCTGTCCTTTGTAGCTGCTCTCCCCAGCACGAGAAACAAATCATAGAGACATCCAAAACAGAGCTGATGAGATTCATCCCGGCTGCCCTATGACCACTGTAGAATAGTTACAGCCGTGAACTGATCCTGCTCTGTCTAAGGACCGAATTACTGCTCTCAATGTTATCCTGGTGTTAAACTTCTGGTGAGCAACCGACTTGGCGTCGCTTCACTGAACTCGCATCTTAACATACCTCCTGCGCCGGCCTGTCCCCATTAATTTTCCCTCCTCTCAACACCGGGCCCGTCCACACTGCTGCTGACATCCCTGCGTTATCACTTCACACCCCCTCAGACCTCTCTCGTCCCGAGCACACCTTCCATATCCACTCCTATACCGTCAGGACTTCTACGTGTTGCTGTCAGTCCACACCCCCTGGTCGTAATCTCCACCCAACTGTGGTATATGTCAAACCCAACTGCTCGGAGCAGATTAACGATGTCGCCTCTAAGACCTCCCACCCTCATATCCTCGTCTACTGTGATGGGTCTGATATCACGCTGGGCAGCGCTGGGGCAGCTGTGGATTCCTGAGCGCCAGGCCTGCAGGAAAATCAGGTCCACGATCATTCTCCTCCATAATTGATGCCGCTGAAAGCATGGCCATCCTCGCGGGTATTCATGAGGGGGCGACCTATGCTCGAAGTCCGGAATGCCGGAACCTCCCTCATAATCAGTAACAGCACTTCTGCACCAGCCAGGCATATAAATTACCCTCCCCCTCCTCCCCTGCCGCCCAACACACCCAAGCCGCTCTCGCCAGGCTAGAGCAAACTGACGACATCCGTGTCAGTTTATTTGGATCCGTCACATATAGGAATAACTGCCTGCACACTGCTGATCAGCTTTCTTGCCAAAGAAGCGACACAAGAAGAAGATGATAGCCACTCTCGCCCCTCTCCCCTTGAATCATCTCAAATCTCGCATACACGCCACACAACGAGTTACCCACGAAAATTGACACACCTGATACAACTGGTGACGACAACCGCCACTACAAAGAGTATCAATCCTGACTGATCTCAACAGATTATGCCCGTGAGATCGCGCCTAGGGTACAGGCACCTATGGAGCATATTATAACTCCTGAGCCTGGCTGCACTGTTTGTAAACTTTGTGGCCAACCTCCTCACACCCTCTCGCTACACCATCACTTGGCTCCATGACCTCTCTCCCCACAGGTCCCCAGCTGTTACTAAATACCCTTCCCCTCCCTGACCAGATATCCTCCTCCCAGACAGGCCTGGCACTTGACATTATTAGGGCCCCCACACAGCTTTGCCATATAAACAGATGAAGATACCAGGAACTTTCTCCCCACACACCTACTTATTGTGCACGAGTCATAAAGGCCAGTATGAACTTGGCATGCTTCCCAGATGGGCGCTGTAAACGCTTCTGGTGCTTCACCTTGCACAGGATGTAAGGGGTCTATCAAAAACTAGCCCTCGGGGTGAATTTGACAATGTCATCATTTCTAAATTTACTCATTTCTCCATTTAGTACTGATGTACTCTGTAAATGCACTGAAATAAAGAGAAGAAAGTCTACCAGGTAAGAATACATGACAGCTGAGCTAGTGTGAATATGAGAGTTTTTTATGTCCAAAAGAACAGGAATGGAGGAAACTGCAGCGTGCCATACTGGTCAGGCCCATTTACACCCAACCCCTATTGCTTATATATCCAATCCAACCTATGTTTGAAGCTGCTCTTCGCAGCACATTTCTTCACTTACGAAATGTCCATGACTTAAATAAAAAATTAAAAATTACCTGAACGTGGAATTTGGGGTCTGAAGAGGCCATCCTTTGTACTACCTACGACTGCAGCCCAGTGGTGTTTGAAACTAGTGACGTCAATGCAAATGGCGGCCCTGTTTCTAGAGAAGCAAACTTATCTCCACTATTATAACAGGACTATAAACTTTATTACAAATTATATATACTGTAACACTCTACGAACATGGCAGAGCAGGGTGTGTGATAGGAGGGAAGATCAGCTAAAACTAATGGCCCATCACTTTTTTGGTAGATTTATGTATATAAACAGAAAAATAATCAGTTTAATATTTGCAAACCTTTTAAGGTAAATTTTAGTAAATTTATCGAAAATCTAACGTACAGCCGCATTATTAGTGCATTACAATTAAATAGTGAACATTGCTTGACTTCATTCTTTAACAACCCAACTACAATATTTTTTTTCGTTTCAGATTCTGATGCATTTATAAGTTGATAATATTTGCGATGGCTGCTTGTGTCAGACGAGGAAAAATCCAGCCATCTCTAGCTCACTATCTTGGTCTGGGAGAGAGCTCCTGAAGCTTCCAGTTACCTACATTGAGAGATGCTTTGAGATACGGTGTTTTAATCAGGCAAATCAGTGAAAAGAACCAAAGAACTTACACAAACAAAGACATTGCCAGTGATATGAACAAAGCTGTCTTGGCACAGTACACTCTGGCTAGCGCTCAGTTCAAGCCTCCAGTCATAACAAGTCAGAAGAAGATTAGTGAGAGACTGCTAGCCAGTTGGGAAAAGGCAAGAGATATCTCTCTTGGGAGAGGAAAACTTGCAGTTAAGGACAGCTTTGCCAAGCAACTGGACCAATTATTTGACATAATTACTTGCAAGTGCCCAATTGTTCTCTGTCCTGAGTTTGGATGCGATCGTGACTGTAAACTGGAGGCCCACATCTCCTGTATTTGCAAGCGAACTGAAGATTCCTGGGATCGAACTGGCATTTGTCAAAGCACAGAGAGAGAAGACTGGCAGTATAGGGGCTCTCATGATTTCTAGCCAAGATATTCCGGAGTCCAAGAGACAGGAGGCTGCCACAGAGAGACAGAAGAGGAGAAGAGTTGCCGAGGAAAAGAGACTTGAGAAGGCCCAGGGTGAGGTAAAAAAGGCTGATGATTGGAGTCAAGCTGATTCAGAGTTTAATGACTTCCCCATGGCTGATCCGAGTGCTGACCAGGAGAATGGTGACTTTGTCCCTAACCCAGAAAATAATGATCCCAAACCTTCCAGGCATAAGATTCGAAATAGGAAAGATATCCCGAGCATAGCTCTGGCCAGCATGCGACACCACACTGGTCTCAGAGAAACTTCAGAGATAGCAACAGCTGCCTGGGTTGACGGTGGTTTGATAACACCTGATGATGTCTTCACCCAGGAGGATTCTATAACAAAGTGGTGAGAGTCAGAACTTTGTCAGCAACCCAGAAGAGGAGTTTCTGATAAGGATAAGAGAAAAAATGGAATCAATTGTTTGTTCTTTGATGGGAGAAGGGATGACACTAAAGTGTTCTGCGAAAGGAGATTCTGGACAAGTTGTTCCCTGCTATGGTAGGAAGGAGGAAATGGATTTACCCTAAGCAGTGAACCAGGAGGGAAGTATTTGTGGCATTTCACTCCAGAGAAAGATGACATCAGGAAACCAGCTGAGATAGTGGCAGATAACATTGTGAACTGGCTCAGAGAGAGGAACGTAGACCAGACCCTGCAGGCCATTGGAGGGGACAGCACCAACACGAACACAAGGTGGCAAGGGGGGGTCATACAGTGGATAGAGTGGAAGATTGGGAGGAAGCTGGTCTGGATTGTTTGTGACCTCCACACCAACGAGTTGCCACTCAGACATCTGATCCAGGAGCTGGATGGCAAGACTCTTTCAAACAACAGATGGTCTGGTCCTCTTGGCAAGATGTTGGACTCTGCCACTGAGTTAGAAATAAATCCGAGCTTTGAAAAAATCACAGTTGGCCCTCCACTCGTTGAGCTTGCACATACTGTCATTGACGACCTGAGTACTGACCAGTACTATGGTTACATGATTTGCAGTGCCATCAAAACTGGGGTCATGCCTGATAGACTTGCTTTACCCGGGCAGATAGTCCAGTCTCACATTCCTAGGTGGCCCACAACGGCTCTCAGGTTCTGTGAATTTGGGCTCTCATCATAAACTGAAAGGGAACCAGCTTCACAACCTGAGACTTATTGTCCAATTCATCGTGAGTGTCTACTTGCCAAATTGGTTCAACACCAAGGTCAAGTCATCGTTCTCCGAAGGTCCGAGGTATGTTCTCTTCCAGCTTGAGCTCCTGAGGAGTCAGCCAAGGAAGGTTGTTCAGATTGTGGAGCAGACTGTGAGGAGATCTTCCTGGTATGCTCATCCCGAGGCAGTTCTGCAGACAATGCTCTGCAGTAAGGATGAGGAGGAGAGAAGAGTGGCAGTCAAAAAAGATCTTGGATATGAGACTTATGAGAGGATCTGGGCATGACGAATCAGTTGGTGACGATTCCTTCAGGGTCAGGAAGACTCCTGAAGTCAATCTAGGTGCCAAGACCCTCACTGATCTCATAGATCTGGATAACATCCAGGCTGGCAGTGAGCCCCCTCTTACCTGCAGCCTCACCAATGTTCAAGTCAGAGCTTTCCTGGACAACCCCATGCATGTCCCTGCCTGGCCCTCGCACACCCAGAATATAGAGCGTTGTGTACAGCAAGTGAGTGAGGCCAGCAGTCACGTGTACAGCCAGGAGAGGAGGGAAGGCTACATCCTAGCTCAGGTGGTCAGCAGGGAGGTGATGAGTAGAAACAGAAGCAAGAAAGACATGTTCTCTATGGTGTGCAGCAACACCGGGTCGTAGTAGTAAAACCCGTTTTTGTATTTGATGATTTTGTTTTCTAAAGGAGTATTAAATTTAATAAATGTGTCAAGATCATTCGTTTCACTATTCTGGATCATTTTCATCCTAATAAATTAACCTGATACATTTACTTTACTTTAAATAAGCTATTTAGTGGTGTTGGTAAAAGGGTGGGAATACTGAATTTTCATAAGATTTCAAGTTAAAATTTACCGAGCAAAAAATAAAACCTTTTCAAATCTGAAGATATCACATGATTCTGCACATAGAACTACATCATTAATACCATGGGCCGATTTTTCAAACTCAAAAAAAAAAATTCGCCTCCGTATGACACACCCTAATGGCAGAGTGTATTTCTTGTGTTTACCCAGAACCGTCAACTCGTCCATTATCGGATTACCTGAACATTAGTTATCGCAGTTTATTTCACATGATGATTAAACACATTAACACTGTCGATAGAGGTTAGGTTAGGTTAGGGCGTTTGATCTTAAGGTGATATATGCTGCAGGAGGTATAGTCTTCACGTGATCTTTGCCACGTGATGAACGGTTCAATACTTTTCTGGTTTAGTTGTAAATTAAAGTATTTCCACAGGACTGCCCGGAAACACACATATACGACCACTAGACATGTAAGAGACACTTGGACAATATTTACTTGTGTCTGTTTATCTGTAAATACAAATAACAACTGTAAATAAAAGACTCACCAAGTGTTTATTCTAGGTTTTGGTATACACAGTGGAAAATTCGTTATATCGAGGATCCGTTAGATGTAAAACCCCATCTAACAGATTATATAGAGATAAAAGTTCGTTATATGGACGTTTCACTGTGATTAACTTATAAACACTTAGAACAACACAATAAACACCTCTTACTGAACCAGGCCCAGACCATTCCTCAGATCGACTGATAATTTACGAGGCAGAAAATGCCAACGATGGTGATGTATCCTGCCCCGGTTAGTCTCCTGCGATAAGAGCCAAATACTAATCAGAAGGTGGGCGTTAGGTACAGTGTATTGTACAATTAATCGCACACGTTAACCTGCCATGTCTCTCTCTCTCTCTGTATATATATATATATATATATATATATATATATATATATATATATATATATATATATATATATATATATATATATATATATATATATATATATATATATATATACATACTTCATTTTTAGTCCATATAACACGCGGACTTTGAACATATAATCAACGACCTCACCAGCCAGGACTCAGTAGCGTTCCCTGGTCCCACACAGTAGGTCGAGGATAAGATAAATCTTGATAAAATCACACGGGAAAAGGGAAACAACGGTTGCCTCAGTTGCCTCTGAAGATGTCTTGAATAAAGACGAAAGCTAAGGTGCTCCGTTGTTTCCCTTTTCCCGTGTGATTTTATCAAGATATATATATATATATATATATATATATATATATATATATATATATATATATATATATATATATATATATATATATATATATATATATATATATATACAGTATATCAGTATATATATATACCCGAGGGAGACATGAACCTTAAGTAGTAAGGGAAAAATAATAAAATAAAGGATTACCTGAAGATTAGACATTCCCAGCAGTGTATTTCACTTCCCAACCTAACCTAAACTAGGAGGTGCTGGTCCTCTTCCGCCGCCTTCTTTGTTTACATCTCCGTAGCGATGTTGCTTTATCGCCTGTGTTTATTGTTAGTCAGTGTTCATGATGTACAGTAGTGTGGGGCGAGTCTTTCTCTCTCATTATGACAGGCTCTTATAGTGTAGGAACCAAGTTTTATTATACTTGGTTTATGGAAAGGTAAATAAATAAATGCCAAAATTATAATTGGTCTCGTACTGTAGAAATGTTTGGATCGCGCTCTGGGAATGCAGGTCTTGATTACCCCCTCCCCCCTCCCCACACAAACGACCCCCTTCCTCCTTACCCCACCCAGCCAACTTCATCTTAATCGATTATAGTAAAACACGAGTTGAAAAAGTTTACTCTTCACTACTAATGTTTGTCCTCCATTTTCTATTGTGTATCGTGGGCAAGACTTTAGTAATTCATGAAGGTTAGTAATTCATGAAGGGGGACGATGGTTGAGGGGGGATACAGCTCTCACCCCTTGTTCTGAGGGTCATTAGTCTGCACCCCCCCCCCCCGGCAACCCCAGTCCACCCCACCGTGATTAGGAATTTAAGGTTTATTATTGAGAGAAGTGGAGGCGATCGAATGCATTCTCCAACTTACTGCCTCTGTGTACGGCGAAAGGTTTACCTACAGTGTGTTGCATGGCCCAGTGTATTGCATGGCCTAGTGTGTTCCATGGCCCAGTGTGTTCCATGGCCCAGTGTGTTCCATTGCCCAGTGTGTTCCATGGCCCAGTGTGTTGCATAGCCCAGTGTGTTCCATAGCCCAGTGTGTTCCATAGCCCAGTGTGTTCCATGGCCCAGTGTGTTGCATGGCCCAGTGTGCATGGCCTAGTGTTGCATGGCCCAGTGTGTTGCATAGCCCAGTGTGTTCCATAGCCCAGTGTGTTCCATGGCCCAGTGTGTTGCATGGCCCAGTGTGTTGCATGGCCCAGTGTGTTGCATAGCCCAGTGTGTTCCATAGCCCAGTGTGTTCCATAGCCCAGTGTGTTCCATGGCCCAGTGTGTTGCATGGCCCAGTGTGTTCCATAGCCCAGTGTGTTGCATGGACCTACTGCCGCCAAGAGAGTCGTCGTGAAGGTTATATGTGAGTGAGGCGGATTATTGTGGTTGTGTTTATAGTAACTGTGATGCCTAACCTAATCTGACCTGACCTGACCTGACCTGACCTGACCTGACCTGACCTAACCTAACCTAACCTAACCCTTATCCAAGCCCTGTCTATCCGTCGAGTGTGTGTGTCTATCAATCCTGTCTGCCACTGTCCGTCTGTCCGTCCGTCCGTCTGTCTGGTGAGCCAATTTATTTACTAAGGTGCATGCTGTTTGATAACTGAACCTGTCTACCATATTTGTCTCTGTCTGTTTGTCAGTAAAGTTTATCAACTTGTCTGTATGTCTGTCTGTGGAGCATATTTTTCTCTCTGCAGGCCCTGTCTGTCTGTATATGGAACCTATATGTTTGTAGTGTCTGTCTGTCTGTCTGTGTAACTTGTTTGTGGAACCTTTCTCTCTATGGAACCTGTCTGTCTGCCTGTATAATAATAATAATAATAATAATAATAATAATAATAATAATAATAATAATAATAATAATAATAATAATAATAATAATAATAATAATAATAATAATAATAAAAAAAAAAAAATAATAATAATAATAATAAACAATAATCATAATAAACAATAAAAATAATAAACAATAATAATAACAACATGTGCACATGAAAAAGGGACAAATCTCTCCTCCCTCAACACTTCCAGGAAACGAGATGAACAACAACAACAACAGTTATAACGAACAAGGTAATTAGCTACAGCTGCTCGTTACTGAGTGATATATGAGATGAGGGAAGACCTGTTTAGTGGTAATATATAACATAATGCACTAGATTGTAATATACTAGTAGAAATACAATATACTACAATATTTAATGAATGTGTTACCGCAAGCAGTAATGAGTAGGATGACACATAAACAAACACTATGTTAGGCTGTAAGTCATGTCATGTTTATTAGGTGTGCCTGCCCGTATACAGTGTGTAGAGTGTTGAGATGAGAGACCCAGAGGAGGTTGGAGTGTGTAAGGGGAGCTTGTTTATGTATAATCACCTGACTCAGCCCTCGCCGACCAGAGAGGGCTGGGCAGGCGACGCAGGGTACTGCCACTGTAGTTATCCAGATCATAGAGGAAACACCTAACCTGGTTCCTCTGTAGTTATCCAGATCATAGAGGCAACACCTAACCTGGTTCCTCTGTAGTTATTCAGACCACAGAGGCAACACCTAACTTGATTTCTCTTGAGACTTTCAACACGTAAGTTTAACTGGTACTTATTGTGTACACAGGTAGACTGTGTCCATTGCATCGTTTATCATTGTGACGACATAAAATATGGCAAATTAAGTACTCATTATAAGTGTTAAGATCAGACTAATTACATAGCTATGATTGTTATGTAAATATATATTGAACATTTATGTATGATTGCCCATGTATGATTTATTTGAAATACTAAAATGAATTGTATTCAACAGGTTTGACCAAATTATAACGTTCGAGTTTAATGTGAAGAGTCTGATTAACCTATAAACGCTCAGAAAGCGTTTATAGAATGACATACTAGTAATGATATACTAGTTGATATGTGATATACTAGTTGATATAAATAATATGTACTAGTTGATATATAATACACTAGTTGTACAGGAGACATAAACCCCTATATGACGTACACACAAATTCACCTGGTTTGGTGAAATACAAATTACCTCACAACACAGGTGAAAATTTGTACCTGGGATCAACCTTAAAGGTTCACAGCTCAACCACAATAATGATTTTTGGTGCAGTGGCCACATGATTAAAACACCGTCACCTCTTCGCACCATCATACAGAACCACATGACAGCATCATACAACACCACATAGCACCATCATACAGCACCACATAGCACCATCATACAGCACCACATAGCACCATAATACAGCACCACATAGCACCATCATACAGCACTACATAGCACCATCATGCAGCACCACATAGCACCAACATACAGCACCACATAGCACCATCATACAGAACCACATAGCACCATCATACAGCACTACACAGCACCAAATAGGACCACCATACTGCATCACATAGCACCATCATACAGCACTACATAGCACCACCATACAGCATCACATAGCACCATCATACAACACTACATAGCACCATCATACAGCACTACATAGCACCATCATACAACACTACATAGCATCATCATACAGCACCACATAGCACCATCATACAACACTACATAGCATCATCATACAGCATCACATAGCACCATCATACAGCATCACATAGCACCATCATACAACACTACATAGCACCATCATACAGCACCACATAGCACAATAATACAGCGCCACATAGCACCATAATACAGCGCCACATAGCACCATCATACGGCACTACATAGCACCATCATACAGCACCACATAACACCATCATACAGCATTACATAGCACCATCATACAGCACCACATGGCACCATCATACAGCATTACATAGCACCATCAGCACTACGTCCATCTTGGTTCTCGTGAATAAAACCCTAATTATCTTACCCAATACTCCACACACTCATACTGCCTCCCTCCACATTAGTCATCTTCGTACGGCCATTGTTCACGTTATCTGCCTCAAGTTATCCATGAAAGTACCGCATCTTTATTTTCTTTCATTAAATTCGTTATTTTTGTATGTGAAATTTATCTTGTTTTTTTCTCTCTCTACAGACGATAATTATTGTATTGTTTCGTTTTCATGTTTATCACTTTTGCTAATTCCTTTATTCGTTCTATTTATTGATAATGAACTATTCATGTGTCAAATTTATTTATTGCTTATTTATATAATTTTGTTTTCTTTATCTTAATATTTCTCTATCTACTTATTAATCCATCGTTCAATGAATTCATTTATCACTTTATCCGTCAGTTTGTCTATCTCTCTCTCTTTCTTTCTAAACTTCTATTGATTTATTTATATGTCTCTATCTTTTGGTCCATATATCAACTGTCCAATAAACTGTGTGTATCTATAACGTATAATGATTCATGGCTGATTATAATGGTTGCCCTTTGTGTAACGAGGATGGCCGGCCCAAGAGCCACCTAGGCGTGAATTTGTTTAAGGTGTAGAAGCTATCGCCAACACAACAACCACACCCCAAGTTAAAGAGTTGCATGACCCAGTGACAAGGAATAGTCCGAGAAAACCGGACAACTCGCCAACTGCACTGGCTAACCATTACCCCGGAATACGATCCACAATTCGATTAACATCCAGGTTTCCAATTACTGCTGGGTAGACAGAGCCAAACCACACGAGTGTATCATGGCTGACACAAGCACACACACACACACACACACACGCACACACACACACACACACACACTCACACACACACACATACATACACCCTCGGTCGATCCCGTGGTAAAAATTCCTCAGTTTATGAAGTAAATTGCCAGTATAATGTTCGTTCTCCAGCCTTCATTATGCTTCCTACTGCTTTAAAGTTTACCCAACAACACAAATAAATTTGAATATGAAAAAAAGTAGTTGTCTTCTGTACAGCGTTTTCATCTCTTTGAACAAGTACAGTAGCAATGATGAAAATATTGTTGATGATGATAACAATAACAACAATAACAGCAATAACAAAAACAACAATAATAACAACAAACACACACACACAAACAGCCTATTGGACGTGCGTGACCCAGAGACCTGACCCAAGACGCAGTATATGGTACTTAGAATAAATCCCCTTCACTCACTCCACACGCCAGCTGGCTCAACACAGACACACACACACCACGACATATTCCTCATGGCTTCCCCCTAAATATATTGAATAAAGACGTTTGGTGTTTACACTTGCAGTGTTCCGGGTAAGCATTGGTTGAAGCCTCGATAAATTTAATTAATTATCTATATTATTGTAATGGATATCTGTATTTTTTCCTTGTTGTATAATGGTGTTTGTTATGCCCACTGGGGTAGTTGTTCTCATAGGTTAGGTTAGGTTAGGTTAAATTAGGTTTGGTTCGGTTATCCATAACCTAACCTAACCTAACGTAGGGGTGGTCAACAGGGTGTTAGTTGGTTTGTGTGGAGGTCGTTGTACACACACACACACACACACAGAGGAGTCACACGGTCCCCAGATTTCAGTGTGTTTTCATAAGAGGTCCACTTTAATGTACACCTGTGTGAACCTGCTCACCTGCCCCCGGGCTAATCTAACTTTACTTGTATCTGTAGCTAACCTAACCTAACCTAACTAAACTTAATCTCACCTGGGAACTCTATTCATTTTTGTTTCAATCTTAATAAATGTAGTGTCATCCTTCCTCTTATTATCATGTACCTCGACACAACGTAATTTTTGTCTTATCAAGGAGGAAAATTAAATCACATCGGTATTCTGGTGGAGTTTCTCGACCACCTTAAAAGTTGTTCCGAGTTTGGCGTCTTGGTCATTCTCTAGTGATTTTCCTGAGTGATTTATGGCAACACGCTCTTATTGGGCTCAACGTTGTTCATCATTTATGTAATTTTCACGTGAGAGAGAGAGAGAGAGAGAGAGAGAGAGAGAGAGAGAGAGAGAGAGAGAGTGTGTGTGTGTGTGTGTGTGTGTGTGTGTATTTACGGTTCATATACAGTAGAAGTCACATTCTACGTGAGGACTAAATAGACAGAGAGAATATCCTCAAGCACTCTAGAATCAATGTAGTAATCACATAGTTCATGGTACAATAAGCCAGGTGGCCTGAAGTCTTTGACAGCACCGTACGCTAGCCTTAAGAGTTAAGGTGAACCGATATTAAACACCTGCACTCATTTTACTAAACACTGAGCGGTGGTCAAGTCAGTATACCTGGAGGAAAAGCAGGGTGAGGGAGGCAGTACTGGAGGGTGAGGGTGAGGGAGCTACTTCTCATAAATTATTAAGCCAACAAGTTCTCCAGCAATAATTTTCTTTTTATTTTATAAACTTTTGATTAATAATGTCTGTCTGTGTGTGTGTGTTTGTTCGTAGTCATATTTGTGCATATCTAGCTCTATGAACGCCTTCTCTGACAGCACTATCTCACTGACTCCATTGTGAAAATGCACTCCTCAGTACTGCAGCTCACGAAGAGTTCTCAGTCACCCTTGGGGCTTTGTGTTAAGAACAATTTGCAATTTGCCACTCGAGGAGGCTAGTTTGTTGGGCACCCCCTTGCCTCCTGTGCAAGATGAAGCGCAGAAGCGTTTACAGCGCCCATCTGGGAAGCATGCGTAGTTCATGCTTGCCTCCATGACTCATGCATTAAGGACATAAAAGCCTGAAGGGTCATGGGTTTTGTCAGCAAGTTACATAAAGTGACAGAATGATGAGTGTGTGGGGGAAAATTCCCAGTACAATTTATCTGTTTATGGCAAAGTGTGACAGGTCCCTAATAATGTCAAGTGCCAGGCCTGTCACTAGGAGGAGGGATATCTGGTCAGGGAGGGAAGAGGTGTTGGTTAACAACTGGGGACCTGTAGGAGGTCATAGGGAGAGTGAGGATGTAGTGAGAGTCGGGTTGACTACAAAGTTACACATAGTGCGGCCAGGCTCCGAGTTGCTAATGTACTCCCATAGGTACCTGTACCCTAGGCTCAGTCTCATGTACACAATCTGTTAGAGATCGAGTCAGGGCTTGATACCCTTTGTAGTGGCGGTTGTCGTCACCGGTTACAGCGTCATAGTGGCGTAGTAGGCAGGTACCAAACAGGGAGGTACTACCACCTGGGAAGATATTGGTAGCATAATATATTGTCTAATGGTAGACCCTGCTGCCATATGGCATCACGAAATTTGTGACCAAGTCCCAGATTGCTGATCTGACTTTCTGCTTCATTTACACACAATTGCAGGGTCTCAATTGTCTCTTACTATTGACTACACAATATATATATATATATATATATATATATATATATATATATATATATATATATATATATATATATATATAATGTTTCTCACTTTTGATTTTTTTTTCATTTTTGTATTTTATATTAAAATTTTATTTACTATGAATTATTTTTTATTATTTCGCTCCCCAGGCCCCGATGTGGGTCAGTGACCTGTGCCCGGGTGAGCTAAAAACCCGTAATAAAAAAAAAAAAAAAAGTTGTTTCAGGTATGTCCAATGTTCGTCTAATGCTTCTCGTTTCGCGGCGTGTATGCGAGATTTGAGATGATTCAGGGAGAGGGCGAGGGTGGCTTCAATGTCCTCTTCTTATGTCGTTTCTTTGGCAAGCCAATCAACAGTGTCACAGGCAGTTATTCCTATATATGATGGGATCCAAATAAACTTGACATGGATGTCATCAGTTTGCTCTAGCCCGGCGACGGCGGCAGGGGAGGAGGAGGAGGGTAATTTGAGCCTCGCTAGCACAGAAGTGCTGTCACTGATTATAAGAAGGTTCCGGCAGTCAGTGACGGAACAGGTCGCCCTCTCATGAATGCCCGTGAGGATGGTTATTGTTATGCCATAAATTATCAACTTGAATTATGTTAAAGATTAATATACTAATGAGGGCACATATGGCACAAAAAAAAATTGGCAACTCAGCACATCTTAGTCATGGGCTCAATTACAGCCCTCTCTTTATCCCAACAGTTCAGGATTGAAGGTTTGGAATTATACACATCACAAAAAGTTAAAGAAAATTTAATAATAACAGTTTACCAAAATAAGTGTGCAGATTACATCATGAACAGATAAATTTAAACAAGAGAATAAAGAATTAACGTAATCCTAAGTAAACCACTAATATATGCACAGTATATAAACCATAAACTACTTTGTAATATCACCATTGATTGCACTTTACACACAATAAATAATAATAGAGCAGCACTAAATAGATAATACTCAACTAAACCCTATTTGAAAAGGTGTCCACCACTGACAAACTGAGACGTCCTCCTACTACCAAGGCCAGCCAATGACTGACATCTCACCATACTCCAATGACTACAAACCTAATACTGTACTAATATTAATCAACTCCCACATTAAGCTGCAAAAATACCTACACACATACAGATTTTTTTCTGTATCAAGTACTAGCCCCGCTCACACATAATTAAACAAAAATATTCTATTTACATATGTTGAAGGTAACATGTCTAAAGATATTTCACTAGGCACAGCACAACGCACCACTGTACATTACGCCATGCATAAAATAAAACCCACAAGGTTTTACATTGGCAACACACAGTTATCACATCTGCCTAATATGGCCTAGACAGAGCACCAGCAATAATGTTATCATTACCCTTGATATGTCTAATTTCAGGATTATACAGTTGAAGTGCCAAACACCAGCGAGTTAAACGTTGGTTTTTGTTCTTCATGCGAATAATAAATTGCAAGGGGTTGGGGATGCTATATACAATGATTTTCTGGTTGCTGTTCCCAAGGTATACATCAAATTTTTTTAACGCCATTAACAATGCAGTTGCTTCTTTCTCAATTGTAGAGGAATTTCGTTGATGAGGCTTAAATTTAGTAGACATGTAAAATACTGGGTACAAAACATCATTATTACCCTCTTGCAATAAAACTGCCCCAGCTGCTACGTCAATCGCATCTACTTGTACAACAAATGGCTATCAAAGTTTGGTCCCCATAATACTAGTTTACACATCAAAATTGCCTTAATTTTCTCAAATGCCTCTGGACAACTTTCCGTCCACTCAAAAACCCTTTTAGGACTAACTAAACCAGTTAATGGTCTAGCAACGCCAGAAAAGTTAGGGCAGACTCTCCTATAACACCCTGCCATACCCAAAAAGCGTTGGACTGCCTTACGGTTTGTGGGTATGGGCAAGGTATCAATGGCCTCAACTTTAGCCTGGACTGGGCCACTGTCCCATAGCCAATCTCATGCCCCAAAATTACTAGTTTGGCATAACCAAACTCACTCATAACGAGGTTAACAGTGAGCCGAGCACAATTAAGACGACTGAACAGACAACGGAGTGACTCAATATGTTCACTCCATGTGGAAGAGAACACAACTACATCGTCAAGATATGCTCTGACACCATCCAAACCATTAATGACAACTGACATCAAACGTTGGAAAGTTGGAGGGGCGTTACGCATACCAAATGACATAACGGTATACTAATACAAGCCATAAGGGGTAACAAATGCCAATATGCGTCTGCCCGCTCTGACAAGGGTACCTGAACACAAGGGGATGCCCACTCACTGTCACTAGGTTCAACCAAATTATTGTCAATCAAGAACTGCACCTCGTCATTCAGAATGCCGATTTTCTGGGAATACAAGCGGTAGGGTACTTGTTTCATTGGAGCTACGTCGTCCACCAACACAACATCATGGGTCACCACTGGGCTAGACTGCAGCACATCATCAAAGATGGGCTGGAATTCCTGTAGGAGACACATTACATCGCTCCTCTGGTCCTGTAGTAGATGGCACAATTTAGAAGAAGGATCACTTAACACATCAGCATTGTTCAGTTTGATATCGGCTTTCGACTCCCCAAGGTCATGCTTAGGTAACTCATCCTCCTCCACTCCATCACATGTCACAGTATTGCACACCACCTTATCAGGTCTAACATAATAGGCTTTCAACAGATTCATTTCTTTTAGTCTTCATACGTTCAAGCGTGGCTATGGCATAGTTAACATCTACCTTACTCAAAACTTCAAAGGGATCCTGATACTTAACTTGTAGGGGAAACTTCCTAATGGGCAAGAACAAAAGCACCTTATCCCCAACATTAAATTTTCTATCTTCTGCAGTTTCATCTTCTTCTACTCAACTCCCATGCAATAATTTGAAGGAACCACAGATATCCCGGCCAAATATCAGTTCACTTGGTGAGAATCCCAAACTAAACTGTGTAGTACATCTGATAACGTATAAAAGATATAATATAAACCAACATATAATATAATATAAACCAAGTGCCAGCATAGGTATAACTTCCGGATATATAGTGGAAGCACACATCACCGGTAACAAATATTCATTATCACATTCTGTTTTAGCAAAAGGGCCCACACAATCAATGATTACTATTGCAAATGGCTCATCAACAATAGGTATAGTGTTTTAAGGGTGCAGGCGACAATACTTGATTGGGTTTACCAGCTAACTGGCATACATGACATGTACGGCAAAAATCTGCTATGCCTGATGCAACACTAGATTCATAATGGCTCTCTGTTTCTGATACGGCCCTAGCAAATAATGGAACCAACGACTGGTCAGACTTTTGAGCAGATATCGACATCTCTCTTGTGATAGGAAGGCAAGTGAAATCAACATGCACACGATCCTTAGAATCTGTCTTTACATCACTTGACAAATCACTAACAGGTTGATCTACTAAACCTGCATCTAACTGCTCTGGCTTAACATAAAACAGTCCATTCAAATCATAATCAGGCAAAACATCACTCTGAGCACTCACATCTGTCCCATATGTCACCATTTTAGCTTGACTACGGGTTACAACACCAGAAGGGAATAGCCCAACACATTTACTCACAAGGTCCGCAGCAGGGTTATTACTCAAAGGTGTAGAGCACACAACTGGATCAGGAACAACAAGGCTACCAGCTATATCATTTCCCAAGAGGAACATTACTCCCTCCACTGACAAAACCTCCTGAACCCTTACTGTAATTGGCTGAGACAAAAGGTCCGTCTGAAGATACACTTTACACGCAGGAACGCAAGTTGTTCCACTAACGCCCCTCAACACAACATGCTCACCAGTATAAGCCTCTTCCCACAGATGGATGAGCACTTTTCAACAAAATACTGAGTGAAGCACCAGTATCCCTCAAAATACTCACAGGGACAGCAGGACTACACTCGGACAGAGACACAAAACCAGGAAACTGAAAGGGCTGGAACAAATCCTTAGGATCCACACAAACTAGGTCAGAAACCGCAGCAACATCATCTACACCAACACTATCTGCTGAGACAAATGCAAAATTAGCAACAGGCGTGTCATGGGAATCCTTAGCTTTGAGCTTAGGACATTGGGCAATATAGTGACCAGGCTTTCTACAATAAAAACACACAGAAGTCATAACCCCGCTAAATCCATTACCACCATGACCATCAGAACCTCTGCCAACATTCTAAATAGAGGGTTTATTACCTCTGTTACCAAACGGGAGCTTACCACCTTGAGCTGGAGTCACGGCTGGGCCTGGAACATCATTAACTTTATGTTTATGAATAAGACTGAAATTTTCTGCCCAAATGGCAGCTCTCTCAATAGTTGTAACTTCCTTCTCACAAACGTACATACGGACGTCTGGGACACCTCTCAGATGCTGCTCTAGTGCAATCAATTCACAAAGTTCATTATAGGTTTTAACTCCACTAGCCGATAGCCATCTATTGCCAATTTAGTGACAGTGTGACCATATTCTATATATGACTGATCGGGCAATTTGAATGTATCTCTAAACTTATCTCTATATGACTCTGCTGTCAACTGGTAAGATTTCAAAATGGCTTCCTTGACCACAGGTGGCCAATACTGCTGAGACCAGGAAAGTGTTGTGGCAATCTGCTCAAATTGGATGAAAAACTCTTCTGGATCATGTTCGTCAAATTTTTACACAAACTACGTCCCTTTAATTACATCAAATTTAACGTCACACGACTCCAGAGTAGCTCTCTTATCCAACAAATCTAACTGGAATGCCCTTTCTCTTTCCCTGTCCTCCATTTCTTTTTCCTGTAACCTTAACTTCATTTCCCACTCCAGCGTCTCTCATTCTAACTGCAACTCTATTAACTTTACTGATGGATCTTCCTCCATCTCACACAGTAGGAATGCAGACTCATCCAAAATTGACTTTTCCACCAAACATCTAATTACGGCATTTTTGACAGTTGCCTGTTTCCAGTTTAACTTAATCTCTACTTTATAATGCTTAGCCAACGAAACCCAATTATCTTTACGAATGGTACTGCACTCCAAACTTAACACTGAAGGTTCACCAATGAACTTAGCTTCATTTTAAGCAGATATGGCAACTGACGGACTAGTAGAGAAAACTTACCAAAAATAATTCGCAAACTTCACTCCTGGTGATTTTAACTGATTATAACTTAATTTTACTTAATATTAACCAAAGTCTCCCGGACAGGCCCCCATTTTGTTATGCCATAACCTATCAACTTGAATTACGTTAAAGAGTAATATACTAATGAGGGCGCATACGGCACAACTCAGAGCATCTTAGTCATGGGCTCAATCACAGCCCTCTTTATCCCAGCAGGTCGGAGTGAAGGTTTAGAATTATACATATCATAAAAACTTAAATAAAATTTAATAATAAAAGCTTACCATAATAAGTGTGCAGGTTACACCATGAACAGATAAATTAAATCAAGAGAATAAAGAATAAACATAATCCTTAATAAACCACTAATATATGCACAGTAAATAAACCATAAACTACTTTGTAATATCACCATTGATTGCACTTTACACACAATAAATAATAATAGAGCAGCACTGAATAGATAATACTCAACTAAACCCTATTTGAAAAGGTGTCCACCACTGACAAACTGAGACGTCCTCCTACTCCCAAGGCCAGCCAGTGACTAACATGGCTCCATACTTCAGAGGACTACAAGCCTAATACTAATATTAATCAACTCCCACATTAAGTTGCAAAAATACCTACATACATACAGAAAAAAAATGATGTATCAAGTACCAGCCTTGCACACACATAATTATACAAAATATTCTATTTACATAAGTTGAGGGTAACATGCCTAAAGATATTTCACTATGCACAGCACAACGCACCACTGCACATTATGCCATGCATAACACTATGCTCTCAGTGTCAGTGAAGGAGGCCCAATAGTAGACCCAGATTTTCCTGCGGGCCTGGCACTCAGGAACCCACACAGCTGCCCCAGCGCCTCCCAATATAGTAACAGACCCATCACAGTAGACAAGTAGAGGAGGGTTGGAGATCGTAAGAGAGGAGGCGAGATCATTAATCTACTCAAGGCAGTTAAGTTTGAGTATTTACCACAGTTGGGTGGATTTACGACCAGGGAAGGTGTGGACGACAACATCAACACTCGGGTAAGTCCACGGCAGTAGAGGCGGATGAGTGTACTCGGGAGAGAGAGAGGTCGAGGGGGTGTAGAGGTGATAACGCAGGATGTCAGCAGCAGTGTGGACGGGCCAGTGTTGAGAGGGGTGGGAAGGGTAATGGGGACAGGCCGGCGCAGGAGGATATTAAGATGTGAGTTCAGTGAGCGCGACATGGGAGTCGGTTGCTCACTGCGAAGAAGTTTAACACCAAGGGTGGCATTGAGAGCAGTAATTCGAACGCAGACGGGGGTTCAGTTTCCGCTGCATGACTTCTATTCTGGTCTTCATAGGGCAACCGAGGATGAGTCTCATTGCTCTGCTTTGGATTTCCTCTATTTGTTTCTCGAACTGGGAGACAACTAAAAGGACAGGAGAGGCATATTCTATGACAGCTCTAACGATGGCAATGTACATGAGATGTAGAACCTTGACAGAGGCTCCTTTGAGGCCGTGGGTGAGGGACTGGAGGGGTCTCGTTAATTGGCGGCACTAGAGGATGACGTGGGTGGCGACAGTAGAGGTGGTGGCTCTGATAGAGACACGCACAGGTAGACCAAGGTACCTGTAGGTGTATACTTGTTCAATGTCTTGTCCTTGCAGAGTCAGTGGTGTCTGACGCCAGAAGTGCGAGATGAACTTGGTTTTAGTGTGTGAGATGACTAGCCCGAGTGTTAGACGGGTCCAGGCGAACGTGGAGAGCATAGGTTGTTCATGTTGCACTGGAATAATTTGGAGGAGAATATCATCAGTGTAGCTTATGATGTGACCGTCTTGGGGGCACTCAGCAAAGAAGTCTTTGAAGCGGCAGATGGAGTTCATGAGAACATTAAAGAGTGTAGGGCTGAGTACACCGCCCTGAGGCATGTCAAGATCAAGGTCCCTGATCATAATAATAAATAATAATAATAATAATTAACGGTTTATTGAAAGAGCTTGGCAGCCAGAAGGCTGAAAATAAACAGTTACATATTTGGGGAATGGGTTTCGAATTACAAATAATATACAAATAACATAAGTGATATAAATAAGATATATAATAACTATATGGGGAAAAGCTCAAACTACAGGGCATTTCAACATAGTGACAGTGCAAGAAGTAGTATTTACTGGGAGTGTACTGTATACACTGGTTTATTACAAGTTATTGATAATTTTTACAATGGTTGGGACTGGGCTGTTCTTATAGCGATCAGTTCGTGAACGTATGGGCTGGATGCGGTTGTGGTGTCGAACAGCAATTCTCGGGTTAGGGATCTCAGGTGGTAGTAGGAGCCGGTGTCGAGGATGGTGCAGAAGCTTCTTACCAAATTTGCAGATGAGGTCGTGGTGATGGTCAGTGAGAGTCGAAAGGGTCAGTGTGTTGAGCGCTTCTTGATACGTGGAGTAGGAAGGGGAGAGAATAATCTTGCATGCCCTCTTTTGCCCTGAAAACGGACCTGGGTCTGTCGATGGGAGAGGTAGTCAGCAATCCACGTGAGGAGTTTGCCCTTCACATCCATGTGCGTGAGGCCCTCAAGAATCACTTCACTGTTGGCTTTATCAAAAGCACCCTTGAAGTCGACGAAGAGGGAGGTTTTGCCTGAGGTGTTCGCCATGTAGTGAGCGATGCAGTGAGCAGTACTCTTTCCGGGGCGGAAACCATAGAGGTCAGGTTGCAGGTGAGCTTCAATTCTCCAGTGGAGGCAGTGGCGTATCATGCATTCCATCATCTTTGAGAAGCAGGAGATGAGGGAGATTGGACGATATTCATCTTGTCTGTCTGGTTTAGGGATTGGGACGGTGGTGGCAGTCTACCATAAATGGGGCAGCTGTTCAGGATCATAAGAGAGGTTAAACAGACACAGAAGGGGATCACCAGGGGTGGCAACAAGGGCATTTAGCACTTCATATGTGACGCCGTCATCGCCAGGGGCGGTGGACCAACCGCACTTAACAGCATTTGTTGTTTACGCCGTGTGAAAGGCAGGTCAGTGTCTGCAGGTAGGTCTTGGTACTCAGAGATGCGCTGTCGGCGTTGTGGTTACAGAGCGAGGGTGATGTCACGTACAGTGGGTGGTAGCGCGTCGATGGAGGCGGTTGAGAAGACTGTAGGTACTAGCCGCCTACATCAATGCGTTACCACCCACTGTACGTGACCTCACCCTCGCTCTGTAACCACAACGCCGACAGCGCATCTCTGAGTACCAAGACCTACCTGCAGTAGTTCCTGGTGGCTGGTGACCTTAGGAGTGTGACCCTCAGGTGTGATGCGCCGGGGTGACCCTCAGGTGTAACCCGCCGGAGTGACGCTATATATGGGTTAAGTTACCAGTTACGGGAGGTATTCGCTAGGATCTTGTGAGGTAATTAGTGTAACAACAACTTCACCTATTTTAATCTAATCTAACCTAACTACACCTAACTTAACATGACCTAGCCCACTACTTTACCACGGCCTTTCTTAACCCTAATCATATCTAATCTAACTTAACTTGCCTTAAAGTAATCCAACCTAACCTAAGCTAACATAACTTCAGCATGAGTTAGCACTGTACCTAGCAACATATGTGGTACTGTAGTAATAACAGGGAGAGAAACACGTTGGATGGACCACATAAACAGTTTTACCAAGACCTTCCTCAGGAAATTAATCTGTCAACATTATTATGCATGGAGACACCAGAGGCCTGCTGGTGTGTGTGTGTGTGTGTGTGTGTGTGTGTGTGTGGTATACTATGTGTAGTATACAGTGTGGGGTATACTATGTATGGATCTATGACTAGTGGTAATACACACACGCGCGCGGACTTACCTCACCCCCTCCCACGTCCAACCAGTATTAATTGCCACCTATCACAAGTCCCGTCGGCCGTGTAATTAATTCATCTGTGGGAGACTCTTTGCTGGACTTAACTTTGGACTTCATTTTTTTTGCTGATTTCGGACTTTATAATTCAAGGGACTTAGGACTTGGACCTTTCTTAACATGTTATTAAGTGACGGAGTTTGGACTTTGTGTGATGCGTTTGACTAATTAATTTTGAACTTTGGATTAATGTGTGCGTGCGTGCGTGCGTGCGTATGTATGTGTGTGTGTGTGTGTGTGTGTGTGTGTGTGTGTGTGTGTGTGTGTGTGTGTGTGTGTGTGTGTGTGTGTGTGTGTCAATAGGCAACCTGGGGAAATATGTATAGGGGTGACCACCAGAATATTAATAGGCTCTAAATCTTTTATCGACCTAAATACATATAAAACAGTACAGATATGTTGCTCCATGTGTGTGTGTATATATATATATATATATATATATATATATATATGTGTGTGTGTGTGTGTGTGTGTGTGTGTGTGTGTGTGTGTAGAAACATTACTGTCAGTTTTCTGGTAGATATAATCGATGATGGTAAAATCAATGTTACCAATTCGGTCAGATAATAGCGCGGTGGAGCGTAATACAAATAATTGGAGCGTTTTATTCACTTGGTGTGGCAACTGTGTCAACCCGCAGTGTGTTGTGGACAGCTCAAGGGGCGTTGGGTGAATTGGGGTGAGAGAGGCCGAGAGAGGTTGCATTTTTGCTTTGTCTCTGGTTGTTGGGTTTACACCCATATCTCGGGCACAAGTCCTAAATCTTTGAGAATTGTTCCTCAGATGTTATTGCATTACACCATTCCCAGGATGCGACCCACAACAGCCGTCTTACAACCAGGTTCCTACTCACTGCTAGGTGAACAGAAGCAACGGGTGTAAAGAGACCAGCCTAATTTCTCACCCGCCCGGGAAAACCGAGAGAGGAGAGGAAGAGTAGGAGGTGAGAGGGAGAGGAAATGAGGAGAGGGAAAAGGAAATATAGAGCAGAAGATGGAGAGATGGAGAGAAGGTGAGTGGGGGAGGATGAAAGGGAGGTGAATGGGAGAGGAGAAAGGGTGAGTGGGGGAGGATGAAAGGGAGGTGAGTGGGAGAGGAGAAAGGGTGAGTGGGGGAGGATGAAAGGAGGAACGTGAATTGGGAGGAGGAGAGGAAAGGAGGTGAGTGGGGGAGGATAAAAAATGAAGTGAGTATAAGTAGATGAGAGAGATAGAGGGGAGGTGAGGAGAGAGAGAGAGGAGGAGGAGGGTGAAGAGGATGTGACAGGAGAAGAATATGAGAGGATGATGATGTTTAACCCAAACTATGTGTGTGGTGGTGGGACGTGTGTGGGAGCTCCGTTGTTTTTCGTCGAAAAACACGGTCTTTCTAGGAGTACCCAGTCTGATTTCTAGGAAATTTGATTCGTGAGTGACTAGTGAGTGTCGTGACCAGTACAATATCTATCTGTGATCCCCCAAAGTAGATATATTTGTCAATTTACTGGTGAATCTGTGACACGTGAGGTGTAGGCCCACCAAACTCCTCTCAGTGCCACGGCTTGTAATCTAAGCCCTGTCCACCCCCACCGTCCACCCTCTTGACAACTGGGCATCCACTCTACAAACTGAATTAGTTGCCATACTCACAGCTATTAAATTCATTGAAACTGTTACTGACAGTCTCATCATCACTGACTCTCTATCCTCACTACTTGCCCTTGACACCCTCAACTCAAGTTGTCACGCTCTTGTCTCTGAAGCCAGACACAAATATGCGTGCCTTGTTGACCGGGGTGTCAAGGTCAAACTGTTGTGGATCCCCTCTCACATAGGCCTCAAAAACATGACAGAGTTGATGCCCTCGCCAAACTCGCGTCTAACAAAGACACCGTTGAATACAATTTGGGTCTGTCAAAAAGAACCCTTAAAACTGTAATTAGGAAGGAACTTATTGATGAATTTGACGCAAGTCGACAAGTGCAAACAGGCACTAGTCGATCCATAGTTTACCATGATGAGATGTATCAAGTGAAACATGTATATGGAGCAAGTAACAAGATCACTAGATTACAAGATGTTGTAACCAGTAGATTAAGGTTAGGATATAAGTACCTCTGGCAGTATGTTCCTCAAGCAGATGTAAACTAGACTAAATGTAAAGTGTGTGGCCATACATATGGCCACACATACACTAAATCTCGACTGTGTGAAGATAGGGACAGGTCCAAGCGCACTGTGTGTGAAATGGCACAACACTTCATCTCTAATGGCAAGATAGCCGACATATTAAGATTGTATCCACTTTTTTGCACTTAGTAACTATATCAGTTCTCATGTACAGAACCAAATACACAATGTGCTTGAATACTTCTCACGCAAATGTGAATAACAAAGTGTGAGGCCAGACATACTGCCTCACACGCCTGTACTCACGCATTTGTGAATAAGTTACCCTTTATGTATAGAACTAAACGAATAATGTAATTGAAATACTGTGTAACATTCAGTGCCATAATATCCTGACAACGGGGTTAATTATTATGAACCGTTGTAAACTCTACTCTGTAATAATCCTTTTGCGCTACCGCTCACAGGATGGGTGTGGGGTGCACAATAAAGTAAGCGGCAAAATCAAAATCAATCCCACCGTCCCACCAGGACACACAACTTGACCGTCTCCCTACTGCCAGCTATTCAGCCCTTACTAGCTCCAATATGTCTTACTTGGCTGCTAGTATCAAAAATTCCAATTTCACAAAACAACAGCTGACTGATGTGATAATGGGAGTCCAATGGACTCTCATACAGGACGTCATACAACAAATGAATAAGGAGACCACCAGGAAGCTAGAAGAGGCTGACCGGGGTCTCTGACCAGCTAAGTGAGATTAAAAGAAGCTTGGAATTCTCGCAAGGGGAAATAAGTGACTTACAAGCAAAGTTGAACGTTGAAGCTAAAGAGAACCGAACACTCAAGACCCAAGTTCAACAGCTGTGTGAGGAGAATTCCAAGCTCCAAGCAGAACTAACGACAACAGCAGACCGGGTGGATTATTTGGATGACATAGGGGCGGCGAAACAACCTCAGGATTGCCGGTATCCCTGAAGACATCCACGAGAACTGGGAGTCATCCCAACGCAAAATTTCACACTTGCTGAATGAACATTTTCAACTTCCTGAAGTAAAGTTTGACCGTGTTCAACGCATCAGGAACCCAACTCCTCCCGCCCCCGCGACATCATAACAAAATTCTCGTCCCCCTCTGACCGGGACAAAGTGTTTTATCAACACAATAAACTGAAAGGCACCACTATCTTCGTCAACGAGGATCTCTGCCCAGGTACGACTAAAGCCCGTCTACAGAAAATGGACCAGTTTAAAGAAGCCAAGAAACAAGGGAAACACGTGACGTTCAATCATAAAACTCTTGTTGTGGGGGATTGAGCAAGTGGACACCCGCCCACTCACCCGCCCAAGCCCCTCGAGAACCCCCTCCCTACCGAGGGGGAACCAGCCACTGTCGCTATCACTTGCGGAGTTTCCCCCCGTCGGCCAACTCAAGTACTACACGTCTACCCTCTGTGGTGAAAACCAGCAACCCTGAAACCCGAGTGACAGGAGCACCTCCCACTCCATCTGGGAATCACCCTCAAAAGTTATCCTAATTCTGCTGGTTGTAGCACTTGTGAGTACGTTACCCCCCACTATTATAATGTTCATAGATCTTCCTTTTTCACACCTCAGTGACCCTGAGTTTTTACTGTTCCTTAATCAGTATCAATGTTCCCACAATGATGATGCTAGTGTCATTCCCTTAGATGTGCTAGATCGTATGTGTTACACCCCCTTTACCCATGGTGTCAACACAATACTCCCTCATATCGATCCTGATGCCTTTCTACAAAACTCACTGGGTTACACCAACCCAAACTGACTCTCCCGAGTTTAGTTCTAGTCTCCTACTACCTCATTCCTTCTCCTTGATTAGCCATAACATCAGCAGTATTCCCCTTCATCTAGATACCTTTTTAGATCAGTGTTTATCTTCTATTGCCCACAAATTTGATGTACTTGGGTTCTGTGAGACCAAACTCACTAACGATATTGAACTTTTGTATAACATTCCTAATTATAATAAGACACTGCGTCGACACAGTAGTGGTGTCGCCCTATATGTTGATATCAAGTATAACACTTCTGTAAGAGGTGATTTAAAGGTTCAGGAGGAGTACATGGAGAGTGTTTTCACTGAATTACGTAACGACACACGAAATATCCCAGTCGGTGTAATCTACAGAAGACCCCACACTAATGTAAGAAATTTTCTTGATAAATTTTCGGAGTTTATCTCTATCTTAAGTTCAGAGAGGAAACTTTGCTATATTATGGGAGACTTCAACCTTGATCTATTAAAATCAGAAACCGACATCTCAGTATTAGACCTTCTTGCTACCTGTCATTCTAAACTCTTCTTCAACACTATAACCAAACCCACTAGAGTAACTGCCACCTCTGTCACTGTGATAGATCATATCTGGACTAACAACACTCCTAACAATCTTGCAAGTGGAATTATTTAAAACAATATATCAGATCACTTCCCAGTTTTTGCCATGTATAAAACAGCCACAAGACCTGAAAGGTCTAGTAGAGTCTCAATACAATACAGAGACTACTGCGCCAACAACATGCTCCTTTTTAAAAACAACCTAATGCATGCTAACAGGGATCTTGTCTATGTCTCCAACAACCCTAACGTGAACAGCTGCAACTTCTCTTGCATCTTCAATGCTTGCTTTAATAAATGCTTCCTCCTCAAAACTAAGTCAGTGAAAACTGTATCTATTTCCAAAACCTATATCACAAATGAAATCAAGGCAATGATAAAAGAAAAACATAAACTTCAAAGGAAATTTGCAAAAACACCCATAACTTTCGGTGATGCTTACCGAAGTATGAGAAATAGAGTAACTCAAGCAGTTAGAAATGCCAGACGTAACTATTATACAAATAAGCTCCAGTCAGCATCAGGCGACAGTAAGAAAACCCGGAATGTCATAAATTCAATTCAGAAAAGGAACACTCAGCCTTCGGCCCCCCACTCAGCTTTTATGAAAAACGATTCAGTTATAACGGAACCCTCCCTCATTGCCATCCACTTCAATGAATATTTTATTAATGTTGGCAAAAATCTTGCAGAGAGCATCCCTGATCACCATGAGGAATTTAGAGCCTACCTGCAAAACAGACAGCAAAATGAACTATTCTTATCCCCTGTCACAGCAGATGAATTGTTGGCCATCATAAAAATGTCCAAAGATGCAGCAGCAGGCGAAGACCAATGAGCATCATTAAGAAAGTGGCCCACTTATTAGTACCTGTTCTCCTACACATTTGTAACTCCTCCTTCACTAGTGGTGTCTTTCCTGATAAACTGAAAATTGCTAAAGTTTACCCAGCATATAAAAAATCCGGGGACAAAGGTCTCTTCAAGAATTACCGCCCCATATCAGTCCTCCCAGCCTTGAGTAAGATACTGGAAAAGCTAGCATGTAATAGACTAAATTCCTTCTGCAATGCCAATAACATCTTTACAGACTCCCAGTTTGGATTTAGAGCTAGAAGGTCGACTGAGAGTGCTCTGCTATCCTTTACTAATGACATCTTAAATTCCTTTGATGACAGTCATTTCACAGTCGGTATATTCTTGGAGCTCTCTAAAGCCTTCGATACTGTCGACCATACCATCCTCCTTTCAAAGCTTGAATATTACTGCATTAGAGGCCTGTTCCATAATTGGTTTACCTCATACCTGTCCAACAGAATGCAGTATGTCTGCTATAACAATCACCAATCTGACTCCTCGCCAATCTTGTATGGCGTCCCCCAAGGTTCCATTCTCGGCCCAGTACTGTTTTTGTTCTACATAAACGACACAGTCCATGCCAGCACACTCATAAAATACTACTCATTTGCAGACGATAGTAATCTCTATGCCAGCAACTCAGACCTCCATTCCTTGATGAGAACTATGAACACTGAATTGACTAAAGTCACGTCCTGGGTAATATATATTAAACTGACCTTAAACCTTGAGAAAACCCACTAAACGATCTTTCACAGAAGGAAAAAATTACCCCCAGACTTGGACGCCCTGTACCTTGGTAATACAGTCCCCAAACGCAAATAAAATAATATGATTCCTCGGAGTTATTGTTGATGAGAAACTTAACTGGAGAAACCACATATAAGCCATTCACAGTAAAGTCAATAAACAGTGCGGTATCATGTATCACACTTGACAGTCATTCACTCTCACTGCAATGAAAGAAATCTATCATGATCTTGTTTACCAACACCTGATACACTGTCACACACTATGGGGAGCCTCTGGCTCTTCAAAAACACAATCTCTGGTTACTGCACAAAAGAGAGTTTGCAGACAATGACCTACTTGAAAAGCACACATCACACAAACGAAAAATTTGCGAAAATGAAAATGTTAAAATTCGAAGATAATAACACTTACTACTGTGCCCTCTTTGTTTACAAATCTATCAATCACTTTCTTGACAACAATTATTTCCAGTTCCGGAATAATCAGAGATACAACTTAAGTCACCCAGAGCTACTAAGACCACCCCCCATGTGCTCCTCTCAGTCCCAGACCTCCATAAAATATCTTGGTGTGAAGGTGTGGAACAACTTACCCCCACCAATCAGAACAAAGACTACGCTCCCATCGTTTACATCATCTCTTAAAAAATATCTATTGTCTAAGTATTAATATGTCTTGTAACACCTACTATATTTACAGTACCTGCTTTTATTGTACCATCAAAACCGTTTTATCGGAAATGATCATGTAAATAGATAAGTAATTACCATTGCAATAAATATATTTGCCCACTAGACATAACCCTGAAAGCTCTGTCCTCTTGTTCAACCTTAATACTGTACAACCCATGATGTACTGCTCCCCCATTATACTTATGGGGTTTTTCAATTCCACTGTAATTTATGTATATACTTATAATTTGATAAATAATTATAATAATAATAAATAAATAAAATAATTAAATATTAAAGTGATAACCGTGGTAACATTATGAGATGTTCTTATTACTACCATGCTATTGTACTATTCCAGATGATACTAAATGTTACATAATACTTCCTTTAGATAAATGTATAGTATATATCAGGTGCCTAAAAGAGAGCTCAGGTTCTCAACTGGCTCAGCCATGTTAATATTGTTATTATTATCCACTCTATATCTGTGTTTTTCTGGCTAAATAAATCGTTGCAATTCATTTCAATTCATTATGAGAGGGACCCTCGTGTTCGATTACAAGGGCCACTTTAGGCATGAATTTGTTTAAGGCATGGAAGCTGTCGCCAACACAACACCCACACCCTATGTTAATGAGATGTATGATTCTGTGTTTAAGGATTACTTTACGAAGACCGGACAACTCGGCAGCTGCACTGGCTAACCATTATCCCAGAACACGATCCACAAATATATATACAGTAGTTATAAGGAACATTTTAACGTAGGAAATTTTCGGGAGACAAGCCCCTACTTTGCCCTTCCCAGTCTCCACACCTCTTCACTCTCTCCCTTCTATCTTCCCTTCACAATTTACCCTCTCTCTCTTTACACCCTACATCCTCAACCCCCTTCCCCTCTCGCCCTTCTCATATCATAACCCTTCACTTCTTCACTTCCTCCCCTCCACACACTCCCTCTCCAACCTCCCCCATCCCCTAATCCTTCCCTGACCTCACTCCTCCACCCTATATTTCCCTCCCTTCCCACCCCCTCCCTCCCTCCATCATCTCCCTGTTCATTCTCCACCCCTCACCTCAGTCCCCACCCTTTATCGTCCCCCCCCCCCTGCTCCACCCCTCACATAACTCCTCTCCCGTCCGGGTGCTTGGGGACATTTTTGCTGTTTATCCCAAATTTGCTAGCCCACACTGATTAGTCTTCAATTAGAATATGACTTCCAATGTATATGAACCACTGTCCTGTGTGGCAGTGAACAGTGACATCAACCCACATGACTCTGACCTATATATACTGCTAATAAATATGATGTATTTCTTTGTGTACGAACCTCTGTCCTGCGTGGCAGTGAGAAGTGATACCACCCTGACCTGACTGAATTACTCAGAATAGGCAAACTGTACTCCAAACTTTGTCAATAAATTTGTTAAACTAAAAAAATCTCTACACTCCTAACTCCACTACATCCACCCCCCCCCCACCACGGTAATTACCCCACCACTCTCGACTATAATTCTACAACAACAACAACAACAACTTAGTCAACAACAAACTTATACTGGACCAGGACCTCATGTAGAAGGTAAATAGACTTAAAATAAGACTGGTGGGGGGAGGGGGTCTATTCTCTTCATCTCAGTTGGCCAAAGGTTCAATTATGGACAAGAGTGGGAGGAGGAAGATTGTGTTCACTCCTGGTACAACAATTGAACCCTTGTACACAAACAGTCGTAATAATTATGTTCACTACCTGATGACGATGTGCTTACCGACCATCATGCCACACACACACACACACACACACACACATTAAACAGATCAGTAATCTTATCCGTAATATTATGTCCTCTGCCATTTCCTTCCTCCTCCTCTCCCCCAGCCTTTCCTTCTCCCTCCTCCTCTTCCCCCTCCCCTCTCCTCCTCCCTCCCTCGTCAGGGCTCAGTGTCGATGCTTTGATGTGACGACGCGGTTCACCTGACCTTACTCTTACCCTAATTAGAAACTTGATAGAGAGAGAGAGAGAGAGAGTATGTGTGTGGTAGATACACATAAAGTTTAGTTCAGAGTCATTATTATTTTATCCCTTTAACATACATACATTATGAACAATCAATATACACCTACTAATATGTAAACAAAGGTTATATATCACATAATTAATCACACGTGTTATTTAGTCGTAATATTGAGACGAAAGATACATAGGTGTTGAATTTTACTGTTATATGTATGTATGTATGTATGGATGTATGTATGAATCTTTGTATGTATGAATCTTTGTATGTATGTATGTATGTATGTATGTATGTATGTATGTATGTATGTATGTATGCATGTATGTATGTACTATGTATGTTTATGTGTGTTATATGTATTTATTGCACAGTACAGCCAGAAGGAGGTATTGTCATACACCAACACGGTTCTTCAGTTCAGTCTAATTATACAGAGTTATGCGTGTGTGTATGTGTGTCCTCTCTGCTGCCTCATGAACCTTCACCTTGCCCACATTTTTTTACCTGGCAGGACGAATTAGTTAATGGTTTTATTTTTTGTCTCTCTCTCTCTCTCTCACAGTTCATCTATGGGCACCGTAGGGGGAGGTCACACTCGCTCGTAAAGTCCTTGAAAGAGATGTTCTCAACCATCTCATGTTTCAAGTCAAAGACAAACTGGCCCCTAATCTGTATGGGTTCATGCCCGGGCACAGCACACAGACATGCTTTGCAGAATATTTTGTTCACTCAAAAGATAAGACACAAACATCCTTCATAGACCTTAAATCAGCCTTTGATGTAACTAATAGAGACATTATACTTGAGAAACTAGCTAATTTTGGCATCCAAGGTAACTTCCTCACATGGATAAAGGGTTATCTGTCCATCAGGTATGCCAGTTTAGGGGAGTCAGAAGTACCAGAATGAGATCAATTGAGCTTGGCACGCAGGGAGGAGTGTTAAGTCCTATGCTCTTTAATATACTGATGCACAAGCTTATTGCTGACATTCCAGTTCAGCCAAACGAGGCTGTAATATGCTATGCTGATGATATCTACATTATGACAAAGACCAAGCTCAGGCTCCAAGCCTTGCTGGATGTATTTGCTCAGAGGACTGTGGAATGTGGTCTCATAATATCTGTTGACAAGACGAAAGTCCTCAATCCTCGTCCTGCTCACCCTCTGCCTCTTAACTTTAACATTAACAGCATGCCCTTGGAATTATGTAGCTCTTATAAATATCTTGGAATTTGTGTGAATGATGCAAACTTTTTCGGCAGCCTTCGTGCCAAACTAATGCAGTGCATTAAACCCCTCAGAACCCTTGTTGGCAAGGGCTATGGAATTAACATCTCCTATGCTCGCACTTTCTGTCTTCACTTCATTCGTTCTGTAGTTGACTATCATGCTCTCCATCTTGTGACTATTCCGCCTAAACAACTCAACAGCCTTGAGGCAGTGCAAAATGAAGCCATGCCCATCATTCTAGGATGCCCAAAATCAACCAGAATTGTAAACATGAGGAAAGAGCTCGGACTGCCCTCCCTATCTGAGAGGATATCTCTACTTAATACCATGTTTTGTGTCAAAGTTTTGAAGAACAATGGTCCCCAAACTACAGCTCAAACCGAGTTGATGTTCTATCTAAGTATTCCCGACTATCTCGCTAACCTTCCATAAAAGACTCTCTTTGGGGCGTGGCTTCATAAAAGTGTTGTAGATCTCTTGAAACTGAATGTCCCACTCACCCACATGACACTGACCTATGTATACTGCTAATGAATATGATGTATTTCTTTGTGTATGAACCTCTGTCCTGCGTGGCAGTGAGAAGTGATATCACCCTCAGTGTCAAGACCTGACTGAATTACTCAGAATAGGCAAGCTGTACTCCAAGCTTTGTCAATAAATTTGCTAAGCTAAATAAAACTAATCTCTCTCTCTCTCTCTCTCTCTCTCTCTCTCTCTCTCTCTCTCTCTCTCTCTCTCTCTCTCTCTCTCTCTCCTGCGCTCTGACTGTCTATCTCTTTGTCTGTTTTTCTAATTTTCTTGTTTTATTTTCTCTTTTTCTTTCTGTTAATCATCCCTCCAGTTTTCATTCCATCACATCTATCATACCCCCCCCCTTCTCCCTTCTGTTCCCCTCCTCCCTGTCCTTTCTCCTCCAGTTTCCTCCAGTTAATTGTCTTCTTCTTGACTCATAAACATACAGTAGGTGTAGTTGGTTCGGTTAGGTTAGGTTAGGTTAGGTTAGTAGACACTAACGGGTGTACACCAAACATCTGGACCAGGTCACAACAGTCGCTTTTTTCACCCAAGACCAAAACTTCCCGAGAAACATTTCTTTGATTATTTAAAAGCTGCTGAAGTTAAGATTAACGTGTATTGAGGACACGAGGAATGGAGCAGTGGATTAACGAGCTTCATTAATACATCACTAAGGATTAACGAGTTTTAATACAACACTTAAGATTAACGAGCTTCTTTAATACATCACTAAGGATTAGTGAGTTTTAACACAACACTTAAGATTAACGAGCTTCAGCAATACAACACGGGATTAACAAGGCCTAAATTAATAAAACACAAGGAATTAATGAACTTCAGTATTACAATACTTAGGATTAACGACTTCTTGAAATGCAGACTAGGATTAATGACACTCTCAAATACAAGAGTTAAGATTAACGCGCACAGGTAACACATTATATAGGATTAACGAGATTCAGTAAAACACGAAATATGATTAACGAGACCAGGTAATAGTATAGCTAGGTCTAACAAACGTGCAGTGCAGGTGTACTTACGGGGCGTCGAGGGGACCGTATTCCACCTGGTAGTGGATGCTTTCGACAGGTGTGGTGATGACCTCTCCGGTGACCCAGTCTGGCCACACCCAGGTCACCTCCACCGCTCTCTGCTTGAGAGGCACCAAGCTCACGTTACCCCAGCCGTCACTAGAGCCCTCACAGCCCTCCCATGTCCATTCCGGCCCCCAGCATTCCAGTTGCCACGTGTGGTGGACCGTGGGCGGCATGGTGGACGGTGTTGGGAAGATGGGCTCGCCAGGGGAGGGGATCCTGAGCATGTACGGCGCCGCCAGGGGGGACCAGGGGGTGCGAGGTGGGGGGTGTAGAGAGAGAGGGCGAGAGGAATGAGGATGAGGGGAAAGGGAGATGATAGGGAGAGGAGGAGGAGGAAGGTACAGGGAGGGTGAGAGAAGGGAGAGAGTGAGGGAAGCACTGTTGAGGGGAGCCTGGGAAGGTGATCCGTGTTGGAATGGTTTGTTTCTGTGTTGATTTTCGTGTGTTTCTCACCTCGAGGATAGTAGGAAGACCTTCTCAACATGGACGATGTCAGAAAACACTAAATAAATAACCACCTGTCTCACATTTTCTACACTGAGACTGACGCCTCCGTGACGATACCCAAACACGCGTCTAGGATACCACTCGATGGTCAAGGATTACTCGAAACCCTCCTCGTGAAGCATCTGGGTGTTGGTCAATGTTTCTTCTTGGTGAGAAACATGTGTCGTGTTTCTCGAGTATGAGTGACACCACCTTACTTTAAGGCAACATGGCAACACTAACAACATTGACGAGTCATCACCCAATATAAACACTTAATATGTTTATCCACTTCATCAAAATAAACTGTAAAATCCAGGGCATATCTTTTCACACTGTGTAGAATATCACCACCTCTCAAGATGAACAAATTCACTGGAGTATTATTAGCCAAGACGCAAGACGCTGCTTACTCTCTCATCAATACAACACTCAGATTAAATAAACCGAATATAGTTATTTCCTACATTTTGAGGCCACTGTATTGAGTTACCTGTCAACGAGTATTCACCCTAAAAAACTGAGGTGCTATTTCCCTCAAGTGTTCACCATGCGTTCTGTGTTATGTCTGGAATGGGATGAAATGTGAGAAAATTCTTATATACATCAATGACAATAACAGCAACAACGACGACCTAACCAACAGACCACTCGGCAGAGGTTATGGTCAGGTGCGTTAAATGGACAAACACATATTCGCTCCCTTCTCCTCCTCCAGGTATGAGTATGACTCCAGTAAGCGACTTGTCTAACTTGGTGGAGGATGACCAGAATGGAGGATATCCTGAGTGGAGGATGACCTGAGTGAAGGGTAACCCGAGTGGCGGATGACCCGATACGCCTTCGACCACCCTAAGGCTAAACAACATATAAATTTTATACCCACCGGATCTCTCTTGTATCCGAGAAAGATCCCAATTTAGGACCGAACAATACAACCTCTCTCTCTCTCTCTCTCTCTCTCTCTCTCTCTCGCACACAATTCCTGCCCCTTCCCCAGCCTAATCTCCCCTGATGCCAACACCGATGTTTCATTCCTCTATTTCCTAAGGGTTTTTCCGACGGCAACAGGACAACGGACAGAAAAAATAGCGGGATAATGGAAAAAACGCGTCAAAATATCAAGAAAAAAAGACTAATCTCCGAAAACAACAGAAAAACGGAATGTTCTCACCATAATACCAGGAAAACTGAATCTCCGTGACAATATCGGGGAAAAGTAAGACGACTCCTCGCCAAAACACAAGGAAAACGTGAAAATTCCTCGTTAAACCAACAGGAAAACAAAAGAGTCTGACCCAAAGCACAGGAAACAACACAAAGCCATAGGGAAAACGGAAAAATATCGTTCGTTAAAACATACAAGGAAAATGGAGATAGTCCTTTCCCCCTCCCCTCTCGTCCCCCCTACCACCTCCCCTCTTCCTTCCCCTCCCCCTCCTCATCCTTCTTCCCACCACCTCTCTATTTCCTCCTTCCACCACCTCCCCTCTTCCTCCTCCTACCACCTCCCCTCTTCATCCTCCTCCCTTCCTTCTTCCTCCCCCTCCTCCCACCACTTCCCCTCTTCCTCCTCCTACCACCTCCCCTCTTTCCTCCCCTCCTCCCCCTTCCATCCCCATAAAATAATTAAGACCCGGGCCTCGGCAACACGATGGAGAGCAGCGGCAGGGAGGATGTGACTCATGGAGAAGAAACCAGTTAGCCAGAAGAGAAGTCCCTCGCCTGGACGTGTAAAAAATAACAAGTCCAACGGGACGTAATCTGTCTAATAATGACACTGAAGCAACGATGTCCAACGGGTCTTAACTCTGTCCAAAAAAATAAAAGACACAAATATGTCAAATAATCGAATGTGTGGTGAAGGTTTTGTTGTGCTGTGTTGCTTTTAGTGACGATTTTTCGTTTATCTAATTGTTCTTTCGTTAAATTATTTCGTTCTCAGCCCTTTGAGTCCTAAAGGGTTAAAACATCATCCTCAAATGGTTAAAACATCATCCTCAAAGGGTTAAAACATCATCCTCAAAGGGTTACAAAATCATCCCCAAAGGGTTAAATCATCATCCTAAAAGGGTTACAACATCATCCTCAAAGGGTTAAATCATCATCCTAAAAGGGTTAAATCATCATCCTCAAAGGGTTACAACATCATCCTCAAAGGGTTAAATCATCATCCTCAAAGGATTAAACCATCTCCTTCAAAGGGTTACAACATCATCCTCAAAGGGTTAAATCATCATCCTCAAAGGATTAAACCATCTCCTTCAAAGGGTTAAAACATCATACTCAAAGGGTTAAATCATCATCATCAAAGGGTTAAAACATCATCCACAAAGGGTTAAATCATCATCCTCAAAGGATTAAACCATCTCCTTCAAAGGGTTAAAACATCATACTCAAAGGGTCAAATCATCATCATCAAAGGGTTAAAACATCATCCACAAAGGGTTAAAGTTATACAGTCTAATGTACTGCGACGATAACAGAGATTTGGTAACACTACATTAAAAGACAACAGAGAGACTCAACAGAAACACTCAACAGAAAGAAATCAATGATGTCATAAACGGTATATAACAGCTATTATTGACAGCAACAACAACAAGAGGGTGAAAAAGGAATGATATAGATCTACCACTGACAACAACAACAACAGGAGGGTGAAAAAGGAATGACATAGATCTACCACTGGCAACAACAACAACAACAGGAGGGTGAAAAAGGAATGATATAGACCTACCACTGATAACAACAACAACAACAACATGAGGGTGAAAAAGGAGTGACATAGATCTACCACTGGCAACAACAACAACAACAGGAGGGTGAAAAAGGAATGACATAGATCTATCACTGACAACAACAACAACAACAGGAGGGTGAAAAAGGAATGACATAGATCTACCACTGACAACAACAACAACAACAACAGGAGGGTGAAAAAGGAATGATATAGATCTACCACTGACAACAACAACAACAACAACAGGAGGGTGAAAAAGGAATGCTATAGATCTACCACTGGCAACAACAACAATAACAACAGGAGGGTGAAAAGGAAATGATATAGATCTACCACTGACAACAACAACAACAACAACAGGAGGGTGAAAAAGGAATGCTATAGATCTACCACTGGCAACAACAACAACAACAACAGGAGGGTGAAAAAGAAATGATATAGATTTACCACTGACAACAACAACAACAACAGGAGGGTGAAAAAGAAATGATATAGATTTACCACTGACAACAACAACAACAACAGGAGGGTGAAAAAGGAATGATATAGACCTACCACTGACAACAACAACAACAACAACAACAACAGTGAGGGTGAAAAAGGAAATGATAGATCTACCATCGACAAAATAAATAAATAACAACAACAACAGGAGGGTGAAAAAGGAATGATACAACTACCACTGGACAACAACAACAAACAAACAACAGGAGGGTGAAAAGGAATGACATGCAGATCTACCACGACAACAACAACAACAACAGGAGGCGGTAGAAAAAGGAATGATATAGATCTACCACTGACAACAACAACAACAACAACAGGAGGTGGGTAGAAAAGAATGACATAGATCTACCAATGACAACAACAACAACAACAACAGGAGGGCAAAGCATGAATGACATAGATCTACCACTGACAACAAACAACAACAACAAATATGAGGGGTAAAATGATATAGGATCTACCACTGACAACAACAAATGTAACAACAAACAGGAGGTGAAAGAATGACATAGATTCTACTAAATGACAACAAATAAATAAATAACAGGAGGGTGAAAAAGGAATGACATAGATTCTTACCACTGACAACAACAACAACAGAGGCAGGAAATATATAGGATCACTGACAAATAAATAACACAATAAAAAGGAGGGTGAAAAGGAATGATATAGACTACCAATCGACAAATCAACAACAACAACAAATAGGAGGGTAGAAAAAGGAATGACAGATCTACCACTGACAACAACAACAACAACAACAGGAGGGGTGAAAAGGAATGGTTATAGATCTACTACTGATAACAAATAACAACAAATAAAATAAACAGGAGGAGAAAAAGGAATACATAGATCTACCACTGACAACAACAAATAACAGGAGGGTGAAAAAAGAAAATGACATAGATCTACTAATCGACACAAATGTAAATGTAAAATAAATATCAACAACAGAGGGTGAAAAAAGAATGAATATAGATTCACCAATGACAACAACAACACAACAACAGTAGTGGTGAAAAAAGGGATGATATAGATCTACCACTGACAACAATAACAACAACAACAGGAGGGGTGAAAAAGGAATGATACTAGATCTACCACGGACAACAACAAAATAAATAACAACAGAGGGTGAAAAGGGAATGACATAGATCTACTTACTGACAAATAAATAAATAAATAACAACAGGAGGGAAGTGAAAAGAAATGATATAGACGGCCTACTGGCCAACAAATAAATAAATACCAGGAGGCAGAAAAGAAATGACAGGACCTACCACTGACAACAACAAATAACAACAACAGGAGGGGTTGAAAAAGGAATGACATAGATCTACCACTGACAACAACAACAACAACAACAGGAGGGCAGTGGAAAAGGAATGACAGGACTACCAATTACTAACAACAACAACACAATAAATAGTGAGGGGTGAAAAGGAATGATGTAGATTCACCACTGACAACAACAACAACAACAGGAAGGTGAAAAGGAATGACATAGATCTACCACTGACAACAACAACAACAAATATCAGAGGGTGGAAAAAGGAATGATGAGAGACCTAAATACTGACAACAACACAACAACAGTGAGGGTGAAAAGGAAAGATATAGACTTACCACTGACAACAACAACAATAAAGTCAGCAAAGCAGGAGGGTGCAAAGGAACATATAGATCTACCACTGACAACAACAACAACAACAACAGGAGGTGGGAAAAAGTTTAAATGACACAGATCTACTTCACTGACAACAACAACAACAAATAAAATAACAGGAGGTGAAAAGGAATGATATAGATTTACCACTGACAAACAACAACAAGAGGGTGAAAAGGAATGATATAGACCACCACTGACAACAAACAAATAAATAACAACAACAGTGAAGCAAGAAAAGGAAATGATATAGATCTACCACTGACACAATAAACAAGAGGGGTGAAAAAAGGAATGATATAGATCTCACCACTGACAACAACAAACAAATAACACAGGAGGGTGTGAAAAAGGAATGACATAGATCTACCATTGACAACAAATAACAACAGAGGGTTAAAAAGGAATGACATAGATCTTACCCACTGACAACAACAACAACAAATGAAGAGGGTGAAAATGAAATGACATGATCTACCACTGACACCAACAACAACAATAACAACAGGAGTGGTGAAAAAGAAAATGACATATCTACCATTGACAACAAATAAATAAATAGGAGATAAAAAAAGGAAATGACATATCTACTACTGACAACAACAACAACAACAAGAGAGGGTGAAAAGGAATGATATAGATCTACCAATGGATAAACAACAACAACAACAAGAGGGGTGAAAAAGGAAATGATATAGATCTACCACTGACAACAACAACAAATAACAACAGGAGGGTGAAAAAGGAATGACATAGATCTACCACTGACAACAACAACAACAGAGTGTAAGGCGGAAAAGGAAATGATATAGACTACCACTGACAACAAATAAATAAATAAGAGGGGGTGGAAGGAAATGATATATATCTACCATTGACAACAACAACAAGAGGGTGAAAAAGGAATGATATAGGATCTACCACGACAACAACAACAACAAAATAAACAGGAGGGTGAAAAGAAATGATATAGACTACTACCGACAACAACAACAACACAGGAGGTGAAAAGCAATGACATAGATTCATCATTGAATAACAACAACAGGAGGGTGAAAAGGAATGCATATAGGATCTACCACTGGACAAATAAACAACAAATAACAACAAGAGAGGGTGAAAAAGGAATGATAGTAAGATCACCACTGACAACAACAACAACAATACAGGAAGGTGAAAAAGGAATGATATAGATCTACCAATGACAAACAACAACAACAAATACAAGAGGGTGAAAAAGGAATGATATAGATCTACCACTGACAAACAAATAAATAACAAGAGGTATGAAATGATATAGATCTACCACCGACAACACAACAACAACAAAGCCCCAACAGGAAGGTGAAAAGGAATGATATAGATCTACCACTGACACAACAACAAAATAAGAAAAGTAGTGTAAGGAATGATATAGGATTCACTATCAGACAACAAACAACAAATAACAACAAATGGTGGAGGTGAAAAGGAATGATATAGATCTACCACTGACAACAAACAACAACAACAACAGGAGGGTGAAAAAGGAATGATATAGACTCACTTTCCTACTGACAACAACAACAACAACAACAGAGGGCAGAAAAGGAATGATATAGATTCAATACTGACAACAACAACAATAAGAGGGTGAAAAGGAATGATATAGATCTACCACTGACAAATAACAAATAACAACAAATAAATAACAGGAAGGTGAAAAAGGAATGATATAGATCTACTACTGACACAAATAAATAACAAGAGGGTGAAAAGGAATGATATAGATCTACCACTGACAACAAAATAACAAACAACAGGAGGGGTGAAAAAGGAATGACATAGATCCACCATTGGACAAAATGTATCAACAACAGGAGTGGGGTTAAAAAGGAATGACATAGATCCACCACTGACAACAAATAACAACAAATAAGAGGTGGGGTGAAAAGGAATGACATAGATCACCACTGACACCAACAACAAATACCAATAACAGAGGGTGAAAGAAATGACATAGATCTACTATTGACAACAAATAAATAACAGGAGGGCAAGGTTAAAAGGAATGACATAGATCTACCACTAGACAACAAATAAATAACAAGAGGGTGAAAAGGAATGAGGAGTAGACGCATTTAATGACAATAACAACAACAAGAGGGTAGTATGAATGATATAGGACTACTACTGACAAATAACAACAACAACAACAACAGAGGTGAAAAAGGAATGACATAGGAGATCTACCACTGACAACAACAACAACAGGAGGGGTGAAAAATGAAATGATATATAGGATCTACCACCGGACAACAACAACAAACAAGAGGGTGAAAAATAGAATGACATATATCTACCACTGACAACAAACAACAAGAGGGTGAAAAAAGGAATGATATAGATTCACTAATGAGAACAACAACAACAACAACAGAGGGTAAGAAATGATATACTCCGCCTTTACTGACAACAACAACAACAGGAGGGTGAAAAGGAATGACATAGATCTACCTTATTGACAACAACAACAGAGGGTGAAAAGAAATGGACATAGACTACTACTGACAACAACAACAAAATAAATAAAGAGTAAAGAAAAGGAATGGAGAGTAGATCTACCACTGACAACAAATAACAACAACAGGAAGGCAAGTAGTATGAATGATATAGATCTACCACTGACAACAACAACAACAACAAGAGGTGAAAAAGGAATGATATAGACTACCACTGACAACAACAAATAAATAAGAGGGTGAAAAAAGGAATGATATAGATCTACCAATGACAACAACAACAACAACAACAACAGAAGGTGAAAAGGAAACATATATAGACTACCACTGACACAACAACAACAAGAGGGTGAAAAAGGAATGATAGATCTACTACTGACAACAATGAATAAATAAACAGGAGGGTGAAAAAGGTTTCCACATAGATCTACTTGATGACAACAAATAAACAACAACAGGAGGGGTTAAAAAAGGAATTTATATAGATTCATCATCGACAACAAATAAATAAAATAAATAAGAGGGTGAAAAAGGAACATTAAGCAGGATCTACCACTGACACCAACAACAAACAAACAACAAATAGTGAGTGGGTGGAAAAAAGAAAATGATTAGCTAGACTACCATTTGGACAAATAAACAACAAATAGGAGGGTTAAAAAGGAAATTGTATTATAGATCTACCACTGACAACAACAACAACAACAAGAGGGTGAAAAAGGAATGACAAGGACTACCACTTGACAACAACAACAACAAGAGGGTAAAAAGGAATGATATATATCTACCACTGACAACAACAACAAGAGGTGGTGAAAAGGAATGATATAGATCTACTAATGACAACAAATAACAACAAACAACAGAGGTGAAAAAGGAATGACATAGATCTACCACTGACAACAAATAAACAACAGGAGATGGGTGAAAAAGGAATGATACAGATCTTACCACTGACAAATAACAACAACAAGAGGGTGAAAAGGAAATCGATATATATTCGCTCACTGACAACAACAACAAGAGGCAGAAAAGAAATGATAGAGATCTACCACTGGACAACAACAACAGGAGGGTGAAAAGTGAATGACATAGGATTCACCATTGGACAACAACAACAACAGGAGTGTAAGAAAAGGAACATAGATCTACCACTGACAACAAATAAACAACAAATAAGAGGTAAAAAGAATGACATAGACTACTACCGACAACAACAACAACAACAACAACAGAGGGTGAAAAAGAAAATGACATAGATCTACCACGACAAATGTCAACAACAACAACAAGAGGGTGAAAATAGAAATGACATAGATCTACCACTGACAACAACAACAACAACAAGAGGGTAGTGTATGAACGATTACAGACTCACTTACTGACAAATGTAACAAACAACAACAACAAGAGGGTGAAAAGGAATGATATAGATCTACTCAATGACAACAACAAATAAACAACAACAACAGAGGGTGAAAAGGAAATGAGACATAGATCTACTAATGACAACAACAATGTAATGTAAGAGGGAGTGCAAAAAGGAATGATATAGATTTCAATACTGACAAACAAATAAATAAACAACAACAAATACTACTAGGAGGGTGAAAAAGAAATGATATAGATCTACTCACTGACAACAACAACAACAGGAGGGTGGTAGAATGACATAGGATCTGTACTATTGACAACAACAACAACAGGAGGGGTGAAAAAGGAATGGACATAGACTACCACTGACAACAACAAGAGGGTGAAAAAGGAATGATATAGGATCTACCACGACAAACAACAAACAAATGAACAAATAAAGAGGGTGAAAAAAGGAATGATATAGATCTACCACTGACAAACAACAACAACAACAGGAAGGTGAAAGGAATGATATAGACTACTACTGACAACAACAACAACAAGAGGGTGAAAAGGAATGATATAGATCTGCCTTACTGACAACAACAACAAATAAATAACAGGAAAGGCGGAAAAAGGAATGATATAGATCTACTAATGACAACAACAACAACAAGAGGGTGAAAAGGAATGATATAGATCTACCACTGACAAATACCAACAACAACAACAACAGGAGGGTGTAAAAAGGAAATGATATAGATCACTAATGACAACAACAACAACAACAGGAGGGAAAAGGAATGATATAGATTTTACCATCGACAACAACAACAACAAGAGGGTGTAAAATAATGAGGAAGCAGACCACCACCGACATCAACACAACAACAGAGTAAAACATAGATTCCATGACTGACAACAACAACAACAGAGGGTGAAAAGGAATGACATAGACTACCATTGACAAACAACAAACAAATAGTGAGGGTGAAAAGGAATGGACAGACCAGTACTACTGATGCAACAACAACAAGAGGGTGAAAAGGAAAGAGAAGGAAACGGAATGACATAGATTCACCACTGATGCCAACAACAGGAGGGTGAAAAGGAATGACATAGATTCACAGACAAATAACAACAACAGGAGGGTAGAAAAGGAATGACACAGATCACCACTGACAACAACAACAACAAATAAGAGGGTAAAAAGGAATGATATAGATCTACTAATGACAAACAACAAATGTAACAACAACAAATAGAGGTGAAAAGAAATGACAGCAGATTCAACACTGACAACAACAAAACAAATGTAACAAATAAACAGTGAGGGTGAAAATGAAATGACATAGATTCACTACTGACAACAACAACAACAACAACAAGAGGGTGAAAAAGGAATGACATAGATCACTGACAACAAATAAATAACAAACAAACAACAGTGAGGGGTGAAAAGAAATGATATAGATCTACCACTGACAACAAATAACAGAAATAACAGGAGTGGGGTGAAAAGTATGAATGATATAAAGATTCAATTCACTGACAACAACAACAACAAACAACAACAAATAGGGAGGGTGAAAAGGAAATGATATAGATTCACTCACTTAATACCATCAACAAATGCTAGTGAGTAGTGAAATGACAGGAGGATCTACCACTGACAACAACAACAACAACAACAGGAGGGTGAAAAAAGGAATGACATAGATCTACCACGACAACAACAACAACAACAACAACAGGAGGCAGTGAAAAGGAAATGATATAGATCTACTACTGACAACAACAACAAATGTAAATGTCAAACAAGAGGTGAAAAGTAAACAGGATATAGATCTACCACTGACAACAACAACAACAAGAGGTGGGTGTAGTATGAATGATATAGGACTACCTCACTGACAACAACAACAACAACAACAGGAAGGTGAAAAGGAATGACATAGATCTACTTCATCAAAACAACAACAACAAAATGGAATAAATAAATGTCAAGAGGGTGAAAAGGAATGATACAGACTACCCCCTGACAACAACAACAACAACAAGAGGGTGAAAAAGGAATGATATAGATCTACCAATGACAACAACAACACAACAACAACAAGAGTGGGTGAAAAAGGAATGAGCATAGATCTACCAATTGACAACAACAACAACAACAACAACAGGAAGGTAGTGAAATGATATAGATCTACTAATGACAAATAAATAAATAACAACAACAATAAATAGGAAGGCAGAAAAAGGAAAGATATAGATCTACCACTGACAACAACAATAAATAAATAACAGGAGGGTGTGAAAAAGGAATGATATAGACTCACCACTGACAACAACAACAA
>NW_024732440.1:11026340-11127077 GCF_018991925.1 Homarus americanus | reverse complement strand
TCAAATGGTTGAACACTGAGAGGGGAGGTGTGTGTGTGTGTGTGTGTGTGAACATAAGAAAATAAGGAGTTTGCAATAGGCCGGTTGGCCTGTGCATGGCAGCTCCTGTCGAGAGTTACTACCACTCTCTATCGTCCATGGATCTATCTAGTCTCCTTTTAAAACTTTCCAGCGTTCCAGCACTTACTACAAAGTTGCTAAGCTTGTTCCACTCGTCCACCACCCTATTTGTGAACGAGTTCCTTCCTATCTCCCTCCTAAACCTAAACTTATCCAACTTAAAACCGTTGCTTCGAGTCCTAGCCTGCTAGGATATTATAAGAACTTTATCTATATCTCCTTTATTGATTCCTTTCACCCACTTAAATACTTCTATCATATCTCCCCGCATTCTTCGTCTTTCTCGGGAATGCAAGTTTAGTTTCTTTAACCTATCCTGATATGGAAGGTTTCTAAGTCCCAGCCTCATTTTCGTTATTCTTCGCTGCACTGACTCCAGTGAATTGATATCCATTCTATAATAAGGGCACCAGAACTGAACAGCATAATCGAGGTGCAGCCTGACTAGCACAAAATATAGTTGCAATAAGACCTTTGCACTCTTATTACTTACACTTCTAGATATAAAAGGGGCTTGATGTGGTGTAGTAGTTCCCTCACATATGGTGTTATGAGGGGCCTGATGTGGTGTAGTAATTCCCTCACAGATGGTGTTATGAGGAACCTCACATGAAGCTGTAGCAACTCATTCACTAGGTGGTGTCGTAGCATCATGGGTACACCACGTGGTCTGGTGTCATAGGACCTCACTCACTCAAGTGAGTGAGGTGTGGTCCCAGGCCTCCTTATCGTGGACGGATTAACATATACCTGTGGCTGGTGTTGTTGAGTCTCACGGGCAGTTATCAATTGGTACCAGGGACCTCACTGTGTGAAGGTTAACTTGGGTACGACTTACCTGTTACTGTTGAGTTGTTTATCACTGACTTAGCACTGTTCGCCACTATTCAACACTGGTTCCATTCCTTTCCTAAATGAAATAGTAACTTCTGTCGAGAACTTGTTGATATTCCGTTGGGGGAGGGTTCAGGGGAGGGAGTTGGTATGGGCCAACATAACAGTTGACCTGGCTGCTGCCAGAGGAGCGCTAGGTACGTCTTGACCCTTTGGTGCTGAGTGTGTGTGTGTGACCGAGTGTGTGTGTGGCCGAGTGTGTTAATCCTTGCACTTATGATACACACACACACACACACACATACACACACACACACACACACACACACACACACACACACACACACACACACACATACACATACCCTTCCTTCGTAAAGTATGTACCTGTATATTTTCAGCCTTCCGGCTGCCATGCTCTTTCAATAATCTGTTTATTATTATTATTATTATTATTATTATTATTATTATTTTTTTTATTATTATTATTATTATTATTATTATTATTATTATTATTAATATTAATATTACTATTATTATTATTATTATTATTAATATTATTATTATTATTATTATTATTATTATTATTATTATTATTATTATTATTATTATTATTACACACACACACACACACACGCATACAAAATTTGTGGGTCATTTTCAGTTTGCCTGTTCGGCATTATCCGTACCTGCACCGCTGTTTGTGTCTGAATCTTTTTCCTCTACAAATTTATTGGTTTTCTTTTTATTTTTCCATTCTCTTCTTTTTGTCTCACCTTTATCGGCTGTTTTCACCATTCGTCTTCGCTAATGACTGTTAAGTGGGGGAGTCAGGGCGAGACAGGTCTAACAGGGGTTAAAAATCCTTAGTTGTGACCCAAACCACTGAGGCAGGTGGCGCGGTAGAGGGGCTGGTTAATGGACGGCTCCTTAACACACGGTAATGGACGTCACCATTAACATTGCTTAAGGTCTCGCTCACAAACACCTCCGAGGGCGTGTTATGTAAATACACCCACTCAGCGAGCATTACTAATGACCCCTCCAGAGAGGACGTTTACAGCGGAGCCACTTAATGAGCATTACTGAAGGTGGTTGAGCCAGGTCAATGGGAGTCACTCGGTGTATATTGCTGACGCTGGTCGGGTTAGATGAGTGAAGCCTCTCAGTAAGCATACAAGACCTTAACCCTCTGAGTCCAGGAGGGTTAAATCATCGTCCTCAAAGGTTGGTTTAAGTTGAGTTAAACGGTAGCCATGTTTACACTATGATCTGACGTCACAGATAAGGACGCTTCAACCTTATATTCTCAATTACGCTGTCTTTCATTAGTGATTATCGTTATAGCTAATTATCGTTTATAATGACTAGGTATGTAAAATTTTTTGGACAAATAATTCTATTATTCCACTGAAGGTTGCAAGGCATGTTGTCAGTTTCCCGCCTCCTCCCCCCCCCCCATTCACCCCCACAAAAAAATTATTAAGTTTTTTATTAATCATCGCTCAGTGCAGCCTCTAACCATCCACTGCTTGACCTGTATCAAATGAGCCTCACACAGGGTATTCTGCCTAAGACATTGACTCAAGGAAACATAGTACCAATCCCTAAAGCTAACTCTCCAAACTTCAGGCCCATTTCACTCACATCCTGTATGTGTAAAGTCCTTGAAAGAGTTGTTCTAAACCGTCTCATGTTTCAAGTCAAAGACAAACTGGCCGAATCTGTATGGGTTCATGCCCGGGCTCAGCACACAGACATGCTTTGCAGAATATCTTGTTCACTCAAAAGATAAGACACAAACAGCCTTCATAAACCTTAAATCAGCCTTTGATGTAGCTAATAGAGACATTATACTTGAGCAAGTAGCTAATTTTGGCATCCAAGGTAACTTCCTGACATGGATAAAGGGTTATCTGTCCAACAGGTATGCCAGTGTTCTGTTTAGGGGAGTCAAAAGTGCCAGAATGAGATCATTTGAGCTTGGCATGCCTCAGGGAGTGTGTTAAGTCCTATGCTCTTTAATATGCTGATGCACAAGCTTATTGCTGACATTCCAGTTCAGCCAAACGAGACTGTAATATGCTATGCTGATGATATATCTGCATTATGACACAGTCCAAGCTTAGGCTCCAAGCCTTGCTGGAAGTATTTGCTCAGAGGACTGTGGAATGTGGTCTCATAATATCTGTTGACAAGACAAGGGTCCTTAATCCTCGATCTGCTCACCCTCTGCATCTTGACTTTAACATTAACAGCATGCCCTTGGAACTATGTAGCTCTTATAAATATCTTGGAATTTGTGTGAATGATGCAAACTTTGTCGGTAACCTTCGTGCCAAACTAATGCAGTGCATTAAACCCCTCAGAACCCTTGTTGGTAAGGGCTATGGAATTAACATCTCCTTTGCTCGTACTTTGTGTCTTCACTTCATTCGTTCTGTAGTTGACTATTATGCTCTCCATCTTGTGACTATTCCGTCTAAACAACTCAACAGCCTTGAGGAAGTACGAAATGAAGCCATGCCCATCATTCTACTGTAGGTTGCCCAAAATCAACCAGAATTGTTAACATGAGAAAAGAGCTCGGACTGACCTCCCTATCTGACAGGATAGCTCTACTTAATACCATGTTTTGTGTCAAAGTTTTGAAAAACAATGGTTCCCAAACTACAGCTCAAACTGAGTTGATGTTCTATCTAAGTAATCCCGACTATCTCGCTAACCTTCCACAAAAGACTCTCTTTGGGGCGTGGCTTCATAAAAGTGTTGCGGATCTCTTGAAACTGAATGTCCCAATCACCCCAGACGAACCCATTAATGCCATTCCTCCTTGGCTGGATATATCAGTTCCTATTAATTACTCTCCTGTTGGTAGTAAGCAAATGTTAAACACCGATGTGATGAGTTGTGTCACACTAGAAACTATTAACAGACACATAGAGAGTATTAAATCAAGTGAATGTTATGCTTTTACTGATGGTTCTGTGCAGACAAACACAGGTAGAACAGGCTGTGCAATTGTAATATTTAAAGAAAATGAGATGATAGTGTCAAACAAGCAAAGGCTGAACAACTGGGCCAGCATAACACAACTGAACTAACTGGAATCTACTTAGCTACAGACTACCTTAAAGAAAATGGAGGTGGGGTGATATTCTGTGACTCTCAAAGTGCTTTGAAATCAATGAACAGCCCGTCAGGTTATATGTCTAAAGTTGTATGTGACATTAAAAGAAATGTGATAACTGCCAATGAGAACAACTCTCGTATCGAATTTGTGTGGATTCCGTCCCATGTTGGAATTAGGTATCATGACTGTGCTGATAGACGGGCCAATGAGGCAAGTAAGAAAGAAAATGTAGATCGTGACCTTGGCCAGTCCAATGCTGTACTTAAAAACATTCAAGTCAAAATCATGAACTCTGATCTAGAAGAACTGAGAAATGCAGAGAGACCTGGCAGTTGTAGCATTAGTAAATGTGAAAAAATTTTTGACGAGAGGTACCGGTATGGCCAGGATAAGGACAGAACTAGACAATGTGATATCGTTGTGGCCAGAATTAGACTAGGATACAGACACATTTGGCAAGTTAGTAACGCTGTTCCCATACCGGAACACTCAGCATGTAAACTTTGTGATACATATTTAAAGCATACACTTGAACACTATATTATTGAATGTGGCACTGTCAAAGACTTCAGGCCACCTGGTTTATTGTATCTTGAACTTTGTAATTACTACATTGAATCGGGAGTACTTGAGGACATTCTTGCTGTTTATCCAAAATTTGCTAGCCCACACTGATTAGTCCTCAATTAGAATATGACGTCCAATGTATATGAACCACAGTCCTGCATGGCAGTGAACAGTTACATCACCCACATGACTCTGACCTATATATACTGCTAATGAATATGATGTATTTCTTTGTCTACGAACCTCTGTCCTGCGTGGCAGTGAACAGTGACATCAACCCACATGAATCTGACCTATATATACACTGTTATTGAATAAGATCTATTTCTTTGTGTATGAACCTCTGTCCTGCGTGGCACTGGCTGAATTACTCAGAATAAGCAAACTGTACTCCAAGTTTTGTCATTAAATTTGTTAAACTTAAAAAACTTCACCCTCTAACCCCCCCTCCTATAGGAAGGCTAGGAACCCCCTTCCTCCTTCCACTCTTGGAGGCATTCATTTTCATTGAATTATTGAGGTAAATTATCCCGTTGAGCAAACACTCTGCCGCCAACTATTAGAAGAAAACTCGTCCGTGTTAATAATTAAACCTTTCATTCTTTGGTAATAATTTTTTGGCGCTGTGTAGCCTTTTTTCTCCAGTATGTAACCAGGATATGAAACCCTACAGGTAGAAACGTCTGTGTTTACATAGGCCGAGTTTAGCTGTCGGGTGAACCTTCAAAGTGTTGGCCACTTGTTCATCAGTTTCAGCCATAGTTACCACTCTATACGACCTTTCTTCCATAGGTAGCACCGTATAAAGCGTTTTCATATTCTTAACCATAAAAAAACGTTTCCTTCTTATCGAATACATAAAACATTTCTCCTGTAACCTACAAAACGTTTCCTCTATACACACGGAAAATGTTTTCATCTTATTCATTAAACCCAACACGAAAGTGGAAGTGGATCCCGTATACTGATGATATTTGTTACCTTCTCCCCCTCTCTCTGCACAACACTCAAGCGTTAGTACCTGGTGTTGTCTGCACAAACTGTGAGGAGACTTTTGGGCTACGGCTAGGTTAAGTTAGGTCAGGTCCTAACCACCCTGGGCCAAACTAAACGTCCTGTGGTTCAAACGTCCTGCATTTGCATTGTTGCACACACACACACCCACACACATACAGGGCAGACAAGACTTTAGCAAAGCATTTGACAGAGTACCGCATCAGAGGCTTCTGAGAAAAGTTAAGGCTCATGGTATCGAGGGGAAAGTTTTAAATTGGATAAAATCATGGCTCACCTATAGAACGCAGAGGGTCAGCGTAGATGGTGTTAAATCTGAGTGGGGTCGTGTAACCGGTGGGGTTCCCCAGGGATCAGTACTAGGCCCACTCTTGTTTATAATCTACATAAACGATCTAGATACTGGGATCAGCAGTGACATAAGCAAGTTTGCGGATGACACCAAAATAGGGCGGCAGATTAATTCAGGGCAGGATGCAAATGCACTACAAGAGGATCTAAATAAACTGCAGGGGTGGTCTGAAAAATGGCAAATGAAATTCAACACCAGCAAGTGCAGCGTACTTAATATTGGAAGAACAAATACTGTCAATGTATACAGCCTTAACAACATCAACCTAGAAAAGTCGACTTGTGAAAGAGACTTAGGGGTACTTGTAAGCCCGGACCTACGGCCTAGAAAACAGTGCGTTAATGTTCGAAATAAGGCAAACAGAGTATTGGGTTTTATATCTAGAGGTGTAAGTAATAAGAGTGCAGAGGTTTTATTGCAACTATATCTTGCGCTAGTCAGGCCGCACCTCGATTATGCGGTTCAGTTCTGGTGCCCTTATTATAGAATGGATATCAATTCACTAGAGTCGGTGCAGTGAAGAATGACAAAAATGATTCCGGGACTTAGAACCCTTCCATATCAAGATAGGTTAAAGAAACTAAACTTGCATTCCCTAGAAAGACGATGAGTGCGGGGAGATATGATAGAAGTATTACGTGGGTGAAAGGAATCACTAAAGGGGATATAGATAAAGTTCTTATAATATCCGAGCAGGATAGGACTCGGAGCAACGAATTTAAGTTGGATAAGTTTAGTTTTAGGAGGGAGATAGGAAGGAACTGGTTCACAAATAGGGTGGTGGACGAGTGGAACAAGCTTAGCAACTTTGTAGTAAGTGCTGGAACTTTGGAAAGCTTCAAAAAGAGGCTGGATAAATTCATGGATGATAGAGAGTGGTAGTAACTCGACAGGAGCTGCCATGCACAGAAAAACCGGCCTATTGCAGACTCCTTATTTTCTTATGTTCTATGTTCTAGTGTGGAGGGCGAGGTACTGTACACAACACGTGGACAGTTCTGGAGTAAAAGTATTAAACACTATAACTTCTGACAGATTTTTACGACATTAGTTCCGAGAAATCTGGCTGAACTCGTATCGTAAATCCATATGCCATGAAATTCTTCCAGGGAGTGAGGCATTGATTTGCGCATGACTGAGCCGAACACTTCCTTTCTGGGCGGTTATACTCGTAAGTTTACTGAGGCAATATATATTATTTACCAAGTTAATTTATGTCTATTGACAAAAATAAGCATTTGACTGGGGTATAAATCAAAAGGAAATATTGAGGTAAGACTGAACATGAAGGTGAGGTAGGCAGGCCATGTGGTCAGGCGACTGCTGTCAGTATATCACTACGACCTGTAAAGTTAGAATCTAGGAGGGAAATACTGTATATACACACACGCGCGCGAGCTGTACATAAACTCTTCCAACCAAACAAAATCTTTCCTCGTACAGTAAGTTAATACAAAATATAATAGGTGTAGGTTGCAGCTCCCTCCTCTACCCTCTCTACGTCAACATGAGGAGGAGTGTGTTGATGTTAATAATATAATCTTTTATAATTCACGCAACACATAGTTACCTTCTTAAAGTTACTAAGAAGAGTTTCCTAAAGTAGGTAACTTCTCCACAATCAAAGGAAATTAATTACTTTTCGTAAAAAAAAAAAAAACTTTTGCAACTTTGAGAACTGAAGTTTTGTTGCTCTCGTAATTACCAGGAGATGAAAGGGCCGGGCTGTAGCACATTTGAGATGGTGTTTATCTTAACTCCAGAACAGTGAGACTTGTAAAAATATTCTCTTCCATTGTTTCCTCCAACACACAGACCTCAATACAACGTCCGTCTCATAGGTGATACTAATGACGTCCTACCATTGTTAAGACACACGGAAAATATCACCTTTTTTATCTGTTATGTAAGGAATGAAGGTTTATCCTCAGTCAGTACATCAAAAATCGTTTCCTTTATTATCTACACACACAAAACGTTTTCCTTTTCGCTGGCTACATTGTTCTGGGGATTGGCTTTCGTCTTAGGTCAGGGAAGGTATTCTCCTCACTGCAACGACTGTGGTGAGGGTAGGTTAGGTTAGGTTAGATACTCTCACTACGATGACTGTGTATATTGACTGCAGAACAAAGCCTTCATATACTAACATAAAGAGTAAGTAGTAAACTCACACAATATTTACGAGGTTTGTTCGACGAATACCTGATGAATTTACCTTAATTTACTAAGTTAAAGCGGGTTATCCGGGGATTACCTAACACTTTAGTACTGAACCGAGATTTGTCAACAGGTGGCCAATATATACTCAGGTACAGGCTGATAAAAGTTAATTTATGTTAAATAAAAAATCAATGGTAATTTTTTATATCCTTTAAATGTCTATTTTGGATCGTTTCTCAATACGTCATACACATAGATTGCACAAATAATATTAATGGTGTGTATATTATCCAAAGCATAGGTATAAAATTAGTGAATATTTTCGAATCTTGGGAAATTCACCGTCCCATGTGTGGCAACATTGTTTACCCTACCACCACACGTAATACTCGCAGCCAGCCAAAGGGTGAGGAGGTGAGCTAATATCCGGTATAAATTAACAGAATATCTCCCTTACTTGCGTCATCACCCAGGGATACTTTCTTGAACACGAGGAGTAAAGAATAACATGATTAATGTGAAGCTGAAATGACGGAACTGCTTCCCCCAAAATAAATAAATAAATAAATAAATAAATAAATAAATAAAGATTGTGGTTACAGAATACAGCGAATACAGTGGTGAATCTTCTCGACCTGTCCCAGAATGCATAGTTTTCAGGAGAAAGTTGTCTAGCGCTATTATGGTATGTACAGGTAAATTGAAACGCCACTTTGAATATAAAGCGCCCTTCACCTAACATAAGCCGCCTGAGTGAACACAACTTACAGTACAGCAGACTCATGATGAACGGTACAGTGTGTGTTGTCAGTTACAGTACAGCAGACTGATGATGAACGGTACAGTGTGCGTTGTCAGTTACAGTACAGCAGACTGATGATGAACGGTACAATGTGTGTTGTCAGTTACAGTACAGCAGACTGATGATGAACGGTACAGTGTGTGTTATCAGGTACAGTACAGCAGACTGATGATGAACGGTACAGTGTGTGTTATCAGGTACAGTACAGCAGACTGATGATGAACGGTACAGTGTGTGTTGTCAGTTACAGTACAGCAGACTGATGATGAACGGTACAATGTGTGTTGTCAGTTACAGTACAGCAGACTGATGATGAACGGTACAGTGTGTGTTGTCAGTTACAGTACAGCAGACTGATGATGAACGGTACAGTGTGTGTTATCAGGTACAGTACAGCAGACTGATGATGAACGGTACAGTGTGTGTTGTCAGTTACAGCACAGCAGACTGATGATGAACGGCACAGTGTGCGTTGTCAGTTACAGTACAGTACAGCAGACTGATGATGAACGGTACAGTGTGTGTTGTCAGTTACAGTACAGCAGACTGATGATGAACGGCACAGTGTGCGTTGTCAGGTTACAGTACAGTACAGCAGACTGATGATGAACGGTACAGTGTGTGTTATCAGTTACAGTGTGAGACTGATGATGAACGGTACAGTGTGTGTTATCAGTTACAGTGATGATGAACGGTAGCAGTTACAGTACAGCAGACTGATGAACGGTACAGTGTGTGTTATCAGTTACAGTACAGCAGACTGATGATGAACGGTACAGTGTGTGTTATCAGTTACAGTACAGCAGACTGATGATGAACGGTACAGTGTGTGTTATCAGTTACAGTACAGCAGACTGATGATGAACGGTACAGTGTGTGTTGTCAGTTACAGTACAGCAGACTGATGATGAACGGTACAGTGTGTGTTATCAGTTACAGTACAGCAGACTGATGATGAACGGTACAGTGTGTGTTGTCAGTTACAGTACAGCAGACTGATGATGAACGGTACAGTGTGTGTTATCAGGTACAGTACAGCAGACTGATGATGAACGGTACAGTGTGTGTTGTCAGGTACAGTACAGTACAGCAGACGCATGATGAACAACGGTACAGTGTGTGTGTGATCGGTTACGCCGCATCTCGGGTATGTTGACTGCTTAGTTATCAAGCTGTGAGGATTGTGAATTATTAATATCGTCTGATAGACTCCCGCTTGGAGCCGACTATACCTATGTTTACATTTTGTTTACATTACATTCTAGCGTAGTCTTTCCCTGCTTTGGCAAAACGGTATCCCTTTCCCCCCCACCCGTCCTCCCTCCCATCCCTCCCGCCTTCCTTCGCCTCTTTCTCTCCCTCCCTCCGTCCCTATCCCTTTCCTTCGCCCTCTCTCCCTTCTCGCCCATTAGGTTAGCTTACCTTAGCTTTGGTGTGGTTAATCATCAGGTTAAATAACACTGACTGTGGATGAACACTATGGTGACCTGGTGGCTGTTATCATGTCTTTAACAACAAATTATCCGTCTGTGTATCTGTTAGTCTATCAATTTGTCTGTTTGTATATAGCATATGTGCCTGTCTTTGTCTGCTTATCGGAGAACCATGTGTGTCCAATTGTCGTGAAATTCCATCGAAGATTATTATGGTGATTTGTTGATGACCGACTGTTCTGACCTCACTAGGGGAAAGGTCACGGCAGGGTTAGCTCCGGAGGGATAATTATCAGATATGGCCAGTGCTATGTGCGGTCTTGGGTATGAGAGTTTGTTGACCAAACTGGGGTGGTCCATTGAAGAATTGGCGAGGGCCAAGTTAGAAATTGAGAGGGCCACGTTGGAGAACCTGAAATTAAGGAAAGAGCTGGCGAAGTTAAAAGGAGAGGCTGGACGAGTAAAGCCAGTGTCTGACGAAAAATCAAGCGAGTGGAAAATTGTGAGTAGTGGGAAGACAAAGCTGGTGGTGAAGAAGCACACGAAGGATACGACAACAACGACAACAACAGCTAAGTGTACCAACCCGTTCAGTCCCTTGATAGACAAATTGGACGTTAGTACAGTCAGGGGCAGGGATGACAAGGAAGGTATAAAAACTTTAATTGTTGGTGACTCACAGGTAAGGTACATGGACAGGGCCTTTTGTGGTAAAAACAAAAATAGGATGAGGGTGTGTTTGCCAGGAGCTGGGGTGGGGGATATAATTGACAGGATGGACAATATCTTGTCTGGTAATGGGAACAAACCCATTATCTGCCTCAGTGCAGGAGGCAATGATATTGGCCGGTGTAGGAGCGAGGAACTTCTTGATAAGTTCAAGGCAGCCATAGATCGTATTAGGACTAAGGGAGGGATCCCTATCATATGCGGTGTCCTGCCTAGAAGGGGAGTTGGCAGTGAATGGTTGTCAAGGGCGGTTGGTGTCAACGACCGTCTTGACAGATATTGCAAGTCAATATCAGTCCCATTCATTGACAACTGGGACAACTTCCATGGCAGAAGGGACCTTTATGCTAGGGATGGGGTGCACCTGTCTAGGGATGGAGTAGCAACCCTGGCTGGGGCTCTAGAGGGGGCGGGTAAACAAGGCGAAAGATTACAGGGAAATAGTGTTAGGAATGATGACAAAACTAAATTAGACAGGGAGTTTAAAACTAAACGCGGTAAGGGGAGGACTCAGAACACGACTAGCAAATGTATACTACGCGAACAGTAGAAGTATGAGAAACAAAATGGATGATATTAGGGCCTTGGTATGTACCGAAGAAATCGATATAATTGCATTCACTGAAACATGGATCAACCTAGACACACGTGAATTACCAGTCGAATACCAAATTGCGGGTTACAAACTGTTCCATACCGATAGGCAGACCAGGAAAGGAGGCGGAGTAGCAATCTATGTTAGGGATAATCTGAAGTGTGAAATATATAAGGAAATAAAAACTGAGAGGAATACAGAAACAATTTGGATAGAATTAAGTGACGGTCGGGAAAAATTAATCACAGGAGTAATATATAGACCCCCCAATCTTGATAGCGTCAATGAGCGACTTATCTGGGATGAAATGCGCAGGGCTTCCATACACAACAAAGTCTGTATAGTAGGCGACTTTAACCTTGGCCAAATAGATTGGACTGACCTTACGGGCAACTCAGAATCAGAGGATTTTCTCGAGACGATCCAGGACTGTTTCCTAAGTCAACATATAACCGAACCCACACGGGGTAATAATATACTGGATTTAGTTCTGTCGAACAGAGAAAACCTCATTAGCAATGTCGAGGTAGGGAACGAACTTGCAAACAGCGATCACAAAGAAATTCGATTCCAGTTAGATTTTCAGGGCAGACGTAAGGAAAATTCCACTAAAGTACCAGATTTCAGAAGGGCAAACTTTGACAGTTTAAAGAGGCAGCTGAGAGAGGGGGTGTCGCGCTTGGCCGTGAACCTGACAGATGACATCGACCTGATAACGAGATCTGAGATTGCCGAGTTCCACGACAATTTAAATAGTGAGTTACTTAATGCACAAAGGCAGAACATACCATACAAAAAACTCAGATCAGACAACAATGACCCTAAATGGATAGATAATTATTTAAAGAACATCATTGGCCAAAGGAAGGCTATAGGTAGAAGGATAAATCGTGGCGAAATTCACCTCCGGGACTATTATAGGGTATTGGCGAGTCGGGTTAAAACCGAGATAAGGAAAGCAAAGAGGAATAATGAGGTAAGGATAGCAAGGGAGGCGAAGACAAACCCCAAAGGATTCTACCAAATGTATCAAACTAAAACACGAGAAAAGATTGGACCAATACGGTCAGACTCCGGCGAGCTCACTGATAACGATGGAGAAATGAGCAATAATTTGAATAAATATTTTTCAACAGTTTTCACCACCGAAAATTTAAACATGATACCCGAGGCACCGACTCTATTCAGAGATAGTGAAGAAAACAAATTAAGTGAGATAGTAGTGACTAGTAACGATGTTAGTAAGCAAATAGACAAATTAAAGCCTAATAAGTCACCTGGTCCCGATGAGATATTTGCCAGAGTATTAAAGGAATGTAAGGAAGAGCTTAGTATGCCCTTAGCAAAGTTGTTTAACATGTCCTTAAAACAGGTGTAGTACCAGAATCCTGGAGGATAGCGAATGTAATACCGATTTTCAAGAAGGGGATAGATCACTATCCTCTAACTACCGCCCAATCAGTCTAACATCAATAGTAGGCAAATTACTGGAAGCAATCATTTCAAACTCTATTCGAAATCACCTGGAGAAGCACCGATTGATCAATGATTCCCAGCATGGCTTCACAAGCGGACGTTCTTGCCTAACTAATCTATTAACATTCTTTTCATCAGTTTTCGAATCGGTGGACGAGGGGCACAATTATGATGTGGTATATCTCGACTTTAGTAAAGCCTTCGACAGAGTCCCCCACGAAAGACTAATTAGAAAGGTAGAAGCTCATGGCATCAAAGGTGACATCCTTAAATGGATTAGGGCGTGGTTACAGGACAGGAAACAGCGAGTGAGCATTAACGGCACTAAGTCCCATTGGAGCAACGTCACAAGTGGAGTTCCCCAAGGCTCAGTACTTGGACCATTATTATTTATTATATACATAAACGACATAGATATCGGCATAGACAGCAACATAAGTAAATTTGCTGATGACACTAAAATAGGACGTGTTATCAAATCTGACGAGGACTCGGCAAAACTACAGGAAGATCTAAACAAATTTTTCGAATGGTCTGAAAAATGGCAGATGAAATTCAACGTCGACAAATGTAAAGTACTCAGTATAGGAGATGTAAACAGGGAAACCAGATACCAGATGAACAACGATGCCATAGAGAAATCCGACTGCGAGAGAGATTTAGGAGTAATGATAAGTAGGAACCTTAAGCCAAGTAAACAATGTGTTTTTGCTCGTAACAAGGCTAATAAAGTACTTGGGTTCATACAAAGGAGTGTTAGTTACAAGACTAGCGAGGTCATCGTAAAACTGTATCTTGCTCTTGTGAGACCACACCTGGATTACGCAGTTCAGTTCTGGTCACCGTATTCCAGAATGGATATAGAATCCTTGGAAAGAATTCAGAGGAGAATGACAAGACTAATCCCGGGCATTAGGAACCTTGAGTATAGAGACAGGTTAAAGCATCTTAATTTGCACTCCCTTGAGAGACGTAGAGCGAGGGGCGACCTGATAGAGGTGTATAAGTGGAAGGCAGGGCTAAACAAAGGGACATTACAAAGGTACTCAAATTATCCAACCAGGAGCGAACTCGTAACAATGGTTTTAAATTAGACAAATTTAGATTTAGGCGTGAAATAGGTAAACACTGGTTTGGAAACAGAGTAGTGGATGAATGGAACAAGTTACCAAATATCATCATTAACTCGAATACGCTGAATTGCTTCAAACATAGGTTGGATGCTCATATGAGCAATAGGGGTTGGGTGTAAACGGGATTGCCCAGTATGGGCCAATAGGCCCGCTGCAGTTTCCTCCATTCTTATGTTCTTATGTTCTTATGACAGACAACTTTTTGATCATAGGACATAGGTGATTTATGGTCAGAGAGAGAGAGAGAGAGAGAGAGAGAGAGAGATTGTATACAAACCTATACACAGACAGACATATGGCAAACACATAGATATATAGAAAGAAGGACAGACAGGCAGACAGACAGACAGACGACGATTGGTTTATACCACCACCATTCACCACCACCACACCAACAACCGCCATCAGTATCGACTAAAATATTGTGGACCAGTGACAGTTAAATGTCAGTCTGGCCTCGTGTATGTGTTATTCACTACAGCCGACGATACATTCCTCATTGTCTGTCTATCTTCATATATGTATGCCTCTGTGCCTACGTGAATGTATGTATGTCTGTCCGTCTTCCTTTACAAATGACTGTGTCTGCTTTTGTGTGTGTTTATATGTTTGTCTGCGTCTGTTTCTGTCTATATATACTGAATGTCTGCCGTGTATCTGTCTTTCTGGACGGTATATGTATGTTTGTGTGTAATATCAACCCCCAGATTGTATCCCAAAATTTTAGATTACATCATAAATACTCCTGGAGTACAATAGCTATCTAACTCAAAGGAAGTTTGGTAGCGTGGCTGGTTAGTTATTTACACTTATTTATCTTATACGTTCTTAAGGGACAACTTCTCAAACACCACTTCGATACAACTATTTATTATTCCACTCAATGACTTAAACACATTAATATCAATAATATATCGACGTTACTAGAACATTATATTTACGTTACTACACTGCCTCTCGGACACAAACATGAATGAATACACTTCCCACAGTAGGTAACTCACCCTAGGGATAGCTCTGACAAGACTCACGTGTAACCTGACGGAGGCCCAGGGGGTGCTGCTGGGCTGCCTCCTATGGGAGACTGCTTAGCTGGTGACGCCGGGATCTGGTCGGGAAGTCTCCCTCCCGACCTGGGGAGAGGACGAGCGTGACTCTGTGTGCGTGAACAGAATGACGACCCGAATGGGAGAGAGATGAGTCGGATGAGAATAATGAGGGTAACCAGAATAAGGCCGTGGACAGGACTGCAGGGCCTTTATATGGGGGAGAAACAACCGGCGTTTGACCTCCGCCAATTAACACTAAACTGGTTAGATCTGGACAGCTGTGTTTGCCCAGGTGCGTGGTCATACCCGGGTGTGTCTTGGCTAGGTGTGGTTTGGTCACTTCACCCACTAACTCCAGTAAATGGTGGAACAGGTCAGGTCCCTTGGGTCCTGACCCAGGGTGTCTCAACCTGGTATGTGAGGGTACCACCAAGCCTGTACTGTAATTCGCTGTTATATGTGTTGTAATTCTCTGGGCTGTAAGCTGTGGTCTGATAACAATCATTACACAACACTACCAACACAACTAACTTCCAACACTTTTAACACAACTCAACTCACTACCAACACAACTTCCATCACTACCAACACAACTTCCAACATTACCAACACAACTCACTACCAACACAACTAACTTCCAACACTTCTAACACAACTCACTACCAACACAGCTCACTACCAACACAGCTCACTACCAACACAGCTCACTACCAACACAACTTTCAACACCGCCAACACAACTCACTAACATCCAACACTATAACACAACTCACTGTCAAGCTTCAACTCCTACCAACACAACTCACTACCAGCACAACTTCCAACACTACCAAGCAACTTCCAGCACTACCAACACAACTCACTACCAGCACAACTCTTTCACCAACACAACTAACTGCTTACTTCTAACACAACTCACTACCAACACAGCTCCTACCAACACAACACAACACTACCAACACAGCTCACTACCAACACAACTAACTTCCCAACACTTCCAGCACAACTCTGCCAGCACAACTCACTACCAGCACTTTCAAAGCTAACCCAGCACTTTCACCAACCTGGCTCACTACCAGCACAACTCACTACCAACACAACTTCTTCCAACACTTCTAACACAACTCACTACCAACACAACTTCCAACACTGCCAACACAACTCACTACCAACCCCTGACTTACTACCAACAACTCACTACCAACACAACTCACTACAACACAACTCTTTTTCTGCTTCTAGCTAACTTCCTTGCTTCCAACACAACTCTTCCTCCAACACTTTCAAAGCAGCTATCTTCCAACACTACCAGCACAACTTCCAGCACCTACCCAAAACAACTGTACTACCAACGCAGCTCACTACCAGCACAACTCACTACCAACACAACTAACTTCCAACACAACTCACTATCAACACTTTCAAGCAACTATCTTCCAACACTACCAACACAACTTCCAACACTACCAACACAACTCACTACCAGCACAACTCACTACTAGCACAACTCCTACCAACGCAACTCACTACTGCTTCAAACTAACCCAGCACTTTGCTTACAACTCACTAGCAACAGAACTAAATTCCAATACTTCCAACACAACTCACTACCAACACTTTCAAAGCAACTAACTTCCAACACTACCAACACAACTCTCTACCAACACAAATCACTACCAACACAACTCACTACCAACACAACTAACTTCCAACACTTCCAACACAACTCGCTACCAACACTTTCAATGCAACTAACTTCCAACACTACCAACACAACTCTCTACCAGCACAACTCACTGCCAACACAACTAACTTCCAACACAACTCACTACCAACACTTTCAAAGCAACTAACTTCCAACACTAGCAACACAACTCACTAGCAACACAACTCACTTGCAACACAACTCACTAGCATCACAACTAGCTTCCAACACTACCAACACAGCTCACTACCAACACAACTCACTACTAACACAACTAACTTCCAACACTTCCAACACAACTCACTACCAACACACTTTCCAAACTAACTTCCAACACTACCAACACAACTAACTACTGCTTTAATAATATAGCACAACTAACTTCCAACATTACCCCAACACAGCTCACTGCTAGCTAACACAACACAGCTCACTACCCTTTGTCTCACTACCAACACAACTCACTACCAACAGAGCTCACTACCAAGCAACTTCTTCCAACACAACTCACTACCAACACTTTCAAAGCAACTAACTTCCAGCACTACCAACACAACTTTCTACCAACACAACTCACTACCCACACAACTCACTACCAACACAAGTCACTACCAACACAACTCACTAACAGCACAACTAACTTCCAACACTACCAACACAGCTCACTACCAACACAGCTCACTACCAACACAACTCACTATCAACACAACCAACTTCCAACACTACCAACACAACTCCTGCAACACAGCCATTACCAGCACAATTCATATCTACACAATTCACTACCAACACAACTCACTAACAACTCAACTAACTTCCCAGCACAACTCACTACAGGCCTGGCTCACTAACAACACAACCTAACTTCCAACACACTACTAGCACAACTTCTTCCATCACTTCTAACACCAACTCACTACCAACACAACTAGCCCCTTTACTTCTAACTGTCTACCAACACAGCTCACTACCAACTCAACTTCCAACACTACCAACACAACTTCCAATACTGCCAACACATTTCACTACCAACACAACTAACTCCAACACTTCCAACACAACTTCCAACACTACCAACACAACTCACTACCAACACAACTCACTACCAACACAACTCACTAACAACACACCTAACTGCCAACACTTCCAACACAACTCACTAGCAACACTCTCAAAGCAACTAACTTCCAACACTAGCAACACAACTCACTAGCAACACAACTCACTTGCAACACAACTCACTAGCATCACAACTAGCTTCCAACACTACCAACACAGCTCACTACCAACACAACTCACTACTAACACAACTAACTTCCAACACTTCCAACACAACTCACTACCAACACTTTCAAAGCAACTAACTTCCAACACTACCAACACAACTAACTACCAACACAACTAACTACCAACACAACTCACTAACAACACAACTAACTTCCAACATTACCAACACAGCTCACTACCAACACAACTCACTACCAACACAACTCACTACCAACAGAGCTCACTACCAACACAACTAACTTCCAACACAACTCACTACCAACACTTTCAAAGCAACTAACTTCCAGCACTACCAACACAACTTTCTACCAACACAACTCACTACCCACACAACTCTCTACCAACACGACTCACTACCCACACAACTCACTACCAACACAAGTCACTACCAACACAACTCACTAACAGCACAACTAACTTCCAACACTACCAACACAGCTCGCTACCAACACAGCTCACTACCAACACAACTCACTATCAACACAACTAACTTCCAACACTACCAACACAACTCACTACCAACACAACTCATTACCAACACAATTCACTACCTACACAATTCACTACCAACACAACTCACTAACAACTCAACTAACTTCCAACACAACTCACTACGAACACAACTCACTAACAACACAACTAACTTCCAACACTACCAACACAACTAACTTCCATCACTTCTAACACAACTCACTACCAACACAACTAACTTTCAACACTTCTAACACAACTCACTACCAACACAGCTCACTACCAACTCAACTTCCAACACTACCAACACAACTTCCAATACTGCCAACACATTTCACTACCAACACAACTAACTCCAACACTTCCAACACAACTTCCAACACTACCAACACAACTCACTACCAACACAACTCACTACCAACACAACTCACTAACAACACAACTAACTGCCAACACTTCCAACACAACTCACTAGCAACACTCTCAAAGCAACTAACTTCCAACACTTCCAAAACTACTCATTACCAACACTTTCAAAGCAACTAACTTCCAACACTACCAACACAACTCTCTACCAACACAGCTCACTACCAACACAACTCACTACCAACACAACTAACTTCCAACGCAACTCACTACCAATACAACTAACTTCAAACACTACCAACACAGCTCACCAACACATCTCACTACCAACACAACTCACTACCAACACAACTCACTACCAACACAACTCACTACCAACACAACTCACTACCAACACAACTCACTACCAACACAGCTCACTACCAACACAACTCACTACCAACACAGCTCACTACCAACATCTCACTACCAACACAGCTCACTACCAACACATCTCACTAACAACACAACTAAATTCCAACACTTGCAACACAACTCACTACCAACACAACTCACTACCAACACAGCTCACTACCAACACAAATCACTACCAACACAGCTCACTACCAACACAACTCACCACAGCTCACTCCAACACAGCTCACTACCAACATCTAACTACCATGACAACTCACTTCCACTATTAACTTCCTACCAACACAACTCACTACCAACATAACTCACTACCACCCAACTACTTCCAACACAACTCACTACCAACACTTTCAACCACTAACTTCACACTACCAACACAGCTCACTACCACTCACTACCAACACAACTCAGTACCAACACAACTCACTACCAACAGTTTCAAAGAAACTAACTTCCCTACAAACACAGCTCACTACCAACACAACTCACTACCAACACAACTCAGTACCAACGCAACTAACTACCAACACAACTAACTGCCAACACTTCCAAATTAACTCACTACCAACACAACTCACTACCAACACAACTCACTACCAACACAACTCATTGCCAACACAGCTCACACCAACACAGCTCACTTCCAACACAACTCACTACCACTCACTACCAACACAGGTTACTACCAACACAGCTCACTACCAACACAGCTCACTACCAACACAACTCACTACCATACAACTCACTACAACCAGCTCACTACCAACACAGCTCACCAACACACTTACTACCAACACACTCACTACCAATACAACTCACTACCAACACAACTCATTAACAACACAACTCACTACCAATACAACTCTCCAACTCTCCTACCAACACAACTCTACCAACACAACTCACTAACAACACAACTAACTTCCACACCAACACAGCTCAGTACCAACACAACTCACCCAACACAACTCACTGACAACACAAAAATTCCAACACAACTAACTTCTAACACTTTCAAAGCAACCTTCCAACACTACCAACCAGCTCACTACCAACACAACTCACTACCAACACAACTCACTACCAACACAGCTCACTACCAACACAACTCTACCAAAACAACTCACTAACAACACAACTACTTCCAACAATACCAACACAGCTCAGTACCAACACAACTCACTACCAACACAACTAACTTCCAACACTTCCAAAACTACTCTACCAACAGCACCAAAGCCACTATTCAGCACTACCAACACAGCTCAGTACCAACCAACTCACTACCAACACAACTCACTAACAACACAACTAAATTCAACACAACAACTAACACTTTCAAAGCAACTAACTTCCAACACTACCAACACAACTCACTACCAACACAACTCAGTACCAACACAGCTCACTACCAACACAACTCACTAACAACACAACTAAATTCCAACACTTGCAACACAACTCACTAAAGCAACTAACTTCAACACTACCAACACCCCTCACTACCAACACCACTCACTACCAACACAACTCACCAACACAACTCTCTACCAACAATTCCTGCCAACACAACTCACTACCAACACAATCTCTACCAACACAATTCCTGCCAGCACAACTCACTACAACCACAACTCACTACCAACACAACTCACTACCAACACAACTCACTATCAACATAACTACTTCCAACACAACTCACTACCCACTTTCAATGCAAGTAACTTCCAACACTACCAACACAGCTCTAACAACCAACTAACTGCCAACACTTCAACACAACTCACTACTAACACAGTCTCACTACAAACACAACTCACAACTAACACAACTCATTACCAACACTATTCACTACCAACACAACTCACTAACAACACAACTCACGACCAACACAACTAACTTCCAACACTTCCAACACAACTCACTAACAACACAACTCACGACCAACACAACTAACTCTCCAACACTTCCAACACAACTCACTACGAACACAACTCACTACCAACACAACTAACTCCAACACTACCAACACAACTCACTACAAACACAACTCACTACCAACACACCAACCTCCAACACTTCCAACACAACTCACTACCAACACAACTCACTACCAACACAGCTCACTACCAACACAGCTCACTTCTAACACTACCAACACAACTCACTACCAACACAACTCACTACCAACACAGCTCACTACCAACACAGCTCACTTCTAACACTACCAACACAACTCACTACCAACACAACTCACGACCAACACAGCCTCACCAACACAGCTCACTTCCAACACTACCAACACAACTCACTACCAACACAGCTCACTACCAACACAGCTCACTTCCAACACTACCAACACAACTCACTACCAACACAGCTCACTACCAACACACCTCACTTCCAACACTACCAACACAACTCACTACCAACACAACTCACCACTACCAACACAGCTCACTTCCAATACTACCAACACAACTCACGACCACAGCTCACTACCAACACAGCTCACTTCCAACACTACCAACACAACTCACTACCAAACACAACTCACTACCAACACAGCCTCACTACCCAACACAGCTCACTTCCCAACACCTCCAACACACCACTACCAACACAACTCACTACCAACACAGCTCACTACCAACACAGCTCACTCCAACACTACCAACACAGCCTCACCAACGCAGCTCACTTCCAACACTGCCAACACACCCACTACCACCACAACTCACTACCAACACAGCTCACTACCAACACAGCTCACTACCAACACAGCTCACTTCCAACACTACCAACACAGCTCACTACCAACACAGCTCACTACCAACACAGCTCACTTCCCAACACTGCCAACACAGCTCACTACCAACACAGCTCACTACCAACACAGCTCACTACCAACACAGCTCACTTCCAACACTGCCAACACACCACTACCACCACAACTCACTACCAACACAGCTCACTACCAACACAGCTCACTTCCAACACTGCCAACACACCACCACCACCACAACTCACTACCCACACAGCTCACTACCAACACAGCTCACTACCAACACAGCTCACTTCCAACACTACCAACACAGCTCACTACCAACACAGCTCACTACCAACACAGCTCACTACCAACACAGCTCACTTCCAACACTGCCAACACAATTCACTACCACCACAACTCACTACCAACACAGCTCACTACCAACACAGCTCACTACCAACACAGCTCACTTCCAACACTACCAACACAGCTCACTACCAACACAGCTCACTACCAACACATCTCACTACCAACACAGCTCACTACCAACACAGCTCATTTCCAACACTGCCAACACAACTCGCTCAACAAATCAGGTGTCAGTATCACATTACTCTTTAAACAAAAGAGGTATAATATAACAGCCTTATTTGGTAACCTACAGTACACCACACCTAATGGTCCTATCATGTGATCCCACTTTAAAGGTTACCACAGTTGACCTTTTTCTTTCAGGTAATGTGACCCCACTCTAAAGCTTACCACAGTTGACCTTTTTTCTTCAGGTAATGTGACCACCTCTAAAGGCTACATCCGAGCTCAGGTGGTCAGCAGGGAGGTGATGAGTAGAAACAGAAGCAAGAAAGACATGTTCTCTATGGTGTGCAGCAACACCGGGTCAGAGTAGTAAAACCGGTTTTTGTATTTGATGATTTTGTTTCCTAAAGGAATATTAAATTTAATAAATGTGTCAAGATCATTCGTTTTACTATTCTGGATAATTTCATCCTAATAAATTAACCTGATACATTTACTTTACTTTAAATAAGCTATTTAGTGGTGTTGGTAAAAGGTGGGAATACTGAATTTTCATAAGATTTCAAGTTAAAATTTACCTAGCAAAAAATGAAAACTTTTCAAATCTGAAGATATCACATGATTCTGCACATAGAACTACATCATTAATACCACGGGCCGATTTTTCAAACTCAAAAAAAAAAAAATTCGCCTCCGTATGACACACCCTACCACTGCACCAACTCGTCATCGCCACCTCCTGCCACAGGCAGTCCCCAACCCACCCATGCAGTCAGCCACTGCAACAAAATTCAGCCCATAAGAGCCCACACCGATAGATATAAGAATAGCACCATCCCATCTATTGTTAAAATAGCAAACAACTCCTGATTTACATACTGTACAGCCCTGTAAATGTATTCAACGCATATCATTATGTCTAAATCAAATGTAAGTTTGTATATTTTCAGCCACCGGCTGCAACTCTATTAACAAACCGTTTATTATTATTATTATTATTATTATTATTATATTATTATTATTATTATTATTATTATTATTATTATTATTATTATTATTATTATTATTATATATTTCCTAATAAATGAAGAAAAGACAGTTGGATTTTTGCTAATAAAAACCCTATATACTTTTACATGTTCCAGCCCCATTAACTCATCAAGAATCAATAGTTAAGGGTCAGTTCATGTGTATCGAGATTTGGTCTACTCGGACTGGGGTTAGGTTAGGTTAGGAGGATATGGTCTACTTGGACTGGGGTTAGATTGTATTAGGTTAGGTGGGTGCAGTGCTGCCGGAGCGGCGCTCCGGCAGCACTGTTTTGATCAATCAATCAATATCGCACACTCATTGTTCCCTCCCAGAACTCCCCTACAGGGGGTGGCCATGGCAGAAGTGCCTCCAGGACATTTTATCTTTGCACACCTCACTTGCTCTCTCAAACACTCTTCCTCCCCTTCCCGCTCTCTCTTCAACAAACTCTCTAACTCTTTTCTCCCAGGTGGCAATTGGTTTAACCCTCCCAACACTCCCCTCTCTCTCTTGCTATCATAAACTTTTTTGTCAGCTTGTCTTCATGCATACTCGGCACATGTCCATACCACCTTAGTGTATTCTTTCATCCACTCCACCACACCACACATAAGTAATTGTAAGCTCTATATGTTACTATATATCTATATCAATCAAGCAATCAACTTAATTTTGCATTAATAATACAAAACCGAATATATCCTCATATAAAATCTCCCCTTCAGATCAGCTTACATTTATGACTTATCAATATTGTAGAAAGACTTTGAAAACAGGTGCACATCTAAACACCCACAAACAGTACTTCCTCGCATAAGAGCCATAGATATGTGACTACTGGTCATTCAAGTGGACAACAATTTCCCTCACTCGTACAAATTGTATGAATACTTTGGGCCACAATAGATCTTCCCTCACTGTGAATATTGTTCAGGAATCTTGAAACAACTCCATAGTGTGGCAGACGACTCGTGCCCTATTAATAGTGAAGAAATGTTATAGGGATGGTGTCTGGGTGGAGGAAGAGGATGGTGTCTGGGTGGAGGAGGAGGATGGCTGGGTGGAGGAGAAGGATGGTGTCTGGGTGGAGGAGGAGGATGGTGTCTGGGTGGAGGAGGAGGATGGTGGCTGGGTGGAGGAGGAGGATGGCTGGGTGATGGAGGAGGATGGTGTCTGGGTGGAGGGAGAAGGATGGTGTCTGGGTGGAGGAGGAGGAGGAAGTGGCTGGGTGGAGGAGAAGGATGGTGTCTGGCTGAGGAGGAGGATGGTGGGGGTGGGAGGAGGAGGAGGAGGATGGCTGGGTGGAGGAGAAGGATGGTGTCTGGGTGGAGGAGGAGGATGGTGTCTGGGTGGAGAAGGATGGTGTCTGGGTGGAGGAGAAGGATGGTGTCTGGGTGGAGGAGGAGGATGGTGGCTGGGTGGAGGAGGAGGATGGTGTCTGGGTAGAGGAGGAGGATGGTGTCTGGGTGGAGGAGAAGGATGGTGTCTGGGTGGAGGAGAAGGATGGTGTCTTGGTGAGTAGGAGGATGGTGTCTCTGTAGAGTAGGAGGATGGTGTCTGGGTAGAGGAGGAGGATGGTGTCTGGGTAGAGGAGGAGGATGGTGTCTGGGTAGAGGAGGAGGATGGTGTTCAGAGTAGGAGGATGGTGTCTGCAGAGGAGGAGGATGGTGTCTGGGTAGAGGAGGAGGATGGTGTCTAGAGGAGGAGGATGGTGTCTGGGTAGAGGAGAAGGATGGTGTCTGGGTGGAGGAGGAGGATGGTGTCTGGGTAGAGGAGGATGATGGTGTCTGGGTGGGAGGAGGAGGATGGTGTCTGGGTGAGAAGAAGGATGGTGTCTGTAGAGGAGGAGAATGGTGTCTGGGTGGAGGAGGAGGATGGTGTCCACTGGGAGGAGATGGATGGTGTCTGGGTGAGAAGGATGGTGTCTGGGTAGAGGAGGATGGTGTCTGGGTGGAGGAGGAGGATGGTGTCTAATTGAGGAGATGGATGGTGTCTGGGTGAGAAGGATGGTGTCTGGGTAGAGGAGGATGGTGTCTGGGTGGAGGAGGAGGATGGTGTCTGGGTAGAGGAGAAGGATGGTGTCTCAGTAGAGGAGGAGGATGGTGTCTGGTTGGAGGAGAAGGATGGTGTCTGGGTAGAGGACGAGGATGGTGTCTGGGTGGAGGAGAAGGATGGTGTCTGGGTGGAGGAGAAGGATGGTGTTTGGGTAGAGGAGGAGGATGGCTGGTCGTGAGGAGGAGGATGGTGTCTAGGTGGAGGAGAAGGATGGTGTTTGGGTAGAGGAGGAGGGTGGTGTCTGGGTGGAGGAGGAGGAGGATGGCTGGGTGGAGGAGAAGGATGGTGTCTGGGTGGAGGAGGAGGACCGTGTCTGGGTGGAGGAGGAGGATCGTGTCTGGGTGGAGGAGGAGGAGGATGGCTGGTGGGAGGAGGAGGAGGATGGCTGGGTGGAGGAGGAGGATGGTGTCTGGGTGGAGGAGGAGAAGGATGGTGGAGGAGGAGGAGGATGGCTGGGTGGAGGAGAAGGATGGTGTCTCAGAGAGGAGGATGGTGTCTGCAGAGGAGGAGGATGGTGCTCTGGGTGAGGAGGATGATGTCTGGTTGGAGGAGAAGGATGGTGGCTGGGTGGAGGAGGAGGAGGATGGCTGGGTGGAGGAGGAGGATGGTGTCTGGGTGGAGGAGAAGGATGGTGTCTGGGTAGGAGGAGGATGGTGTCTGGGTAGAGGAGGAGGATGATGTCTGTTGGAGGAGAAGGATGGTGTTTGGGTAGAGGAGGAGGGTGGGGTGTCTGGGTGGAGGAGGAGGAGGATGACTGGGTGGAGGAGAAGGATGGTGTCTGGGTAGAGGAGGAGGATGGTGTCTGGGTAGAGGAGGATGGTGTCTGGGTACGGAGGAGGAGGTGTCTGGGTGGGAGGAGGAGAATGGTGTCTGGGTAGAGGAGGAGGATGGTGTCTGGGTGGAGGAGAAGGATGGTGTTGGGGTAGAGGAGGAGGTGGTGTCTGGGTGGAGAGGAGGAGGATGACTGGGTGGAGGAGAAGGAGGATGGGTGGGAGGAGAGGAGGACGTCTGGGTGGAGAGGAGGATCGTGTCTGGGGGAGGAGGAGGAGGATGGCTGGGTGGGAGGAGGAGGAGAGAGCTGGGTGGGAGGAGGAGATGGTGTCTGGGTGAGGAGGAGGAGGATGTCTGGAGGAGGAGGAGGATGGCTGGATGGAGGAGAAGGATGGTGTCTGGGTGGAGGGAGGAGGAGGATGGCTGGGTGGAGGAGGAGGGGAGGCTGGGTGGAGGAGAAGGATGGTGTTTGGGTGGAGGAGGAGGATGGTGTCTGGGTGGAGGAGAAGGATGGTGGCTGGGTGGAGGAGGAGGATGGTGTCTGTGGGAGGAGGAGGAGGGACATGGGTGGGAGGAGAAGGATGGTGTCTGGGTGGAGGAGGAGGATGGTGCTGGGTGGAGGAGAAGGATGGTGGCTGGGTGGAGGAGGAGGATGGTGTCTGGGTGAGGAGGAGGATGGTGTTTGGGTGGAGGAGGAGATGGTGTTTGGGTGGAGGAGAAGGATGGTGTCTGGGAGGAGGAGGAGCGTGTCTGGGTGGAGGAGAAGGATGGTGTTTGGGTGGAGGAGGAGGAGCGTGTCTGGGTGGAGGAGAAGGATGGAGGTTGGGTGGGAGGAGGAGGATGGTGTCTGGGTGGGAGGAGGAGGATGGTGTCTGGGTGGAGGAGGAGGAGGATGGCTGGGTGGAGGAGAAGGATGGTGTTTGGGTGAGGGAGAAGGATGGATGGCTGGGTGGAGGAGGAGGATGGTGTCTGGGTGGAGGAGGAGGAGCTGTCTGGGTGGAGGAGAAGGATGGGTTTGGGTGGAGGAGGAGGATGGTGTCTGGGTGGAGGGAGGAGGAGGATGGCTGGGTGGAGGAGAAGGATGGTGTAGGAGGAGAAGGATGGATGGCTGGTTCGGAGGAGGAGGATGGTGTCTGGGGGAGGAGAAGGATGGTGTTTGGGTGGAGGAGAAGGATAGGTCTGGGTGGAGGAGGAGGAGCGTGTCTGGGTGGAGGGAGAAGGATGGTGTTTGGGTGAGGAGGAGATGGTGTCTGGGTGAGAGGAGGATGGTGTCTGGGTGGAGGAGGAGGAGGATGAATGGGTGGAGGAGAAGGATGGTGTGGGTGGAGGAGAAGGATGGATGGCTGGGTGGGAGGAGGAGATGGTGTCTGGGTGAGGAGAAGGATGGTGTTTGGGTGGGAGGAGAAGGATGGTGTCTGGGTGGAGGAGGAGGATGGTGTCTGGGTGGAGGAGAAGGATGGTGTCTGGGTGGAGGAGAAGGATGGTGCTGGTTGAGAGGAGGAGATGGTGGGAGGAGGGGATGGTGTCTGGGTGGAGGAGAAGGATGGTGCTGGGAGAGGAGAGGAGGATGTGTCTGGGTAGAGGAGGAGGATGATGTCGGGAGGAGAAGGATGGTGCTGGGTAGAGGAGGAGGATGGTGTCTGGGAGAGGAGGATGGTGTCTGGGTAGAGAGGAGGATGGTGTCTGGGTGGAGGAGGAGGATGGTGTCTGGGAGAGGAGGAGGATGGTGTCTGGGTGGAGGAGAAGGATGTGGAGAGGAGGTGGTGCTGGGTGGAGGAGGAGGAGGATGCTGGGTGGAGGAGAAGGATGTGGGGGAGAGATGGTGTCTGGGTGGAGGAGAGGGGGTAGAGGAGGAGGAGAGGATGGTGGCTGGTGGAGGAGGAGGAGGAGGATGGCTGGGTGAGGAGAAGGATGGTGTTGGGTGAGAGAGATGGTGCTGGGTGGAGGAGAGGATGGTGTCTGGGTGGAGGAGGAGGATGGTGTCTGGGTGAGGAGAAGGATGGTGCTTGGGGTGGAGGAGGAGGATGGTGTCTGGGTGGAGGAGGAGGAGGATGGCTGGGTGAGGAGAAGGATGGCTGGGTGGAGGAGAAGGATGGATGGCTGGTTGGAGGAGGAGGATGGTGTCTGGGTGGAGGAGAAGGATGGTGTTTGGGTGGAGGAGAAGGATGGTGTCTGGGTGAGGAGGAGGGTCTGGTGGAGGAGAAGGATGGTGTTGGGTGGAGAGGAGGATGGTGTCTGGGTGGAGGAGGAGGATGGTGTCTGGGTGGAGGAGGAGGAGGATGGCTGGGTGGAGGAGGAGGATGGTGTTGGGTGGAGGAGAAGGAGGCTGGGAGGAGGATGGTGTCTGGGGAGGGAGAAGGATGGTGAGAGAGGATGGTGTCTGGGTGGAGGAGGAGGATGGGTCTGGGTGGAGGAGAAGGATGGTTCTGGGTGGGAGGAGAAGGATGGTGGCTGGGTGGAGGAGGAGGAGGATGGCTGGTGGAGGGGGAGAGGATGGTGTCTGGGTGGAGGAGAAGGATGGTGTCTGGGTAGAGGAGGAGGATGGTGTCTGGGAGGAGAGAGATGCTGTTGGAGGAAGATGTGTCTGGGAGAGGAGGAGGATGGTGTCTGCAGAGGAGACAGCCTGGGCAGAGGGAGGAGGATGGTGTCTGGGTGGAGGAGGAGGATGGTGTCTGGTAGAGGAGGAGGATGGTGTCTGGGTGGGAGGAGAAGGATGGTGTTTGGGTAGAGGAGGAGGTGGTGTCTGGGTGGAGGAGGAGGAGGATGGCTGGGTGGAGGAGAAGGATGGTGTCTGGGTGGGAGGAGAAGGATGGTGTCTGGGTGGGAGGAGGAGGATAGTGGGATGGGTGGAGGAGAAGGATGGTGTCTTGCTGGAGGAGGAGGATGGTGGCTGGGTGGGAGGAGGAGGAGGAGGATGGCTGGGTGGAGGAGAAGGGGATGGTGTCTGGGTGAGGAGAGGAGGATAGCTGGGGAGGAGAAGGATGTCTGGGTGGAGGAGAAGATGGTGTCTGGGTGGAGGAGGAGGATGGTGGCTGGGTGAGGAGGAGGGAGGTGCCTGCAGAGGAGGAGGATGGTGTCTGGGTGGAGGAGAAGGATGGTGTCTGGGTGGAGGAGAAGGATGGTGTCTTTGTGGGAGGAGATGGGTGCCTGCAGAGTAGGAGGATGGTGTCTGGGCAGAGGAGAGGATGGTGTCTGGGTGAGGAGGAGGATGGTGTCTGGGTAGAGGAGGAGGATGGTGTCTGGGTAGAGTAGGAGGATGGTGTCTGGGTAGAGGAGGAGGATGGTGTCTGGGTAGAGGAGGAGGATGGTGTCTGGGCAGAGGAGAAGGATGAAGTCTGGGTGGAGGAGGAGGATGGTGTCTGGGTAGAGAAGATGATGGTGTTCGGGTGGGAGGAGGAGGATGGTGTCTGGGTGGGAGAAGAAGGATGGTGTCTGGGTAGAGGAGGAGAATGGTGTCTGGGTGAGGAGGAGGATGTGTCCACTGGAGGAGATGGATGGTGTCTGGGTGTGAGAAGGATGGTGTCTGGGTAGAGGAGGATGGTGTCTGGGTGGAGGAGGAGGATGGTGTCTAATTGGAGGAGATGGATGGTGTCTGGGTGGAGAAGGATGGTCCTGGGTAGAGGAGGATGGTGTCTGGGGTGGAGGAGGAGGATGTGTCTGGGTAGAGGAGAAGGATGGTGTCTGAGAGAGGAGGAGGATGGTGTCTGGTTGGAGGAGAAGGATGGTGTCTGGGCAGAGGACGAGGATGGTGCCTGGGTGGGGAGAAGGAGTGTCTGGGTGAGGAAGGGGATGGTAAGCTGGGTAGAGGGAGGAGGATGGTGTCTGGGTAGAGGAGGAGGATGGTGTCTAGGTGGAGGAGAAGGATGGTGCTTGGGGTAGAGAGGAGGTGGTGTCTGGGTGGAGGAGGAGGAGGATGGGGGTGGGAGGAGAAGGATGGTGTCTGGGTGGGAGGAGGAGGACCGTGCTGGGTGAGGAGGAGGATCGTGTCTGGGTGGAGGAGGAGGAGGATGGCTGGGTGAGGAGGAGGAGGATGGCTGGTGGAGGAGGAGGATGGTGTCTGGGTGGAGGAGGAGAAGGAGGCTGGGTGGAGGAGGAGGAGGATGGCTGGGTGGAGGAGAAGGATGGTGTTCTCGGTGAGAGTAGGAGGATGGTGTCTGGGTAGAGGAGGAGGATGGTGTCTGGGTGAGAGGAGGAGGATGATGTCTGGTTGGAGGAGAAGGATGGTGGCTGGGTGGAGGAGGAGGAGGATGGCTGGGGTGGAGGAGGAGGATGGTGTCTGGGTGGAGGGAAGGATGGTGTCTGGGTAGAGGAGGAGGATGGTGTCTGGGTGAGAGGAGGAGGATGATGTCTGGTTGGAGGAGAAGGATGGTGTTTGGGTAGAGGAGGTGGTGTCTGGGTGAGAGGAGGAGGATGACTGGGTGGGAGGAGAAGGATGGTGTCTGGGGTAGAGAGGGGAGGATGGTGTCTGGGTAGAGGAGAGGATGGTGTCTGGGCACAGGAGGAGGATGGTGTCTGGGTGGGAGGAGGAGGATGGTGTCTGGGTAGAGGAGGGGATGGTGTCTGGGGTGAGGAGAAGGATGGTGTTTGGGTAGAGGAGGAGGGTGGTGTCTGGGTGAGGAGAGGAGGATGACTGGGTGGAGGAAGGATGGTGTCTGGGTGGAGGAGGAGGATGATGGTGGAGAGGAGGATCGTGTTGAGTATGGAGGAGGAGGCTTGGAGAGAGAGGATGGAGGAGGATGGCTGGGTGGAGGAGGAGGAGGATGGCTGGGTGGAGGGAGGAGGAGGATGGCTGTGGAGGAAAGGATGGTGTCTGGGTGGAGGAGAGAGGATGAGGCTGGGTGGAGGAGGAGAGAGGAGATGGATGGATGGGAGGAGAGAGCTGGTGAGAAGCTGAAGGGAGGAGGAGGATGGTGTCTGGGTGGGAGGAGGAGGAGGATGGCTGGGTGGAGGAGAAGGATGGTAGGGGAGAATGTGGCTGGGTGAGGGAGAAGGGTGTCTGGGTGGGAGGAGGAGATGTGTCAGGAGAGGAGGATGGAAGCTGGGGTGGAGGAGAAGGATGGTGTCTGGGTGGGAGAGGAGAGCGTGCTGGGGGAGGAGAAAGAGAAGCTTGGGTGGGAGGGAGGAGGATGTGGTCTGGGGAGGAGAGGAGGTGCTGGGGAGAGAGATGTGTCTGGTGGAGGAGAGGATGTGTCTGGGTGAGGAGGAGGAGGATGGATGGGTGGAGGAGAAGGATGGTGTCAGTGGAGGAAGATGGATGGCTGGGTGGAGGAGGAGATAGTGCGTGGAGGAGGAAGATGTCTGGGTGGAGGAGAAGGATGGTGTTTGGGTGGAGGAGGATGGTGTCTGTAGGAGGAGAAGGACTGGTGGAAAGCTTGGGGTGGAGGGAAGGATGGGGTCGGGAGGAGGAGGATGGTGTCTGGGTGGAGGAGAAGGATGGTGTTTGGGTGGGAGAAGAAGATAGTCTGGGGTGGAGGAGGAGAAGGATGGTGTCTGGGTGGGAGGAGGAGATGGTGGAGGAGGAGGATTGGGGAGGAGGAGGAGGCTGGGGTGGAGGAGAAGGAGGTGCTGGGGAGGAGGAGGAGGAGGTGTCAGAGATGTTGGGTGGAGGAGAAGGATGTCTGGGTGGAGGAGGAGGATGGTGTCTGGTGTGGAGGAGGAAGGACAAGTAGGAGGAAAGGACATGGGAGGAGGGGAGGAGCCTGGGAGAGGAGAGTGCGAGGAGAAGGATGGTGTCTGGGTAGAGGAGGAGGATGGTGTCTGGGCAGAGGAGGAGATAAGGGGAGGAGAAGGATGGTCTGCAGAGGAGGAGAAGATGGTGCCTGGGTAGAGGAGGAGGATGGTGTCTGGGTGGGAGGAGGAGGATGGGATGGGTGGAGAGGAGGATGTGTCTGGGTGAGGAGAAGGATGGTGCTGGGGAGAGGAGGAGGATGGTGTCTGGGTGGAGAGAGAGAAGGCTGGGGTGAGGAGAAGATGTGTCTGGGTGGAGGAAGGACAAAGGGAGGAGGAGGATAGTGGCTGGGTGGGAGGAGAAGGATGGTGTCTGGCTGAGGAGGAGGATAGCAGGGTGGAGGGAGGAGGAGGAGGACACGGGAGGAAGAAGGATGGTGTCGGGAGGAGGGAGATGAGGAGGATGATGTGCTGGGGGAGAAGGATAGTGTAGGGGTGGGGAGGAGGAGGATGGTGTCTGGGTGGAGGAGGAGGATGGTGTCGTGAGGAGAAGGAGCTGGGGAGGAGATGGTGTCTGAGGTGGGAGGAAGGCTGGTAGAGAGGAGGATGGTGTCTGGGTGGAGGAGGATGGCTGGGTAGAGGAGGAGGAGGGAGTGTGTCAAGAGGAGGATGGTGTCAGAGGAGGAGGATGGTGTCTGGGGAGGAGAGGATGGTGTCTGGGTAGAGGAGAAGGATGGTGTCTGGGTGGAGGAGAGAGGAGTGTCTGGGTAGAGAGGATGATGGTGTCTGGTGGGAGGAGGGGATGGTGTCTGGGGAGAAGGATGGGCGAGGAGGAGAATGTGTTTGGGTGGAGGAGATGGTGTCAATTGGAGGAGAGGATGGTTCTGGGGTGAGAGTAGAGGAGGATGGTGCCTGGGAGGAGGAGGAGGCTAATGAAGAGAGATGGTGTCTGGGTGAAGATACTGGGGAGGAGGATGGTGTCTGGGTGAGGAGGAGGATGGTGTCTGGGTAGAGGAGAAGGATGGTGTCTGAGTAGAGGAGGAGGATGGTGTCTGGGTGGAGAAGGATGGTGTCTGGGTAGAGGACGAGGATGGTGTCTGGGTGGAGGAGAAGATGGTGTCTGGGTGGAGGAGATGTGTTGGGAAGAGGGGAGGATGGTGTCTGGGGAGAGGAGGAGGATGGTGTCAGGAGAGAAGGATGGTGTTTGGGCAGAGAGAGAGGTGCCTGGGTGAGGAGGAGGAGGATGCTGGGTGAGGAAAGGATGTGTTGGGTGGAGGAGGAACTGTGTCTGGGTGAGAGGAGGATCGTGTTCAGAGAGGAGGAGGACATGCTGGGTGGAGGAGGAGGAGGATGGCTGGTGAGGAGGAGGATGGTGTCTGGGTGAGGAAGGAAGGACACAAAGAGAGGAGGAGGATTGGCCAAGGTGGAGGAGAAGGATGGTGTCTCGGTAGAGAATGGTGTCTGGGTAGAGGAGAGATGTGTCTAGAGAGAGGAGGAGGATTGATGAAACGCTCAGGAGGAGGAGGAGACTGGGTGGAGAAGAGATGGTGTCTGGGTGGAGAGAAGGATGGGGTGTCAGAGGAGGAGGATGGTGTCTGGGTAGGAGGAGGAGATGCCCTGAAGGAGGAAGAAGGTGTTGGTAGAGGAGGAGGATGGTGCTCGGGTAGAGGAGGAGGATGATCGGTGGAGGAAGATGGTGTCTGGGGGAGGAGGATGGTGCCTGGGGTAGAGGAGGATGGTGTTTACAGGAGGAGGATGGTGTCTGGGTGGAGGGAATATGTGGAGAGGACAGCAAAGGAGAAGGATGGTGTTTGGGAGAGGAGGAGGGTGGTGTCTGGGGAGGAGGAGGATGACGGGTGAGGAGAAGGATGGTGTCTGGGAGGAGGAGGATCGTGTCTGGGTGAGGAGGAGACTGCAAAGGGAGGAGATGGGAGAGAGATGGGAGGAGGAGGATGGTGTCTTGGGGTGGAGGAGGAGGAGGATGGTTGGTGGAGGGGAGGAGGAGGAAGGAGGAGAAGACAGTCTGGGTGGAGGAGGAGGGGATGGTTGGGTGGAGGAGGAGGAGGATGCTGGGTGGAGGAGAAGGATGGTGTTTGGGGAGAGGAGGAGGATGGGTGTCTGGGTGGGAGGAGAAGGATGGTGGCTGGGTGGAGGAGGAGGATGGTGTCTGGTGGAGGAGGGAGGAGAAGGGGGAGAAGAAGGAGGGGATGGTGGGGGGAGGAGGAGCTGGGTAGGAGGATGGAGCTGGGTGAGGAGGAGGATGGTGTCTGGGTGGAGGAGGAGGATGGTGTCTGGGTGGAGAGGAAGGATGAGGTCTGGGTGGGAGGAGGAGGAGCGTGTCTGGGTGGAGGAGAAGGATGGTGTTTGGGTGGAGGAGGAGGGTGTCTGGGGAGGAGAAGGATGGTGTTGGTGGAGGAGGAGGATGGTGTCTGGTGGAGGAGAGAATGGTGTCTGGGTGGAAGAGGAGGATGATGGCAAAAAATTGCGAGAGAGTCTGGGGAGGAAATAGAAGATGTTTAGAAGATGGGAGGAAGAAGATTCTGGGTGGAGGAGAAGGAGACTGTGCTGGTGAGGAGGAGGATGGTGTCTGGTGAGGAATTGTCTGGGTGAGGAGGAGGAGGATGGCTGGGTGGAGGAGAAGGATGGTGTTTGGGGTGGAGAGAAGGATGATACTGGGAGGATGAGGATGGTGTTAAAGAATGATGTGTTTGGGTGTGAGGAGGAAGGACGTTTTGGAGGAGGAGGATGGTGTCTGGTGGAGGAGAAGGATGGTGTCTGGGTGAAGGGAGTGGTGGAGGAGGAGGAGGATGGGGGTGAGGAGGAGGATGGTGTCGGGGAGGAGAAGATGGTGCTGGGTAGAGGAGGAGGATGGTGTCTGAGAGGAGGAGGATGATGTCTGCTGGAGGAGAAGGAGGTGCTGGGTAGAGAGGAGAGGTGTCTGGGTAGGGAGAAGTGCAGAGAGGAGACTGGGTGGAGGAGGAGGATGGTGTCTGGGTAGAGGAGGAGGATGGTGTCAGGAGGAGGGGATGGTGTTTGGGTAGAGGAGAGGTGTGTCTGGGTGGGAGGAGGAGGATGGCTGGGTGGAGGAGAAGGATGGTGTCTGGGTGGAGGAGAAGGATGGTGTCTGGGTGGAGGAGAAAGATGGTGTCTGGGGGAGGAGGAGGATGGTGTCTGGGTGGAGGAGAAGGATGGTGTTGGGTGGAGGAGAAGGATGGTGTCTCTGGGTGAGAGATGTACAGAAGGAGGTGCTTGGGGAGGAGAGATGGTGTCTGGGTGGAGGAGGAGGAGGATGGTTGGAGGAGAAGGATGGTGTCTGGGTGAGGAGGAGGATGTGTCTGGTGGAGGAGGAGGAGGATGGCTGGGTGGAGGAGAAGGATGGTGTCTGGGTGGAGGAGAAGGATGGTGTCTGGGTGAGGAGAAGGATGGTGTCTGGGTGGAGGAGGAGGATGGTGTCTGGGTGGAGGAGAAGGATGGTGTCTTGGGTGGAGGAGAAGGATGGTGTCTGGGGAGAAGGATTGTGTCTGGGTAGAGGAGAAGGATGGTGTCTGGGTGGAGGAGAAGGATGGTGGCTGGGTGGAGGAAAAGGATGGTGTCTGGGTGGGGGAGAAGGATGGTGGCTGGGTGGAGGAGGAGGATGGTGTTATCCGCACTCTTGGACGTCAGAAATATGACAACTGAACCATAACACTTTATCGCGAATTTATTTAATAAGAATCCCAGCGGGGAAAATTGTCGGTGTACAGTAGAGTAGGTTTGTGAGGGCGTTACTCTTGGCGGTTGGTGACAGTAATGACTTGTTTTAGTTCACTGTGTCGAAGTTGTACTGATCATTATTTGGGGATGGAAGTATCCACCAACTCTTGTGTTATTCTATAGAATTTTGTTTAAATATCAATAAAGTTGTATATAATGAAAGCAGAACTGTGGCCTCATGCAAGAATGTTTCAGGCAGATTACGCCAAGACTTCCTCTAGTGGGGTCTACCATCAGAGCAATGTGAGTACTATTGCTGCTGCTCTTATTGTGACCTGATGAGCAAATATCTTCATTAGTTTATGGTGTTAACTAAAAACATTGTTAGTATCATGGTTGTTTCTAATGATTGAAGAGTACAGTTGTTGGTTGAGGTTAAGCAGAGGGTCACCACCTTTTTTTGGAGGTTGGTGGAGGGGCAGAAGCTTTAAAGATACGTTTGTTGTAATACATGAATGCTTATCTAATAGGAGAGAAAGAAAAATAATGTTTGGATGCGAAATATGTAGTATTCCATCATATCTTCATGATCTTGCACATCAAAACTGCCTCAGGAAGACTGGAGGTTTAAACCACTAATGATGACTGACAACACCAACCAACCAAGCCAAACATAATGATCTTACATATCCTGTGTCGCCGTTACCGTCCGAGGTGAAGATCGGATTCACGTTTGTTATATAATGTCACTCAAATGTGAGAGAGAGAGAGAGAGAGAGAGAGAGAGAGAGAGAGAGAGAGAGAGAGAGAGAGAGAGAGAGAGAGAGAGAGAGAGAGAGAGAGAGAGAGAGAGAGAGAGAGAGAGAGAGAGAGAGAGAGAGAGAGAGAGAGAGAGAGAGAGAGAGAGAGAGAGAGAGAGAGAGAGAGAGAGAGAGAGAGAGAGAGAGAGAGAGAGAGAGAGAGAGAGAGAGAGAGAGAGAGAGAGAGAGAGAGAGATAGAGAGAGAGAGAGAGAGAGAGAGAGAGAGAGAGAGAGAGAGAGAGAGAGAGAGAGAGAGAGAGAGAGAGAGAGAGAGAGTACATTCTCCCAACTGATGTAAACAAAAACACCTTTATAAAGCCTACCATAAGGTCATCCTGGCCTCGCACAGTCACTCCCGGGCTGATGTGCCACTCTGGCCTTCACTAGACAATTGTGTTTGTAAGGGATATTGGGCCCTGTGATTTAGTGCCTTAAGGGTAGTCTGTCTGGTGGTGGGCGGGTGATAACAGGCTTATATTGCTGTTAGGTGACAAACTAATGCCTTAGTGACGTTATACCGATATGTAAATGTTTGTTCCCCTTTCCTCCCCTCCACCCCCACATGTCCCTCCACATCTCCCTCCCTCCTCCAGGTGTCAACACAATCAGGTGATAGAGGCGTGATTGTGGGCGACTGTCAACAGCATTGATGACCCCACACAAATTCAGTCGGTCGGTCGATTAGTTGTTAGTTAGTTAGTTAGGGGGTGTGGGATGGTGACATGGAGAGTAGGGAGATGAAGAAGGAGGGGGCGAGTGGTAAGGGGGAGGATGGAGGGGGAGGGAAATGAGGGTATAGATGGAGGGAAAGGGTAAAGAGGTGAAGGGGAAGGGGTTAGAGATGGAAAAGTCAGTTCACAGTCGGTATATTCTGGGACCTCTCTAAAGCCTTGGATACTGTCGACCATACCATCCTCCTTTCAATGCGAACAAAATACTAAATTCCTCGGAGTTATTGTCGATGAGAAACTTAACTGGAGAAACCACATACAAGCCATTCACAGTAAAGTCAATAAACAGTACAGTATCATGTATCACACTCGACAGTCACTCACTCTCACAGCAATGAAAGAACATAAGAACATAAGAATGGAGGAAACTGCAGCGGGCCCAATGCCCATTGACCCATACTGGGCAGTCCCGTTTACACCCAACCCCCACTGCTCATATAAGCATCCAACCCAAGTTTGAAGCTATCCAGCGTATTCGAGTTTATGATGATATTTGGTAACTTGTTCCACTCATCCACCACTCTGTTTCCAAACCAGTGCTTACCTATTTCACGCCGAAATCTAAATTTGTCTAATTTAAAACCATTGTTACGAGTTCGCTCCTGGTTGGATTGTTTGAGTACCGTCGTAATGTCCCCTTTGTTTAACCCTGACTTCCATTTATACACCTCTATCATGTCGCCCCTCACTCTACGTCTCTCGAGGGAGTGCAAGTTAAGATGCTTTAACCTGTCTCTGTATTCGAGGTTCCTAATGCCCGGGATTAGTCTTGTCATTCTCCTCTGGATTCTTTCCAATGATTCTATATCCATTCTGTAATACGGTGACGAGAACTGAACTGCGTAATCCAGGTGAGGTCTCACAAGCGCTAGATATAATTTTAAGATGACCTCGCTAGTCTTGTAACTAACACTCCTTTGTATGAACCCAAGTACTTTATTAGCCTTGTTACGAGCAAAATCACATTGTTTACTTGGCTTAAGATTCCTACTTATCATAACTCCTAAATCTCTCTCGCAGTTGGATTCCACAAGGGCATCGTTGTTCATCTGGTAACTGGTTTCCCTGTTTACATCTCCTATACTGAGTACTTTGCATTTATCCACATTGAATTTCATTTGCCATTTTTCCGACCATTCGAAAAATTTGTTTAGATCTTCCTGTAGTTTTGCAGAGTCCTCGTCAGATTTAATTACACGTCCTATTTTAGTGTCATCAGCAAATTTACTTATGATGCTGTCTATGCCGATATCTATGTCGTTTATGTATATAATATATAATAATGGTCCAAATACTGAGCCTTGGGGAACTCCACTAGTGACGTTGCTCCAATGGGACTTAGTGCCGTTAATTCTCACTCGCTGTTTCCTGTCCTGTAACCACGCCCTAATCCATTTAAGGGCTAAAGTCGAGATATACCACATCATAATTGTGCCCCTCGTCCACCGATTCGAAAACTGATGAAAAGAATGTTAATAGATTAGTTAGACATGAACGCCCGCTTGTGAAGCCATGTTGGGAATCATTGATCAACTTGTGCTTCTCCAGGTGGTTTTGAATAGAGTTTGAAATAATTGATTCTAGTAATTTACCTACTATTGATGTTAGACTGATTGGGCAGTAGTTAGAGGATAGTGATCTATCCCCCTTCTTGAAAATCGGTATTACATTCGCTATCTTCCAGGATTCTGGTACTACACTTGTTTTTAATGACATGTTAAACAACTTTGCTGAGGGCACACTAAGCTCATCCTTACATTCCTTTAATACTCTGGCAAATATCTCATCGGGACCTGGTGACTTATTAGGCTTCAGTTTGTCTATTTCCTTATTAACATCGTTACTAGTCACTACTATCTCGCTTAATTTGTTTTCTTCACTATCTATGAATAGAGTCGGTGCCTCGGGTATCATGTTTAAATTTTTGGTGGTGAAAACTGTTGAAAAATATTTATTCAGATTATTGCTCATTTCTCCTTCGTTATCAGTTAGCTCGCCGGTATCTGAACGTATTGGTCCAATCTTTTCTCGTGTTTTAGGTTGATACATTTGGTAGAATCCTTTGGGGTTTGTTTTCGCCTTCCCTGCTATCTTCAGTTCATAGTTCCTCTTGGCTTTTATTATCTCGGTTTTGACCCTACCGGCCAATACCTTATAATACTCCCAGAAGTAAGTTTCGCCACGATTTATCTTTCTACCCATAGCCTTCCTTTGGCCAATAATGTTCTTTAAATAATTATTTATCCATTTAGGGTCATTGTTGTCTGATCTGAGTTTTTTGTATGGTACGTTCTGCCTTTGTGCATTAAGTAACTCATTATTTAAATTGTCGTGGAACTCGGCAATCTCAGATCTCACTATCAGGTCGGTGTCATCTGTCAGGTTCACATCCAAGCGTGACACCCCCTTTCTCAGCTGCCTCTTTAAACTATCAAAGTTTGCCCTTCTGAAATCTGGGACTTCAATGGAACTCCCTTTACGTCTGACCTGAAAATCTAACTGGAATCTAATTTCTTTGTGATCGCTGTTTGCAAGTTCGTTCCTTACCTCGACATTGCTAATGAGGTTTTCTCTGTTCGACAGAACTAAATCGAGTATATTATTACCCCGGGTAGTTTCGGTTATATGTTGACTTAGGAAACAGTCCTGGATCGTTTCAAGGAAATCCTCTGATACTGAGTTACCCGTAAGGTCAGTCCAATCTTTTTGGCCAAGGTTAAAATCGCCTACTATACAGACTTTGTTGTGTATGGAAGCCCTGCGTATTTCATCCCAGATAAGTTGCTCATTAACTCTATCAAGATTGGGAGGTCTATATATTACTCCTTAGATTAATTTTTCCTTGCTGTCGATTAATTCTATCCAAATTGTTTCTGTATTCTGCTCAGTTTTTATTTCCTTATTTATTTTGCACTTCAGATTATCCCTGACATAGATTGCTACTCCGCCTCCTTTCCTGGACGGCCTATCAGTATGGAACAATTTGTAATCCGCAATTTGGTATTCGACCGGTAACTCACTTGAGTCTAGGTTGATCCATGTTTCAGTGAATGCTATTATATCGATTTTTTCGGTACATACCAAGGCCCTAATATCATCCATTTTGTTTCTCATACTTCTACTGTTCGCGTAGTAGACATTTAAGTTAGCCGTGTTCTGAGTCCTCCCTTTACCGCGTTTAGGTTTAAACTCCCTGTCTAATTTAGTTTTGTCGTCATTCCTAACACTATTTCCCTGTAATCTTTCACTTTGTTTACCCACTCCCGCTGCAGTCTCCCTCACCCCCGTGCCCATATGTTCCCCTAGCAGTTTAAAGACTTCTATATCTTTTGAACTGCCCTCTTTAGAGACCCCGCCATGGTTGCCACCCCTTCCAGAGACAGGTGTACCCCATCCCTAGCATAAAGGTCCCTTCTGCCATAGAAGTTGTCCCAGTTGTCAATGAATGGGACTGATATTGACTTGCACTATCCGTCGAGACGGCCGTTGACACCAACTGCCCTTGACAACCATTCATTGCTAAATCTCCTTCTAAGCAGGACACCACATATGATAGGGATCTTCACTCCTTCACCGGCCAATATCATTGCCTCCTGCATTGAGGCAGATAATGGGTTTGTTCCCATTACCAGTCAAGATATTGTTCATCCTGTCAACTATATCCCCCACCCCAGCCTCTGGCAAACACACCCTCATCCTATTTTTATTTATACCACAAAAGGCTCTGTCCAAGTCCCTTACCTGTGAGTCACCAACAATTAAAGTTTTTACACCTTCCTTGTCAGCCCTGTCCCTGACTGTACTAACGACCAATTCGTCTATCAAGGGACTAAACGAGTTGGTACACTTAGCTGTTGTTGTTGTTGTTGTCGTATCCTTGGTGTGTTTCTTCACCACCAGTTTGGTCGTCCCTCTCCTCACAACCTTCCATTCCCCAGAGTTATCGTCATTCACCGGCTTTCTTTGTCCCGTTTCTTCCTTCATTCTTGCTATCTCTTCCTTTAATTTCAAGTTTTCTAACTGTAATTTCAGGTTTTTTTCTTTGGTATTCTGTAACTCGGCCCACAGAAGGGTGTAACCCCGTTCACCAGTAGCACTAGCCATATCTGATAATTATCCCCGGGAGCAGAGCTAAGCAGCCGTGACCTTTCCTCCAATGAGGTCAGAACTTGTTTACCAACACCTGATACACTGTCACACACTGTGGGGGGCCTCTGGCTCTTCAAAAACACAATCTCTGGTTACTGCACAAAAGAGAATTGTACGGGCAATTACCTACTTGAAAAAAAAACAGATCACACAAACGAAAAATTTGCTATATTGGAAATTTTAAAATTCGAAGATATTAACACCTACTGCTGTGCCCTCTTTGTTTACAAATCTATCAATCACTTGCTTGACAATAATTGTTTCCAGTTCCGGAATAATCAGAGATACAACTTAAAGCACCCAGAGCTACTATGACCACCTCCCATTCGCTCCTCTCAATCCCAGACCTCCATAAAATATCACAGTGTGAAGGTGTGGAACAACTTAGCCCCACCCACCAGAGCAAAGACTACGCTCCCTTCCTTTAAATCATCTCTTAAAAAATATCTATTGTCTAAGTATTAATATTTCCTGTAACACCCACTATATTTACAGTACCTGCTTTTATTGTACCATCAAAACCGTTTTATCGGAAATTATTATGCAAATAGATAAGTAATTACCATTGCAATGAACATAATTGCCAACTAGAGGGGGCGCTGGTGGTAGAGCGGTACCGTTCTTACCTTGCAAGCGAGATGTCACAGGTTTGATTCCCAGGCCGTTGGAAGTTGTTTGGACATAATTCCTAGCCCCCATTAGTCCCTGTTCACCTAGCAGTAAAGTAGGTACCTATTGTAAATTGTATTCAGGGAGTTGTTGGAGCTCCCAATAGCTTGATGACATAAAACGATTGACTCTTCAGGCTTCTACGCCCTTGACTGTTCAGGCTTCTACGCCCTTGACTGTTCAGGCTTCTACGCCCTTGACTGTTCAGGCTTCTACGCCCTTGACTGTTCAGGCTTCTATGCCCTTAAACTCATGAGACATAAAGGCAAGCATGAACTTGGCATGCTTCCCTATTGGGCACTGTAAATGCTTCTGCGCTTCACCTTGCACAAGGATGTAAGGGGGTGCCCAGTAAAAAAATAAAAAAAAATAAAAAAAAATAAAAAATAAATAAATAAAATAAAATGCCAACTAGACATAATCCTGATAGCTCTGCCCTCTTGTTCAATCTTATTACTGTACAACCTATGTTGTACTGCTTCCCCATTATATTTATGTTTTTCAATTCCACTGTAATTTATGTATATATAAATAAAAAACAAAAAAATAAATAAATAAAATAATAAAATATTGAAGTGATAACCGTGGTAACATTATGAGATGTTCTTATTGTTATCCACTCTGTATCTGTGTTTTTCTGGCTAAATAAACTGTTTCAATTCAATTCTGTTTCAATTCAGTATAAATAACGATAATGGGTGGAGAAGTGGCAATGATGTATGGAAGAAAGGGAATTGCTGTGTGTATGGATCGTTCTGCTCACCACTACACACACCGTTATAACGAAACAGTATTACCACAAACAACGTATAAAAAAAAAGTTCGACCAACTCACCCGATTTATGAGTCGAATCTGAAAATCTGTTACGTCACTTTAAATCATTCCAAAACATGAAAACATTTGAATAGCTTGGCAGTTTCCCCCTGTATTTTCTTTTGATGGTTTCCAGGTACGGCAGCAGCCGCGTTTCTTTTCTATTTTTCTATTTCATATCCGAGTTTTCAAATTCTATAAAGCGACGCAACATATTTTCATTTTCATCAATATAAGGGAAGTATTTGGTTCTTTTTACTGACTGACTGACTGTAAACCCCCGCCTGAGTTGGTGGTAAGAGAGTGCACCTTGACCATCACTTGTACGACCTGTCATTATTTCCCCTTGTTGTCCTAAGGGTCACCCAGCTGTGAATGAACACCTATCCTTACAGTTGGGAGGTGAAGGCGGTCGCGTACACTGCTGGCCATACTACTGTGTATTAACAACAGGTATGATGTGCCTTATACCTACTGCCCCTATTTTGCCCTCACAGGCCTATAGTAGTCCCCCCACAACAACAAGGACCCAGCAGCGTCCATCACCTGCTAGTCCGTCTCAACCATCAGACTGGACGCTTGGCTCTCCACTACACGCACACCGCTGCTTTCTGGGTGTCCATCTCCCACACACGGGTCATTATCCACAACTTTCTCTGCTTGGTATTCCTCTCTTCCTCCTACCATCCACCTCTGATCACTCCGGGGACGTTAGATACTTTTATTCCCTTCCAATCTTCCCATATGTCCTTCATACACACTCTCCAGGATACCTTGTACAAAATACATGTTATAGAGTCAGTTTCATACAAGTATAAGAGCTTGAACATTTTCTGTACTGTTAAAGGAATTAATTTTTATATCCATTGCTCATTTTCTCTTAATGCTTTTTGTTTTGTTTTACAATTTCTATAAGTTGAGAAGCTTTTACTAAATACTGCAGGTGATACTGTACATGGCAGGCACGCTGGCGGCAACGGGAGAGCTGCATGAATCAACTATAGATTAGACACCAGCTTATTTCAGGTGGAGATTAATCATCTTAATGTTAACCTAACCTAACCTAACCTAACCTAACCTAACCTAACCTAATCTCACCTCTGGGTAACATGAAGGTGTTTGATCGTGCTGTTTCTTATAAAAGTTTTCTCAGGGATGGTGATGACGTAGGACGCGTGTAAACAGACACCGGCAGCGTGTGTACGAATCACCCTAGGACAGCTCGGAGCAAGGGGGTCTAACTCAAGGGGTCACTAAGGGTCATCGTGCCTCGCTGTGGTACCTGTAACAACGCTTATGTGGGTGTTTGTCATGGGCTTCTCTTGCCACTTTAATTTCTGGGAGTGTAGTGTCAACAGGTATTATGATAGTGTGTATATGGTGGAGGGGGTGTGGGGGGTGCGTGTTTACGTACAGCTGGTGTCTCTGTGTGTACGTATCTATCTCTTCAGGTCGTGTTGAAGTTACTTGTGTGCATTACTTTGTCATCACCCCTCCTACACCCCATCCTTTACATCGCCCCTCCTACACATCACCCCTCCTACACATCACCCCTCCTACACATCATCCCTCCTACGCATAACCCCTCCCACACATCACCCCTCCTACACATCATCCCTCCCACACATCACCCCTCCCACACATCACCCCTCCTACACATCATCCCTCCCACACATCACCCCTCCCACACATCACCCCTCCCACACATCACCCCTCCCACACATCACCCCTCCCATAATCCCTCCCCCTATTTTGTGTTATCAAGCAGTGTGGTGTTGGTGTGTGTTGCCATACAATAATGTGACAGCCTTGGTTAAGAGTTCTATACATTTTCCTCTAATACAGACTTTACAATGTTACAGAGTCAACACCTGACCCAGACTGCAGAAAGTCTACCAGGAGCTCACCTCTGCCTGGCCTGTGTGTATACCGCAGGTTTAGTATACTCGTGATGCAGCCATTGTCCCTAACGGCGCGGCGGGCCATCTTGCCGATGGAATTCACCCTCACTTCTTCACAAGCGACGCTGATTGCTGCCACACTACTGAAGTTTGTCTGGCTTCAGGTGTGAAAAGTTGGATCTTTGTTTCATGGCGTGAGACAATACACTGAACAAATATATATTTCCCTGTGTAAGATATCACTGAAGGTCGGGCAGGCTGCGGGACACACACACACACACACACACACACACACACACACACACACACACACACATACTTATGGCCTCCCTACCGCGTACGACGCCAGACACACATGTACGTCGCCAGACACACATGTACGTCGTCACATACACACACATGTATGAACACGTGTGTCAAAAAGTACGGTACTATGTGATCTCATAAATAAGCCTCCGGACATTTTTCTGTTTACAAACAGCGCGTATAAATAATTGGCCACGCGGAAGGCCCGCGTTTAGGTTGGAAGAGAGGGAAGAGGGAGGTGGAGGAGGGGAAGAGGGAGGTTGTACTGGAAGATGGAGGTTGGAGGGAGGAGGGGAGGAGGGAGGGAGAGGAGGGAGGAGGAGGGAGGAGGGAAGAGGGAGGTGGAGGAGGGGAAGAGGGAGGGAGGAGGGGAAGAGGGGTGAGGAGGGAGAGGAGGGGGAAGAAGAGGAGGAAGAGGGGAAGAGGAGGGGAGGAGGGAAGAGGGAAGAGGGGAAGAGGGGAGGAGAAGGGGGAGGTGGAGGAGGGGAAGAGGGAGGTTGGAGGAGGGGAAGAGGGAGGGAAGGAGGGGAAGAGGGGAGTGGAGGGAGAGGGGAAGAGGAGGAGGAGGGGAAGAGGGAGGTTGGAGGAGGGAAGAGGAGGTTGGAGGAGGGGAAGAGGGGAGAGGGAGGTGGGGGAGGGGAAGAGGGAGGGAGGGAGGGGAAGAGGGGAGAGGGGGAGGAGGGAAGAGGGAGGGGAGAGGGGAAGAGGGGAGGCTGGAGGAGGGGAAGAGGGAGGTTGGAGGAGGGGAAGAGGAGGTTGGAGGAGGGGAAGAGGAGGAGGGAGGTTGGAAGGAGAGGGAGGTGGAGGAGGGGAAGAGGGAGGTTGGAGGAGGGGAAGAGGAGAGGAGGGAGGGAGGAGAAGGGAAGAGGGAGGGAGGAGGAAGAGGGAGGTTGGAGGAGGGAAGAGGAGGTTGGAGGAGGGGAAGAGGGAGAGGAGGGGGAAGAGGAAGGTGGAAGAGGGAGGGGAGGAGGGGAAGAGGGAGGTTGGGGAGGGGAAGAGGAGGTTGGAGGAGGGGAAGAGGGAGGTTGGAGGAGGGGAAGAGGGATATTGGAGGGGGAGGAGGGAAGAGGGAGGGGGAGGAAGGGAAGAGGAGGGAGGAGGGAGGAGAGGGAAGAGGGAGTTGGAGGAGGGGAAGAGGGATATTGGAGGGGAGGTGGAGAAGGGGAAGAGGAGGTTGGAGGAGGGGAAGAGGGAGGTTGGGGGGAGGGGAAGAGGAGGTTGGAGGAGGGAAGAGGGAAGTTGGGGAGGGGAAGAGGGAGGTCGGAGGAGGGGAAGAGGGAGGTCGGAGGAGGGAAGAGGAGGTGGAGGAGGGAAGAGGGAGGAGGAGGAGGGAGGAGGAGGGTGGGGAGGGGAGAGGGAAGAGGAAGGTTGGAGGAGGGGAAGAGGGAGGTTGGAGGAGGGAAGAGGGAGGTTGGAGGAGGGGAAGAGGGAGGGGGAGAGGGGAAGAGGGAGGGGAGGAGGGGAAGAGGGAGGTTGGAGGAGGGGAAGAGGGAGAGGTGGGAGGAGGGGAAGAGGGGAGGTTGGAGGAGGGGAAGAGGGAGGTTGGAGGAGGGGAGAGGGAGGAGGAGGGGAAGAGGGGAGGGGGAGGAGGGGAAGAGGGAGGTTGGAGGAGGGGAAGAGGGAGGTTGGAGGAGGGAAGGAGGTTGGAGGAGGAAGAGAGGGAGGAGGGAAGAGGGAGGTTGGAGGAGGGGGAGGGAGGGGAAGAGAGGAGGCTGGAGGAGGGAAGAGGGAGTTGGAGGAGGGGAAGAGGGAGGTTGGAGGAGGGGAAGAGGGAGGTTGGAGGAGGGGAAGAGGGAGGTTGGAGGAGGGGAAGAGGGAGGTTGGAGGAGGGGAAGAGGGAGGTTGGAGGAGGGGAAGAGGGAGGTTGGAGGAGGGGAATGTGGTGGGATGTAATCCTAGACAAGGTTCTTGAAACTCCAGGGCACGAGCAGTAGATATATTCAATAAGTAGTACAAGACTTGGCAGGATAACCGACCGGTACAGAAGAACAGGGACAAGCAAAAGGGACTCCGTGCCGTAGCCAGGCCGAAGCCGATCTGAGGGAAGTTAGCTAGCTAGGCAAGGAGAGTTGCTAGACATTACTAGGACAATAAATGAGGTCTTCTAGTTACTCGACTAGCGCGGTACAGACATAGTACATCGGGACATAGTAAGTGAACATAGGCATTAGACATAAGCATAGATTTCAGACATGCTATAATAATATGTAGTAATACAGACATGTGAATAAATGGTACAATGAATGGTAACAGAGTCTTGGCGTCAGGCGTGTTCACATATCTTGGTATTTACATATCTATACACCTCCCTCCCCCTTTACGCTCATAGTGCAATCTCGAGCGGCTACGGACTCTTTTTCCATGAGTCGGGGGGAGCGGCGAGGGACAATGGGAGGATCAACTGACGACCTTCGTTCCTGGTCTGGGCAAGGGGGCACAGGGGACGGGGAGGAAGGTCCGTCACTAGAGGATGGCACTGGGCGGAGATGGCGTCTGTTTCGCCACCACACACGACCACTGGGGAGGCGGACTTGGTACGAACGAGACTCGCCACGGCCCATGACGACCCCGACCTTGTCCCAGCGGTGTGACGTCGGGTCCTGGATTCGTACTTGCTGGCCGACGGTCAACCTGGGAAGGGGGCGGGCGTGGGCGTCATAGTGGCTTGTCACTTGGGCCATCCGGGCAGCCTCACGGCGGTCACACTCGTCCGCCTTGATCTGCCATTCATCTAAGAAGGACTGGGGGTGGGCAGGCACACAAGTACGAAGGGGGCGGCCATACAACACCTGGGCAGGAGAGCGTCCGGCAGGGGTAGGGGTGTTACGGAGTTCCAGTAGGCCCCTGTCGAACTCCTCGCAGTCCAGGTTCCCCGTCGGTGCTGTCTTGAGGATGAGGTATTTTACGGACTTTACCGCTGCCTCGGCGTGGCCATTCGCCTGCGGGTAATGAGGGGAGGTGACGATGTGGTGGACGCCCCAGCGTTCGGCGAAGCTCTTGAACTCGTGGCTATTGAACGGGGGCCCACCGTCGGTTCGGAGGCGGAGAGGCACTCCGACTTCCCGGAAGAAGCAACAAAACATCCGGATGACCCTGGAAGAGGTGGTGTCCCGACCACAGGGAACTACCACGGGCCATCCAGAGAGCCTGTCGGCGACCACCAGGAAAGACTTTCCGGCCACATTAAAGAAGTCGGCGGACACGGACTCAAAGGGCCGCTTCGGGAGGTCATTGCACAGGTACGGCTCCTGTTGCTGGCTGGGCTGGAGTTGCTGGCAAGGCTCACAGGCCTCAACCGTGCTCTTAATATCGGCGTCAATACCAGGCCAGAAGACGGTCTGACGGGCTCTGCGCCTGGTGGCTTCAACGCCGCGGTGGCTGTCATGGAGGCGGGATAAGGTGCGCCGGCGGAGGGCAGCGGGAACGACGATCCTGGGGCCGTACAACACCAGCTCTCCGTCCGCATAGAGGCTATCCCTTAGCTTCCAGAAGGGGAGGGCGGAGGCGTGAATGTCGTAGCGGTTGGTGGGGAATCCAGCGGAGACGTAGTCGAGGAGTTGGACGTATGCCGGGTCTTGAGCGGCGGCGATGCGAAGCTCCTGGAGAGTCCTATCGTCTTCGATGGAGGGCGTCGTCGTCGTCTTGTCAGCAAGAGAAGTGGCTGTGTGTGTCACTAAAGACCGAACGTGAGCCGCGGCCGTGGTACAGTCGACTTCATCTTCAGGTGTGGGGCGACTAACAGGGGCTCGGGAGAGGGCGTCTGGTATGCACAGAAGCTTCCCGGCGCACCACACAGCTGTAAAGACGTAAGGGGCGGTCTTCTCTTTGAGACGTTGGAGGCGAGGATTTTCGATGGCGTCCAACGTGTAGTGATTGAGGATGGGTATGAGCGGGCGATGGTCCGTCATGAAGGTGAAATGCCCAAGGCCGAACAGGTAAAGGCGGCACTTGGCCATAGCCCAGGCGACTGCCAGCATCTCTAGTTCGATGGTGGCCTATCTGGTCTCCGTGTCGGTCAAAAACCTGGAGCCACACTGAACTAAGTGCAGTCTACCCTGGCCGTGATCTTGAAGGAGGGCATATCCGAGACCATATAGACGGGAGGCGTCGTTCTGGAGGTCCACTGGTAAGGACGGGTCGAAGGGTGCCAAGACTGGTGGTGACAGCAACGCCTTCTTAACATTCCTGAATGCTAGGTCGTGGTCAGGAGTCCAGAGGAAAGAGCGCTTGGGGCTCATGAGGGGGCGTAGAGGTTGGGCTGATGTGGCGATTTTAGGGGAGAAGTCGGCCAGCTGATTTACCAGACCCATAAACGAGCGAAGGTCGGTCAGGTTCGCTGGAGTAGGGAAGTCCCTGATGGCCTTGACCTTCTCCTCATCAGCTGAGATCCCCTCTGGCGAGATGTTGTAGCCGCAGTAGTTAACTTGGGAGGCGGCGACCACAAATTTATCTTTGTTCAGGGTGATACCATGGGCACGACATCTTGTGAGCATCAGATGAACTCGGTTCAAGTGGGCCGGGAGATCATCGTCGAAGAGCAGGATGTCATCTACGACCTTCACGCAGTTGGTGACACCCTGCAGAGCCATATCCCCACGGAGGCAGTACGCATCCCCCGTTGCTGCGAAGCCCATGGGTCCGCGGCAGTGTTGGAAGCGGCCGTGGGGCGTGATGAATGTAGTGAGGTGGCGATCTTCTTCCGCCAGGTCGACTTGCCAGTACCCATGTAGTGCATCCGCCGTGGTAAAGAACTTTGCAGACGGGGTGACGCTGCGGACTGCTTGGATGGGCGTAGGCGATGGATGGGCGGGACGGGAGACCTGCGAGTTGAGATGGGTGAGGTCCACTGTGATGCGAACACCTACAGGCTTGGGTGCCAAGACCATAGGGTGGCACCACTCGGAGGGCTCCTCACCGGCGTGTCTGATGATCCCCTGCTGCACCAGAGAATCGAGCTCCGCCTTCACCTTGTCCCGTAGGGCAAAGGGGATAGGCCTGGGTGTGTGGATGGCGAAAGGCGTCGCGCCAGGCTTGAGGTGGATTCTCATCGGGTGGCCTGTCATCTTCTTGAGCGGCGTCTTCTGGAGGTCGGACTTGGAGATAAGGACGTCGCTGAACTGACGAAGAATGAACTCCCGGGCGGCAGCAGGTGTGGTCATGGCTGAAACAGGTATCTCTGCACACCTGTTGAGGTGTGTCACGGCGAGGATGGGCTTTGGGAACTCGGATGAGACGATGGCCAAGTCCTGACAATGGCCACATGACAAGAGAGGGGTTTGGATGCCCTCATGGACGTGGACTGTGGCAAGGCAAGACTTGGGACCGAGCTGTAGTGTTGCCTTGAAGCAACCCAAAGGTGGAGACATCGGGGACCCGTCCGCTGTGAGCACGTCGTTCATGGCTGTGGGTGACAGGCTACTCCTGGGAATGTTGAGGGCGTCCAGGTGTGTTGGTCCAATCACCGTGATGTCCGCGCCCGTGTCAGGTATCATCAGGAGGTTGGAAGAGTTGGTACCGTAGGACAGACAAACATTGACGGGCTTGGGGGACCTGTCACTCGAGGCATCATCCACGCGTCGGCATCCTTTGTTGTTCTTGGGAGACGGTGGTGTGGACGTTCTGTCGGGCTGTGAAGAGACGTTTTGACCTGGAGATGGAGGCTTCTTGGTGGACCTGCAACACTTGGCGAAGTGTCCTTGCTTGTTGCAAGCGTTGCATGAGACCTTGTTGGCAGGACGTCGAGTTGTGCGGGGCCAATGGCCTTGAAACCCGCAGTTTCGACATTTACTATCAGCCGCAGGGCACTTTCCTGGACCGTGCTGGCGCTGACAGTTTCTGCAAGGATTCGGGAGAAGAAACTGGTGACTGTGACGGGGGCTGTGGAGAGGACGCCGTCTGCATCTGGCGTTGATTCCTCTTGTAGGTGGAGACGGCGTGAACTTGAGATGGCGATGAATGTATAGCTGAGGCAGCCTCTCTTGTGGCCTCATACGACCTGCAACAGGTGACGAAGTCGGTGAGGGAAGAGGCGGCGTCGAGGGTGAGGAGTTTCTGAAGCAGGTCCTCGTCACGTACACCCATCAGCAAGATCATCTTCAGCTGGATCTCAGCACAGGTTACAGGATCGCCTGTACATAAGTCCACCTCGGCTGCTAGGTCCTTAAGACGTGCGTAGAAGTCTGAGAATGATTCCCTAGAAGCTTGTTTGCAGGATAGCAGTTCCCTACGACGCAAAGCTTCATTGCGGAGGCCTCGGAAATGACTCTGCAAGGCGTTTAAAACCTCTGTCACTGACATGGGGGAGTCAGGGGGAATGGCTAGCGTGTGCTCTAGGAGGCGTTGAACATCGAGGGAAATGCACGATCTTAATTGGATGAGTTGTTTATGAGGGGGCATTCGGTTGAGGTCAGACATAACAGCAAAGTCTTCGAAACGACGTCGCCATTGACGGTATACTTGATATGTTGCATCAGATTGAAGAGGTGGTGGGGCTGGGAACTGAAGACTTGCTGTGCAGGGGTGTACTCGAGACGGCAGGTAATGGAGGAGGTACGGAGAGGTCGACGAGAGTTGAGACTGGAGCAGGTGGTTGAGAAGGCACTGAGGTATACCCAAGGGGGATAGGTGACGTGTGAGGAGGCGTTGTCTGAAGGATAGATGAAGAGGCTGATGCTGGCGAATTGGTTGTGGCAGCTGGTGAAGTCGTCCTCGTTGCCAGCAATTCCAATAGTTCCAGGAATTTGCGGTTATCAGCTTGGTGTTGTTGTTGAAGTTGAAGACGGTAAGCTGATTCCTCTGACTGTCTTGACAATTCCTCTTGACGTCGTTTTTCCTCCTCTAATTGACGTCTTTGGGCTTCCTTCTCTTGGGAAACTTGTAGGAAGTGAATTAACTGACGTATATCCTGGCTCCCATCCTTTGAATTTGGCGCGCCCGGCGTGTGAGGCTTCGTCTGCCTCATAATCCTCATATAAATTTCCCCGCAAATCGTCGTAGTCGGACATCTCGTGTTTGGTATGGTTGCGATGGGAAAGACAAGGTGAATAAGGTGAAGTGCTATGTCACGCCCGCCTGGCGCAGGAACTGGCGGGCAAAGAGTATTGACTGTAATATTTGTGAAGTGAGAGAGGAGGCGGCTGGCGGCGATACTGGCAGTTCTCTGTATTCGCGCTCGGCCAGATGTTGGTGATGACTCGGTCGAAGGGGCAGTGGCTTGTGGCCGGCACAGACGGAGGATGGGCGCCCAAGGTGCCTTGAAAACTGGGCTAAAAGGGTTTCTGCTACCTGTAGGCCCCAGAAACATAGCAAAACAGACATGAAAGGCATTGCACTTCACAAGGTCAGCACTTTAAATTCAGGGCACTGTGGAGTATATCTTCAAAAGACTTGAGATTTCGGTTAACCGTCGTGTTGAGCTACTCAGCGCCATGTGGTGGATGTAATCCTAGACAAGGTTCTTGAAAACCCAGGGCACGCAGTAGATATATTCAATAAGTAGTACAAGACTTGGCAGGATAACCGACCGGTACAGAAGAACAGGGACAAGCAAAAGGGACTCTGTGCCAGCCAGGCCGGCCGATCTGAGGGGAAGTTAGCTAGCTAGGCAAGGAGCTGCGACATCACTAGGGACAATAAATGAGGTCTTCTAGTTACTCGACTAGCGCGGTACAGAATAGTACACTAAACATGGTAAGTGAACATAGGGCATTAGACATAAGCATAGATATCAGACATGCTATAATAATATGTAGTAATACAGACATGTGGAATAAATAGTACAAATGAATGGTAACAGAGTTCTGAAGGCTGTATGTGTTCATATATCTTGCATTTACATATCTATACAGGGAAGAAGGAGGTTGAGGAGGGAAGAGGAGGTTAGGGAAGAGGAGGTGGGAAGAGGAGGTGGGAGGGAAGAAGGAGTGGTGGAGGAAGAGGGAGGTTGAGGGAGGGAAGAGGAGGAGGAGGGAAGAGGGAGTGTGGTGGGAGGGGAAGAAGGAGGTGGGAGGGAAGAGGGAGGTGAGGGGAAGAGGGGAGGTGGGAGGAGGGGAAGAGGAGGTGGGAAGAAGGAGGGGGAGGGGAAGAGGGAGGTGGAGGAGGGGAAGAGGGAGGTGGTGGAGGGGAAGAAGGAGGTGGTGGGAGGGGAAGAGGGAGGTGGGAGGAGGGGAAGAGGAGGGGTGGGAGGGAAGAAGGAGGTGGGTGGAGGGGTAGAGGGAGGGAGGAGGAAGAAGGAGGTAGGAGGGAAGAGGAGGTGGTGGAGGGAAGAGGGAGGGAGGAGGGAAGAGGAGGTTGGAGGGAAGAGGAGGTTGGAGGATGAGAAGAGGAGGCTGATGAGGAAGAGGAGGGAAGAGGAGGGGTGGGGGGGAAGAGGGAGGGAGGAGGAGAAGAGGAGGTTGGAGGAGGGAAGAGGAGGTGGGAGGAAGAAGGAGGTGGGAAGAGGGGAGGGAGGAGGAAGAGGGAGGTTGGAGGAGGGAAGAGGAGGTGGTGGAGGGAAGAAGGGAGGTGGAGGGAAGAGGGAGGGGTGGAGGAGAGAAGAGGGAGGTTGGAGGAGGAAGAGGGAGGTGGGAGGAGGGGAAGAAGGAGGTGGTGGAGGGGAAGAGGGAGGTTGGAGGAGGAGAAGAGGGAGGTTGGAGGAGGGAAGAGGGAGGTGGTGGAGGGAAGAAGGAGGTGGTGGGAGGGAAGAGGGAGGTTGAGGAGGGGAAGAGGAGGTTGGAGGAGGGAAGAGGGAGGTGGTGGAGGGAAGAAGGAGGTGGGTGAGGGAAGAGGGAGGTGGTGGAGGAAGGAGGAAGAGGGAGGTGGAGGGAAGAGGAGGTTGGAGGGAAGGGAGGTGGTGGAGGAAGAAGGAGGTGGTGGGAGGGGAAGAGGGAGGTGGGAGGAGGGGAAGAGGGAGAGGAGGAGGGAAGAGGAGGTTGGAGGAGGGAAGAGGGAGGTTGGAGGAGGAAGAGGGGAGGTGGTGGAGGGAAGAAGGAGGTGGTGGGAGGGGAAGAGGGGAGGTGGAGGAGGGAAGAAGGAGGTGGAGGGGAAGAGGGAGGTGGAGGAGGGAAGAGGGAGGTTGGAGGAGGAAGAGGGAGTGGTGGGAGGGAAGAGGAAGGAAGAGGGAAGAGGGAGGTGGGAGGAGGAAGAGGAGGTTGGAGGAGGAGGGAGGTTGGGAGGAAGAGGAGGAGGAGGAAGAGGAGGTTGAGGATGAAGAGGAGGTTGAGGAGGGAAGAGGGAGGAGGGAAGGAGGTGATGGGAAGAGGGAGGTGAAGAGGGGAAGAGGGAGGTTGGAGGAGGAAGAGGGAGGTGGGGAGGGGAAGAGGGAAGGTTGGGAGGAGGAAGAGGAGGTTGGAGGAGGGAAGAGGGGAGGCTGGAAGAGGGAAGAGGGAAGAGGAAGAGGAGGGAGAGGGAGGAGGAGGAGGGAGAGGAGGAGGAGGGGAAGAGGGAGGGAGGAGAAGGGGAGGGAAGAGGGAGGGAGGAAGAAGGAGGTGGTGGGAGGAAGGAGGTGGGAGGAAGAGGAGGGAGGAAGAGGAGGTAAGAGAAGAGGAGGAGGGAGGGAAGAGGGAGGTTGGAGGAGGGAAGAGGGAGGGAGGAGGGAAGAAGGAGGGTGGAGGAAGAGGGAGGTTGAGGAGGGAAGAGGAGGTGGAGGAGGAAGAGGAGGTGAGGAGGAAGAGGAGGTTGGAGGGAAGAGGAGGTGGAGGAGGGAAGAAGAGGTGAAGAGGGGAAGAGGGAGGTTGGGAGGAGGGGAAGAGGGAGGTTGGAGGAGGGAAGAGGGAGGAAGAGGGGAAGAGGAGGTTGGAGAGGGAAGAGGAGGAAGGAGGGAAGAGGGAGGTTGGAAGAGGGGAAGAGGGAGGTTGGAGGAAAAGAGGGAGGTTGGAGGAGGGGAAGAGGGGGGTTGGGAGGAGGGAAGAGGAGGTTGAGGGAAGAGGGAGGAAGAGGGAAGAGGGAGGTGGAAGAGGGGAAGAGGAGGAGGGGAGGAGGGGAAGAGGGAGGTTGGAGGAGGAAGAGGAGGTGGGAGGAGGGAAGAAGGAGGTGGTGGAGGAAGAGGGGAGGTTGGAGGAGGGAAGAGGGAGGTGGAGGAGGAAGAGGAGGGAAGAGGAGGTGGAGGAAAGGGGAGGAGAGGAGGAAGAGGGGAGGGAGGAGGGAAGAGAGGTGGAGGAGGGGAAGAGGGAGGTTGAAGAGGGGAAGAGGGGAGGTGGGAGGAGGGAAGAGGAGGAAGAGAGGAGGAGGGAAGAGGAGGGAGGAAGAGGGGAGGTGGGAGGGAAGAGGGAGGAAGAGGGAGGTGGAAGAGGGAGGGAGGAGGAAGAGGGAGGTGGAGGAGGGGAGGGAGGTTGGAGGAGGGAAGAGGGAGGTTGGAGGAGGGAAGAGGGAGGTTGGAGGAGGGAAGAGGAGGAGGAGGAAGAGGAGGAAGAGGGAAGAGGGAGGTGGAGGAGGGGAAGAGGAGGTTGAGAGGGAAGAGGAGGAGGAGGGAAGAGGGAGGTTGGGAGGAAGAGGGAGGTGAGGAGGAAGAGGAGGGAAGAGGAAGAGGGAGGTTGGAGGAGTGGAAGAGGGAGGTGGGGAGGAGGAAGAGGGAGGTTAAGAGGGAAGAGGGAAGGAAGAGGGAAGAGGGAGGTGGGAGGAGGAAGGGAGGTTGGAGGAGGGAAAGAGGGAGGAGGAGGAAGAGGGGAGGTTGGAGGAGGGAAGAGGAGGTTGGAGGAAGAGGGAGGTGGAGGAAGAGGGAGGTTGGAGGAAGAGGGAGGGAGGAGGGAAGAAGGAGGTTGGAGGAGGAAGAGGAGGTTGGAGGAAGAGGGAGTGTGGAGGAGGGAAGAGGGAGGTTGGAGGAGGGAAGAGGAGGTGGTGGAGGGAGGAAGAGGGAGGTTGGAGAGGAAGAGGAGGTGGAGGAGGGGAAGGGGGGGGGAGGAAGAGGAAGAGGGGAAGAGGAGGTGAGGAGGGGAAGAGGGAGGTGGAGGAGGGAGGGAGGTTGGAGGAGGAAGAGGGAGGAGGGAGGTTGGGAGGAGGGAAGAGGGGAGGGAGGAGGGAAGAGGGAGGTGGAGGAGGGGAAGAGGGAGGTGGGAGGAGGGAAGAAGGAGGAGGAGGGGAAGAGGAGGTTGGAGGAGGGGAAGAGGGAGGTGGAGGAGGGGTGAGGAGGAGGAGGGAAGAGGGAGGTGGTGGAGGAAGAGGAGAGGAGGTGGAGGAGGGGAAGAGGAGGTAGAGGGAAGAGGGAGGAGGAGGAAGAGGGAAGAGGAGGTGGTGGAGGAGAGGGAGGTTGGAAGAGGAAGAGGAGGTGGAGGGGAGGAAGAGGGAGGTGTGAGGGAAGAGGATGATGAGGAAGAGGAGGTGGAGGGAAGAGGGAGGGGAGGAAGAGGAGGTTGGAGGAGGGAAGAGGGGAGGGGAGGGGAAGAAGAGGTGGGGGAAGAGGGAAGGGGAGGAGGGAAGGAGGTGGGAGAAGAGGGAGGAAGGAGGAGGGGAGGTGGGAGGGAAGAGGAAGAGGGAAGAGGGGAGGGAGGAGGGAAGAAGGAGGTGGGGGAGGGGAAGGAGGTAAAGAGAGGGAGGAGGGAGAGGGGAAGAGGGAGGTTGGAGGAGGGAAGAGGGGAGGAAGAGGGGAAGAGGGAGAAGAGGGAGGATGGAGGAGGGGAAGAGGGAGGTGGAGGAAGAAGGAGGTGGGAGGGGAAGAGGTGGAGGAGGGGAGAGGGAGGTTGGAAGAGGGAAGAGGAGGTGGGTGGGAGGGGAAGAGGGAGGTTGGAAAGGAAGAGGGAGGTGGAGGAGGGAAGAGGGAGGTGGTGGAGGGGAAGAGGAAGGTTGAAGAGGAAGAGAGGGAGGAGGAAGAAGGAGGGAAGAGGGAGGTGGGAGGAGGGAAGAGGAGGTAAGAGGAAGAGGGGAGGTGGGAGGGAGGGAAGAAGGAGGGGAGGGAGGGGGAGGAGGAGGGAGGGAAGAGGGGAAGAGGGGAGGTGGAGGGAAGAGGGAGGAGAGAAGAGGGAAGGGGAGGAGGAAGAGGGAGGTGGAGGAGGGAAGAGGGAGGTGGAGGAGGGAAAGAGGGAGGTTGGAGGAGGGAAGAGGGGGAGGAGGGGAAGAGGGGAGGTTGGAGGAGGGAAGAGGAGGTGGTGGAGGGAAGAGGTGGTGGAGGGGAAGAGGGAAGTGGAGGAGGGGAAGGAAGGAGGTGGGAGGGGAAGAGGGAGGTTGGAGGAGGGGAAGAGGGAGGTGTGGAGGGGAGGAAGGTTGGAAGAGGGAAGAGGGAGGTGGAGGGAGGGAAGAAGGAGGTGGTGGAGGGAAGAGGGAGGTGAAGAGGGAAGAGGAGGTGGAGGAGGGAAGAGGAGGTTAGGGAAGAGGAGGAAGAGGGGAGGAGGTGGGAGGAGAGGGAAGAGGGGAAGAAGGAGGTGGGAGGGAAGAGGAAGGAGAGGGAAGAAGGGAGGTGGGAGGGGAAGAGGGAGGTTGGAGGAGGAAGAGGGAGGTGGTGAGGGAAGAGGAAGGGAAGAGGGAAGAGGAGAGGAGGAAGAAGGAGAGGGGAAGAGGGAGGTGGGAAGAGGAAGAGGGAGGTGGAGGAGGGAAGGGAGGTTGGAGGAGGGAAGAGGGAGGTTGGAAGAGGGGGGAAGAGGGAGGGGAGGAGGGAAGAGGGAGGTTGGAGGAGGGAAGAGGGAGGTGGGAGGAAGAAGGAGGAGAAGGAGGGAAGAGGGGGAAGAGGGAGGTGGAGGAGGGAAGGGAGGTGGTGAGGGGAAGAGGGAGGAGGGGGGAGGGAAGAAGGAGGTAAGAGGGGAGGAGGTTGGAGGAAGAGAGTGGAAGATGAAGGAGAGGGAAGAGGAGGGAGGAGGGAAGAAGGAGGGAAGAGGGGAGGTGAGGAAGAAGAAGAGGGGAGGGAAGAGGGAGGAAGAGGGGAAGAGGAGATGGGAGGAGGGGGAAGAGGGAGGTTGGAGGAGGGAAGAGGGAGGAAGAGGGAGGGAGGGAGGGGAAGAGGGAGGTTGGAGGAGGGGAAGAGGGAGGTGGAGGGGAAGGAGGTGGTGGAGGGAAGAGGATGGAGGAGGGAAGAGAAGGAGGTGGAGAGGAAGAGGGAGGTTGGAAGAGGGGAGGTGGTGGAGGGGAAGAGAAGGTTGGAAGAGGAAGAGGAGGAGGAGGAAGGAGGAGGGAAGATAGAGGAAGAGGGGAAGAGGGAGGTGGAGGAGGAAGAGGAGGAAGGAGGAGGAAGAGGAGGTTGGAAGAGGGAAGGGAGAGGAGGAAGAGGGAGGTTGGAAGAGGGAGGGGAAGAGGGAGGTGAGGGGAAGAGGGAGTGGGAGGAGGGAAGAAGGAGGTGTGGAGGGAGGAGAAGGGAGGAGGGAAGAGAGGGAGGTGAAAGAGGGAAGAGGGAGGTTGGAGGAGGGGAAGAGGTGGAGGAGGGGAAGAGGGAGGTTGGAGGAGGGAAGAGGGAGGTGGAGGGAAGAGGGAGGTTGAAGAGGGAAGAGGGAGGGGAGGAGGGGAAGAAGGAGGTGGAGGGAAGGAGGGAAAGAGGAAGGAGGAGGGGGAGGAGGGAGAAGGAAGAGGGAGGTGGGGGGAGGGAAGAGGGGAGGTGGGAGGAGGGGAAGAAGGAGGTTGGAGGAGGAAGAAGGAGGTTGGAGGAGGGGAAGAGGGAGAGGTGGGAGGAGGGGGAAGAAGGAGGGAGGGAGGAAGAAGGGAGGTTGGAGGAGGGAAGAGGGAGGCTGAGAGGGTAAAGAGGGAGGTTGGAGGAGGGGAAGAGGGAGGTGGAGGAGGGAAGAGGAGGTTGAGAAGAGGGAGGTGGAGGAGGAGGAGGTTGAGGAGGGAAGAGGGAGGTGGAGGAGGAGAGGAGGTTGGAGGAGGGAAGAGGGAGGGAGGGAGAGGGAAGGTTGAGGAGGGAAGAGGGAGGTTGAGGGTTGGGGGCATGATGAGATGGAGGAGGGGAGGGGAGGTTGGGGTAGGGGGAAGATGAGATGGAGGAGGGAAGGGAGGTTGGGGTGGGGGGGTAAGATGAGATGGGAGGGAAGGGAGGTTGTGGGGTGGGGGGTAAGATGAGATGGGGAGGCGAAGGGGAGGTTGTGGGGTAGGGGGTAAGATGAGATGGGAGGAAGGGGAGGTTGTGGGTGGGGGTAAGATGAGATGGGGGGGGAAGGGGAGGTTGGGGTAGGGGGTAAGATGAGATGGGGAGGGAAGGGGAGATTGGGGTAGGGGTGATGAGATGGGAGGAGAAGGGACCATGTGAAGTAATACTACTATTTGAGAGTTTGTGTTATATATACTGAATAACTATATCAAGTAACCATGCAACTTAAAGAGAGTTCAACTTTGTTTTTGTGTGAGATTCAGTTATATACTTGAGGCAAAAAACTAGGAGGACGATAAACATGGAAATAACTATCAAGACAGAAACAAGACTGAGTCATAATCAAAGACGTCTTGATGATTTCAAGAAGGAGGAAGAGGAGGAGAGAGTGAGTAGGCAGAGGAAGGAGGAAGGAGAGAGAGTGAGAAGGGAGAGGAAGGAGGAAGGAGAGAGAGTGAGAAGGGAGAGGAGGGAGGTGAGAGTGAAAAGTGTTTGTGTGTGTTAGAGAATGGATGAGGTGGAGGAGGAAGAGGCGTGTGTGTGTGTGTCAGAGGGAATGGGAAGGGAAGAAGAGAAGTGAGGTTAGAAGAGGAAGGAGTTTAGAGGAGTAGAGGAGAGAAGGAGAAGGAGGGAGAAGAAGATACAAGATGAGTGAGTGTACGGAAGAGGATTGACGGTGAGGAGGGGAGAGGGAAATTGGGAAGAGGAGGCATTTACTATTACTACACATATTACACACACAGTTTTTACCACAATATATTTATTTTTATTTGCTAATTATTATTTTTGTTATTTTTTTATTTTATTTTACATTTTTGCAATACTGTTTTATCATTTTGTTTTACGCTCATTTTTACAACAACAACAACAACGCCACCTCCCTAAAGGTCACGAAAAATAGTGTGACAGAGGCAACGCTGACCTTGACTGGAAGAGGCCCGCGGGTCATAACTTGCTTAACTTGCTTAGTCAAGAAAAAAAAATGGGATAATAATGAGAGATGGTGAAAATTATACCATGAATATATTTCAAGAGGGCAAGATATATATTTTACCTGGTGTATTTTATCACAGGCTGAGAGGCGGTGTAGTGATGTGGGTCAGTAATATATCATCACCAACTTGTCCTAAAGACCCAACTGATTCACAGATATCCAGATCATAAGGGGCTCTACCTTTACCATACATCTGTGATATGTGACGTCAGGTCCACGTGACACAGTCCATGGGTTAATTTATGCACTCCATAGGGTACTGATCATGTGCAGTTGAAAACAGGCAGGAGATGAGATGTTTTGGTATTTGTGTTCATGAGATAACGGTCCAGATGAACAAGATGATGAAGTGGCATGTTGCTGACGATGTTTAGATATGTACTGCACAATGTTGGTTTGGATAAATACGCCATGACACACATCATCGCTTATTTCTTTTTAGTTTGACTTAGTACTAAATCTTTTTAACCAAACATTTCTATTTATTATCACAAGAGTAAAGACCAAAAACCCGGACTCCTGTGTCTCTAGATAAAGTGTTACTGTGTGTGTGTGTGTGTATGTGTGTGTGTGTGTGTGTGTGTGTGTGTTGTTTCACCTGACATAAAACTAACATGGCACTACACAGTCTCACACTGTGGCAGACAACAACAGAGACATTAATGAGAAATGGACTATAACCATTGGATAAATGAGCAGTATACAATAGTATACATGATTCAGCCATTGGATTATATTCTAAGTGCAAAGTTTAACATTTACAACTAGTTGAAGTAGATGTGCTCTGGGAGCGAACCAATGACGCTTAAGGCAGGAGGTGAGGTCTGTCTCCACTCAGCCAACTGACCTACACAACATCAACAGAATTGAGGAAAGTTGTACCTCACTTGTGGCACAGTTCACCTAACCAACGCTAACAAGGGACTCGAATCAGACTTGGCTCAAGTCCAGAGGTCGACCTCCTCCTCCTCCTTTACACTCTGAGTCTCGGGCATAAAGGGCACTCAGAAACCTGAAGGTCTTAGAGAGGGGGGGGGAGAGACTGCTGCCTCACCTCACATAAACTCTCTGGTGGGGGAGGGGAGACTGCTGCCTCACCTCACATAAACTCTCTGTTTAGGGGTGGGGGAGGAGACTGCTGCCTCACCTCACATAAACTCTCTCTGTTTAGGGGTGGGGGAGACTGCTGCCTCACCTCACATAAACTCTCTCTGTTTAGGGGGTGGGGGAGACTGCTGCCTCACCTCACATAAACTCTCTCTGTTTAGGGGTGGAGACTGCCTCACCTCACATAAACTCTCTCTGTTTAGGGGGGGAGACTGCTGCCTCACCTCACATAAACTCTCTGTTTAGGGGGGGAAGACTACCTCACCTCACATAAACTCTCTGTTTAGGGGTGGGGAGACTGCTGCCTCACCTCACATAAACTCTCTGTTTAGGGTGGAGACTGCTGCCTCACCTCACATAAACTCTCTCTGTAGGGGTTGGGGGTGGGACTGCTGCCTCACCTCCATAAACTCTCTCTGTTTAGGGGTGGGGGAGACTGCTGCCTCACCTCACTCTCTGTTTACTGCCTCACCTCACATAAACTCTCTCTGTTTAGGGGTGGGGAGACTGCTGCCTCACCTCATGTAAACTCTCTCTGTTTAGGGGGGTCGGGGTGGGGCTGCTGCCTCACCACATAAACTCTCTGTTTATGGGTCGGGGGAGACTGCTGCCCACCCACATAAACTCTCTGTTTAGGGGTGGGGGTACTGCCTCCTCACATAAACTCTCTCTGTTTAGGGGTGGGGAGACTGCTGCCTCACCTCACATAAACTCTCTCTGTTTAGGGGGGGAGACTGCTGCCTCACCTCACATAAACTCTCTCTGTTTAGGGGTGGGGAGACTGCTGCCCTCACCTCACATAAACTCTCTCTGTTTAGGGGTGGGGAGACTGCTGCCTCACCTCACATAAACTCTCTCTGTTTAGGGTGCAGAGACTGCTGCCTCACCTCATATAAACTCTCTCTGTTTAGGGGTGGAGGGGAGGAGACTGCTGCCTCACCTCACATAAACTCTCTCTGTTTATTCAAAGAACGAGAAGTTTTCCTTCGTTGTGCACGACGTGGAGGGTAAGAGATAGTCTTACTAGAGGTCCTCGTGGCGTCACCCAGCGAACAGTGATAAATATTGCCAAGTGTACGTTACGGTATGGTGTTATTGGTGAAGCGCAACCGTCCTCCTGACACTGGCATGTGGTGTGTCAGTCAGCCATGTGGTTGATGAAGCGCAACCGTCCTCCTGTCACTGACATGGTGTGTCAGTCAGCCATGTGGTTGATGAAGCGCAACCGTCCTCCTGTCACTGGCATGTGGTGTGTCAGTCAGCCATGTGGTTGATGAAGCGCAACCGTCCTCCTGACACTGGCATGTGGTGTGTCAGTCAGCCATGTACAGTAGTTGATGAAGCGCCGCCGTCCTCCTGAAACTGGCATGTGGTGTGTCAGTCAGCCATGTGGTACTTCCCTGGACGTTATGTTGCGTCTGGGAGAAATATCGGCAAAGTTCTGTTTAATGACGCCATTTTGTTCTCTCCGATACAAAACCGATTTAAATTCTCAAAGGTTCGTAGTTTTGAAATTTACGTAGGTAAGTGTTGTAGGTGGAGGACAACATGGCGTAGAAAGTGGACTGTGACTTTATGACTATTAATAATGAGGTATCTCGTTACTGAAAGAGGCCTTATGTTATCGTTCTCATGGGACTTACTTATTGTGTACTCAAACGTTGGTTTATTTAATTCATTGTACTCTGGGAGTTGGTATTGTACTCAAGGGGATGGTATCGTACTAGGGGCTAAAATCGTACTCAAGAGGTTACGACACCTTACTCATACACTGTACTCAGGGCCTTACGGACCCTCGATATAACGGACTATCCTTTACCATATAGTCCGTTAAGTGAGGGTTTCACTGTAACCCCCGTTTCCTACTCCCCTCCCTCAACCACTCTGGATAAACCATAAAACTTGTATTCATATGCAAATTTAGAGATGAAAAGAGTTTTGTTTAAAAGAGAATAAGTGAGCAGGATTCATTAAAGCACGGTAGCCCCCCCGCCCCCCTTGCCGACCGACCGAGTGGTGGTGGGGGGAGGGGTTGGTTCAGGGGAAGAGGCGAACGGGCCTTAGTAGTTGACTGTACACTACAGTACCTTGAGATGTAGTGATTTTATACAGTACCAGTGACTCGCGATTGTGGCCCTGATCGAGCAGTTGGTTCGGTGATACAGATAAGCTATGTCCGTTAAACAGTAATCTCGCTAAGTACTCACAAAACCACCATTTTGAATTTAAATTGGCAGTTATTATCTGTTCCACCAACAACACAACGTTTAGAGGACATAATCTGTATATAGAACGACGTTATAAACACCTTACCGGCGTCAGTAGTGATGGACAGCTTCACCGGCGTCAGTAGTGATGGACAGCTTCACCGGCGTCAGTAGTGATGGACAGCTTCACCGGCGTCAGTAGTGATGGACAGCTTCACCGGCGTCAGTAGTGATGGACCGCTTCACCGGCGTCAGTAGTGATGGACAGCTTCACCGGCGTCAGCAGTGATGGACAGCTTCACAGGTTCAACACCTCCTGAAGCTCGTCCAACAGGCGCTGTAGCATCAGCTTCACCTCACCATGTTCCGGAAACCAAAGTTGATCCATCAAACGTCGCCACCATCAACTTTCCCGCTCGTGTTGTTAAAGAACTTAAAGACGACCCCGTCAGCCGCTGTCGTCACACAGCCTGGTCGTGTGCACCTCTCCGGCCCTGATACTGTCACCTCCGTCACGTCAACAACACAGTTTGAGAAAGAAGAGAAATCCTCAAGAGACTAAGAATAGTACTGTACAGTGACTATATCACAGATTGCGAAGATCAGTATTAATTGCCGCATCTCTGCTGTATATTTCCAACAGTCGCTTCGTCTACCCCTGGACGCTGGGAGTGTGACCCGCCAGCCATTGTTGATGTTCTGTAGTATGAAGACTTGTGGTACCATATTTGTTGACTTGTTACAACTTGCAGCACCAAGGCTGAGTTGTATTATAAACATCGCCAAAGTAACGACTTGACGTAGATTCTCGTTTACCGTCATACACAACTCTTCGTTTCCTGTAGCTGTACTGGAAGGTCGGGGTCAACCATACAGTGAACCCTGTTTTGGGTTATGTTGTAAGGGGATTCAATAATGCCGTCAACCGCAAATCTACGCCATGGATTGTTAACTATAGATGTACTTCCTTACAGTGTTCTCAGCCAAACCTCCTCACTGTGATCACAAACTTACACGAAGAACGTCCGGTAAACGACCAGCAGGACCAGAAGAAGGATATCCCCCTATACTCTGCCATTCTCGCCCGGGGATCTTTGAGCTGATACACTACGGAGTTGGTTTACTGCTGTGGTCCATTGTGGTGCTCGAGTTCCTCCCCTTGAAGAAGGTGTCGACCTCTGGAACCCGACGACACGTATTACGAGTTGGAGAGGCTAGAGTTACCGGAAGTCTTGTAACTGAAACAAGAGTTCTCCCCTCCTAGATGACAAGGTACAGCCTCTATATTTAACCCGAACTGCGTTGAGTGGAGAGAACTAATGATAATTAACCTCAGATATAACGATGAAACATCAGTCTACAGTTATGTTCACTCTCTCCACTATAAGCAGCGTGAAGCTCTCATCAAGTCCCAACATCCAGAAGTCGTTTTTATTGATTTTTTCATGATGCTTTTAATAAGTTTTCCCGGATTTTTTATATATGTATATATAAGAGAACATTCTACCTAACATTTACACCATTATATTCCTTCAGTAAAACAAGGAAAGCTTTTAGAACTGGGATAATATTAAAAAAAAAAAAACAGCCTGCAAGACTCATGGAGAGACATGCCGGTTTACACAACATTGACCATGTTTATTTAGGCTTCTCACCAAAGTTCCACAATGCACCGCCAAGGAGGTCCAGCGGCGGCGCCTCAGAGCAACGCCTTACAAAAACAGGAAGGTAGCAGGTGCCAAACGCTATTTGTTTTTCGCTCCAGATCTTTTATTTGTTATTTGTAGGGAAAAATTATGAATCAGTAATAAGTGCGATGTAGATTATCTCTACTAGGACTGGGAGCTATTAGACTGGATACCATTTAACTGGTCACTTCGAACACGCCTGTTTAACTACCTACCCACCTTACCTTACCTTACCTTACCTTACCTTACCTTACCTTACCTTACCTTACCTTCTCCCTGCCTGCCAACAGCTCAGAAGCTCAGTGGCGTGATCTCTCACCTTTACCATGGGCGTGAGAGAATCTACTTACAGTACCACCAAATATTTATGGCCATGAGAGCCAGGACTAACACCTCCAACCTCTCTCATAGGGTTCAGTCTCTTTAATGGGGTTCAGTCCGCTTTAATGAGGTTCAGTCCACTTTAATGGGGTTCAGACCTCTTTAATGGGGCTCAGACCTCACTAATAGGGTTTACTCCTCTCTAGTGGGGTTTACACCTTTATAATGGGATTCAGACCTCTTTAAAGAGGCCCATACATGAACGGGGTTCAGGCGCTTGTTATAGGGTTCATTTCTTTCTAATTGGTTTCATTCTTCTCAAGTGAGGTTTAATTTTTTTCTCATGCAGGACTCACTCCTCACTTAGAACATAAGAAAATAAGGAGTCTGCAATAGGCCGGTTGGCCTGTGCATGGCAGCTCCCTTTGAAACTTTCCAAAGTTCCAGCACTTACTACAAAGTTGCTAAGCTTGTTCCACTTGTCTACCACCCTATTAGTGAACCAATTTCTTCCTATCTCCCTCCTAAACCTAAACTTATCCAACTTAAATCCGTTGCTCCGAGTCCTATCCTGCTCGGATATTATAAGAACTTTATCTATGTCCCCTTTATTGATTCCTTTCACCCACTTAAATACTTCTATCATATCGCCCCGCACTCTTCGTCTTTCTAGGGAATGCAAGTTAAGTTTCTTTAACCTATCTATCCTGATATGGAAGGTTTCTAAGTCCCGGAATCATTTTTGTCATTCTTCGCTGCACCGACTCTAGTGAATTTATATCCATTCTATAATAGGGGCACCAGAACTGAACCGCATAATCGAGGTGCGGCCTGACTAGCACAAGATATAGTTGCAATAAGACCTCTGCACTCTTGTTACTTACACTTCTAGATATAAAACCCAATACTCTGTTTGCCTTATTTCGAACATTAACGCACTGTTTTCTAGGCCGTAGGTCCGGGCTTACAAGTACCCCTAGGTCTCTTTCACAAGTCGACTTCTCTAGGTTGATGTTGTTAAGGCTGTATACATTGTCAGTATTTGTTCTTCCAATATTAAGTACGCTGCACTTGCTGGTGTTGAATTTCATTTGCCATTTTTCAGACCACCCCTGCAGTTTATTTAGATCCTCCTGTAATGCATTTGCATCCTGCCCTGAATTAATCTGCCTTCCTATTTTGGTGTCATCCGCAAACTTGCTTATGTCACTGCTGATCCCAGTATCTAGATCGTTTATGTAGATTATGAACAAGAGTGGGCCTAGTACTGACCCTGGGGAACCCCACTGGTTACACGGCCCCACTCAGATTTAACACCATCTACGCTGACCCTCTGCGTTCTATCGGTGAGCCATGATTTTATCCAATTTAAAACTTTCCCTCGATACCATGAGCCTTAACTTTTCTCAGAAGCCTCTGATGCGGTACTCTGTCAAATGCTTTGCTAAAGTCTAAGTAAATAACATCGTAATTTTCGTCATTATCTACTACCTCGAAGACTTTCCTAAAAAACGTCAGCAGATTTGTTAGACAAGATCTTCCCTTTGTAAACCCATGTTGTGAGTCGTAGATTAATTTGATTTTCTCTAGATGCGATCGGATGCTATCTGCTATAATCGATTCAAGAAATTTCCCCATTACTGACGTCAAACTGATCGGCCGGTAATTTGATGCTGGTGCTCTGTCTCCCTTTTTGAATATGGATACTACATTTGCCTGTTTCCACAAATCTGGCACAACTCCGGTGTCTAATGATTTTGTAAATAAATTTGCAAGGGGTCCGCTAATCTGTTCCCTACACTCTTTCAAGACTTGAGGGAAAATTTCATCCGGCCCTGAGGATTTTGTCTTCTTTAGTTTATTTATCCTCTTAAGAACATCCTCTTTTCTGATCGTGATATTCTTTAATTTCTCTTCTTCCTTTCCCCTAAATATCAGTTCCACCTCTGGAATTTCCTCGCGAATTTCTTCCGTGAAAACTAATAAGAAGTAGTTGTTCAATGCTTTGCTTATTTCTTCACTGCCATTTATCACTTCTCCCCTCCCGACTTTAAAGGCCCAACTTTGTCCTTGACTTTTGTTCTATATACCTGGAAAAATCCCTTGGGATTCGCCTTGGATTCTCTTGCTATTTTGACTTCATAGTCTCTCTTTGCTTTCCTTACATTTTTCTTAACATTCCTAGATAGTTCATTATACCTATTTCTGAGCTGCTCCTCCCCTCAGTTTAATTTCTTATAAATTCCTTTCTTTATTCCTATGTCATGTTTAAGTTTTCTGGTCATCCACCTTGGCTCATTCTGATTTGACCTAATTTTTCTGTATGGTATATTTTGTTCTTATGCTTTATGTAGTGTACTAGTGAATATATTATAGTCATGATCAATTGTTGTGTCATGATCAATTGTTGTGTCATCTATGACCTCACCCCTTCCTACTGGGGACTAACGTGACTGTTCCCAGGTGACCTCACCTAGGCAGGTAGTAGGTAGTAGGCAGCTACCAAACAGGGAGGTACTACCGCCTGGGGAAATATTGGAAGCATAATGTGTTGTCCAATGGTAGACCCTGCTGCCATATGGCATCACGAAAATTGTGACCAAGTCCCAGGTTGCTGATCTGACTTTCTGCTTCATTTACACGCAATTGCAGGGTCTCAATATTTTCTCTTACCATTGACAACACAACAAACATATATCGTTTCTCACTTTTGATCTTTTTTTTATTTACATTTCTTTATTATTAATATTATTATTACAGTTTCTGTATTATTATCATCATTATTTTATTATTTTATTTTTGTTCGTTTTATCATAAATATTATTTATTATGAATTATTGTGACTATTATTTATTATTATTATTAGTATTATTAGTATTATTATTATTATTATTATTATTATTATTATTATTATTAAATTTTCGCCCTCCAGTCCCCAATGTGGGTCAGTGACCTGTGCCCGGGTGGGCTAATCCCCGTAAAAAAAAAAAAGGTACCTTCTTAACCCCTGATAATCCGCCAACCGAAAGTTTGGGACTCTGACCATATTGTCATTGTTTTTTAGTTTCCCAATTTAGGGTGAACCTGATTTCTCTGTGATCACTGTTACCTAGTTCTTCCCCTACTGTGATATCTCTGATAATATTTTCTTTATTTGTTAATACTAGGTCTAATATATTGTCACCTCAAGTAGGTTCTGTAATTAGTTGTTTCAAAAAATTGTCCTGTACTGCGTCTAGGAAGTCTTCAGATTCATAGTCACCTACAATGTTATCCCAATCAATATTTCTGAAGTTGAAATCCCCCATAATGCAGAGGTTGTTATATTTTGCTGCCCTACTCATTTCCTGCCATATAGGCTGAGCTGCTTCTTTGCCCAGACTTGGGGGCCTGTAAATCACTCCCATAATTAGTTTTTCTCTTCCTTCCGTGATTTCTACCCTTTCAGACTCGGTTTCCATTTCACCCTTTATTGAATTATTAATACAACATTTTAATGTATCTGTAATGAGACAAATCTCACAAGAAGAAGATTACATATAGGTAGAATATTGATAGTAAGAGAGTGTAAAAGAGAGGAAGACTTTGGTAGTGCGGCCGTGATAGTTATTTGAACTGGACTTACACTTATCTTATCTCATACGTCAATACACATCTATTACGTCTTAAGGGCGACTTCTCAAACACCGCTTCGTTACAACTCTTTATTAATTACGAACATGACATGGACACATTAATAACACCTTCTATTGAAGTTACTAGGACATTATATTTACGTTACTAGGACATCATATTACGTTACTAGACACTGATTCTCGGACACGAACATGAAATGAATACACTTCCCACGTAAGTAACTCATCCCATGGAAAGCTCTGACAAAAACTCACGTGACCTAGGGGAGGCCTAGCAGGTGGTCCTGGGTTGTCTCTATGGGAGACTGCTTAGCTGGGCACCGGTGTGTCGAGGGCAACTCGCTCCCGACCGGAGGCGACCGGAGGCGGCTTGCCTCCGGCCCCTGACTTCTCTCGAGCAGGACTTGGGACGTGGTTGCTGGTCCTTCTTGGTTACAAGACACACTCTCTCTCTGTCTCTCTCTGGGGAGAGGGAGGACTAGGACGTCCTATATATTGGGAGGCGAGCCGTCAGGTTGAGCTGATCGGGGGGGGGCGGCGAAGGGTCTCCTTACATTTGCCCTCGCTAATGTAGAGTCAGGTCTGGACTTTTTCAGAGACTAGAAATCTTCAGATGAATGCTTGTCTGTTAACACCGTTGGTGGGGCCGTGTGACATGAGAGGCCCTGGTTGATTTGTGGCCCCTTGACTTGGGCTCGAGGGTTACATTTTACCTGATTAATGTGAGGATAGGTCTGGGCCTTGTCTGGGATGTACTGTGGGTCTCTTGTGTAAATTGGGGAAGGACGCAGGTGGCTCCTTTGTTCACTGTGTGTCTTACATATTTGTTGGGGCCGTGCGACATGGGAAGGGGAGCTAGTTGATTTGTAACTCCTTGAGTGGTTACCCTTACACTTGACCCCCCTAATGTCTGGTCAAGTCTGGACTGTTTCTGAGATGTAAGCTGTGGTCTGACAACCCATCACTACATATCCCTTGACGAAGAGTGCGACCCCTCTCCCCTTCCTACCTTCCCTGTCCTTGTGAAAAAGGTTGTACCCTTCTATGTGGTACTCTGATAAAAAAATTTTGCTTGCCAGATTCATCCGAGTTTCGGTGATTGCTATGACGTCTACATTCTCGGTACATACAACCGCTCTCAGCAAGTCTATTTTATTTCTAACGCTCCTACTGTTTGTATAGTATACATTTAAACCTACCCTTCCCTCGTCCTGTTTTACCCCTTGTCCTGAGTAATTAATTTTACTTCCCAGGACCTGCTTGTTTTTTGACTCCCATTTTCCCCGACCTCTCTCTACTGGCGAAAGCCCCCCTTTGGAGTGACAATTTCACGCTCCAGGGAAGCAGATAACCTCTTTACCCCCGCACGAGACAAGTGTACTCCGTCACGACTGTACAGGTTGTCGTTGCCATAGAATCGTTGCCAGCTATCAATGAATGCCCAACCATTGTTTGCACAATGTTTTTCCAGTCGTCAATTTATAGCAATTGCCCTGGACAGCCATTCACGACCAACCCCTCTTCTAGGCAAGACACCACATACTATCGGGATCCCTCCCCTATCTCTAATCTTCCCCAGCGCCTCTCTATACCTCTTGAAAAGTTCCTCATTCCTAACCTTTCCTATGTCGTTTCCTCCCACACTAAGACACACTACCGGATTGGTACCCTCCCCTGACAAAACCCTGTCTAACCTCTCAGCTACATGCCCTATCCCAGCCCCAGGAAAACACACCCTAGTCCTACGTTTCCTATCTCTTGTACAAAAAGTCCAATCTAAAAACCTCACCTGGCTGTCCCCAACTACCACGACCTTACCTCTGGGCAAGGTTTGTACAACTGCCCTTTCCTCTACCTGCACCACACTTTCCTGCCTCTTCTCTTCCTCTCCAGCTTCCTCCAGCACCTGGTAGGGGTTCCTACATTCCACACCCTGGTCAGCTTTCCTGAGCCTGACCCTAGTCCCCTTGGAGACAACCACTCTCTACGCCTGCTCCTCCTTCGCAGGTGTCCTGCTAGGCAGGACACCTACCTGAAGGAGTTCAGTCCTGAGGGCTTCATTTTCCCCCTTTAGAGTGTCAACCTCACTCCTCAACTGCCCCAGCTGCCTTGGCAGAGTGGCCAAGAGGTCGTCTTTCCCCACACTACTCTCGTCTTCCCCCAAGACACAACGATCCAAGGCGGCCATTTTCCTTGGTCACTACGGGAGAACTTGGGGGCACGTCCTTCTCCAAGCTGGGTCAGGTAGCAACTGAGCTGGGTCAGGTAGCAACTGAGATGTCTCACAATAATAATAATATTGATAATAATAATAATAATAATAATGATAATAATAACAACTCCCATTTCTTCCTCTTCCCTCTCTCTGTCTGTTTATTTCTGTGTCTGTCTCTCTGTCCCCTTCTCTCAGTCTCTGACCCCGGACCAAGCAGTACAGCTTTACGCCACAGGAAAGTAGATATATTTGACGCATCAAATTAATGAATGAATGGCTCCCTGGTGACCTTGTTGATCCCTCCTTTGTTATTGAGTGTGTCACAGGTGGGGGAGGTTATAATAAAAATAATAATACTAATAATAATTAACGGTTTATTAAGATAACATGGCAGCCCGAAGGCTGAAAATATATAATGAACAGAGATGATAAGTTACATATAGTGAAATCGGGGAGTGAGTCACTTGATTGACAAAAGCTTTCAATACAAAAACATAAGAAACATAGAGTCAACATATAGATTAACTTTAGATCTGGTATTGTGGGAACTGGTCTTGTAAACATTCTTGTGACCTGATGTCGGACTCCAACAAAGTCCTTCCCACTGTCTTGATGGACGTTGTACCTGGCTGCTATGCCGCTACCTCACTACAGCTGCAGATGTATCACGTGGTCCGGGTAGGTCCTTCAGCTCACATAGGGTGGAGTAGGGAGTCCTCATTTCTCTCCTGATGTAGTTAGGAGTCTTTATTGGCTTCTCATCCAGTGTTGGTGGTGGTGAGTGTACCACGGACTGGGTGTGTCAGGTCAACATTGACTGCTAAGCACGATTGTCGCTCTAACAGTTGTTTCTTTCTTTCGAGTTGAAATTGTCACTTTTGTATATCACTTGTGGGTTGATCGTCAATCTTTGCACTGTTCTGTTGGTGGGAGAATGTTGATAAATCCAGATGGGGAAGAGGAGATGGGGAAGGGGAAGGCCCAACAGACCGGGCTGGCAGCTGTCTCCATGGTCAAGAGACCATGGCCGCGTCAGCGGGCAGCGCCGACTACACACGTCCTTACATAAGAACATAAGAAAATAAGGAGTATGCAATAGGCCGGTTGGCCTGTGCATGCCAGCTTCTGTCGAGAGTTACTACCACTCTCTATCATCCATGAATCTATCTAGCCTCCTTTTAAAACTTTCCAACGTTCCAGCACTTACTACAAAGTTGCTAAGCTTGTTCCACTCGTCTACCACCCTATTTGTGAACCAGTTCCTTCCTATCTCCCTCCTAAACCTAAACTTATCCAACTTAAATCCGTTGCTCCGAGTCCTAGCCTGCTCGGATATTATAAGAACTTTATCTATATCTTCTTTACTGATTCCTTTCACCCACTTGAATACTTTTATCATATCTCCCCGCACTCTCCGTCTTTCTCGGGAATGCAAGTTTAGTTTCTTTAATCTATCTTGATATGGAAGGTTTCTAAGTCCCGGAATCATTTTCGTCAATTCTTCGCTTCACCGACTCCAGTGAATTGATATCCATTCTATAATAAGGGCACCAGAACTGAACCGCATAATCGAGGTGCGGCCTGACTAGCGCAAGATATAGTTGCAATAAGGCCTCTGCACTCTTATTACTTACACTTCTAGATATAAAACCTAATACCCTGTTTGCCTTATTTCGAACATTAACACACTGTTTTCTCGGTGACCGGTAATAAACTCGCAGGAAAAAAGTCACAGAAAAAAGTCACATGAAAAAAGTCATATTTCCTTTAAACACCATAGATAATAATTAAATTATTTAAGCAAATAGTATTTTAAGTCGCTTATTAACTGACAATACAAGGCAATGAAACAAAAACATTTATGTCAGTCGTTTATTGGCAATATATAACATGTACACATTGAAAACAACATACATAATGTCATAGCATTATAAATACTCGAAAAAAATCACCGTTTATTAGAAACCTTTAAAGCAGTCATTTATTGAAGTACTTACATGACATGTACACGTTGAAAACAACTTACATAATAGCATGGCATTACATGTATATTTAGTGTTGATGATTAAGACGAATATTCCAGCCGACGCCACGAAGAAAATCTGTTACAGTCTTGTGATCCACCCGTCGAGCAACACGCAAGTTGCGAAGGCGTTCTTGTAGCTGCACATAGCGTTGACGAACTCGTCTTTGAGGTGGGTTGCCAACAGCATCCTGCTTGATAATGGTGCTCACTATCGCTTCTTCAAGTTGAAACCATTCAATGACGCGCCAGATTGAGGGATGGTAGTGACCGACGAGGTTGAAGAACTTATTATTCCACCCTTCACAAATGTTGTTGGTACGAGCATTGTTGTTCATGGTGGCGTCATGCACATTCCATAGGTGTGGGGCGAACATAGGTGAGGTGTGACGCATTATCAGAGGAACCAGAGCATCACTGGGCATGGCAACTGGCTGCTGTAAGGAGCCACTAACATATGTACGATCAGAATACATGAGCAACTCCTCGGCTTCAGGTGGAATGACAGTTTTGAGGTATCTCATACCTTCAATAACGTCTTCCAGGGGCAAAAGAGCTAGTGCATCAATCATGCCACAAAACAAACGAAACTCGACATTGACATAATACTGTGTACTCAAACCCAGTTCCTGGATCTTACGCCAAGTGGACTGTGTAAGATGGTAGAAACAACCTTTGCTCTCTTTTTTTTTCTGTGATTTTTTTTCTGTGACTTTTTTCCCGTAACTTTTTTTTGTGACTTTTTTCTGTGTCTTTTTTTCCTGTGACTTTTTTACCTGGATTCGTTTTCTCGACCGTAGGTCCGGGCTTACAAATACCCCTATGTCTCTTTCACAAGTCGACTTCTCTAGGTTGATGTTGTTAAGGCTGTATACATTGACAGTATTGTTCTTCCAATATTAAGTACGCTGCACTTGCTGGTGTTGAATTTCATTTGCCATTTTCCTGACCACTCCTGCAGTTTATTTAAATCCTCCTGTAGTGCATTTGCTTCCTGCCTTGAATTAATCTGCCGTCCTATTTTGGTGTCATCCGCAAACTTGCTTATGTCACTGCTGATTCCAGTATCTAGATCGTTTATGTAGATTATGAACAAGAGTGGGCCCAGTACTGACCCATGGGGAACCCCACTGGTTACACAGCCCCACTCAGATTTATCACCATCTACGCTGACCCTTTATGTTCTCTCGGTGAGCCATGAATTTATCCAATTTAAAACTTTCCCCTCGATACCACGAGCCTTAACTTTTCTCAGAAGCCTCTGATGCGGTACTGTGTCAAATGCTTTGCTAAAGTCTAAGTAAATAACATTGCAATTTTCGTCATTATCTACTACCTCGAAGACTTTCCTAAAAAAGTCAGCAGATTTGTTAGACAAGATTTTCCCTTTGTAAACCCATGTTGAGAGTCGTAGATTAATTTGTTTTTCCCTAAATGCGATCGGATGCTATTTGCTATAATTGATTCAAGAAATTTCCCCACTACTGACGTCAAACTAATTGGCCGGTAATTTGACGCTGATGCTCTTGTCTCCCTTTTTGAATATAGGTACTAAATTTGCCTGTTTTCACAAGAATGGCACAACTCCCGTGTCAAATGCTTTTGTAAATAAATCTACGAGGGGTCCGCTAATCTGTTCCTTACACTCTTTCAAAACTCGAGCGAAAATTTCATCCAGCCCTGGGGATTTTGTCTTCTTTAATTTATATATCCTCTTAAGAACATCCTCTTTTCTGATAGTGATATTCTTTAATTTTTCTTCTTCATTTCCCCTAAATATCAGTTCCACCTCTGGAATTTCCTCGTGAATTTCTTCAGTGAAAACTGATAAAAAGTAGCTGTTTAATGCATTGTTTATTTTCGCACTATCATCGATCACTTCCCCCCTTCCTGACTTTAAAGGACCAACTTTGTCCTTGACCTTTGTTCTATATACCTGGAAAAATCCTTTGGAATTCGTCTTGGATTCTCTTCCTATCCTGATTTCGTAGTCTCTCTTTGCCTTCCTTACATTTTTCTTAACATTCCTAGATAGTTCATTATACCTATTTCTGAGCTGCTCCTCCCCTGCCTTTAGTTTCTTATTCCTTTCTTTATTTCTATGTCATGTTTAAGTTTTCTGGTCATCCACCTTGGCTCATTCTTATTTGACTTAATTTTTCTGTATGATATATTTTGTTCCTGTGCTTTACGTAGTATACGAGTGAATATATTATAGTCATGATCAATTGTTGTGTCGCTGAAGACCTCATCCGATCCTACTGTACCTGTGACTGACCTGACTGTTCCCAGGTGACCTCACCTAGGTACCTTCTTAACCCCTCATAATCCGCCGATCGAAAGTCTGGATCTCTGACCATATATTCATTGTTTTTCGTTTCCCAATTTAGGATGAACCTGATTTCTCTGTGATCACTGTTCCCTAGTTCTTCCCCTATTGTGATATCTCTGATAATATTTTCTTTATTTGTTAATACTAGGTCTAATATATTGTCACCTCTAGTAGGTTATGTAATTAGTTGTTTTAAATTTTTATCCTGTACTGTGTCTAGGAAGTCTTCAGATTCATAGTCACCTACAATGTTGTCCCAGTCAATATTTCCGAGGTTGAAATCCCCTATAATGCATAGGTTGTTGTATTTTGCTGCCCTACTCATTTCCTGCCATATAGGCTGAGCTGCTTCTTTCCCAAGACTTGGGGGGCCTGTAAATCACTCCCATAATTAGTTTTTCTCTTCCTTCTGCAATTTCCACCCATACAGACTCGGTTCCTATTTCACCCTTTATTGAATTATTAATACAACATTTTAATGTATCCTTGACGAAGAGTGCGACCCCTCCCCCCTTCCTATCTTCCCTGTCCTTGTGAAAAAGGTTGTACCCTTCTATGTGGTACTCTGATAAAAAAATTTTGCTCGGCAGATTCATCCAAGTTTCGGTGATTGCTATGACGTCTACATTCTCGGTACATACAACCGCTCTCAGCAAGTCTATTTTATTTCTAACGCTCCTACTGTTTGTATAGTATACATTTAAACCTACCCTCCCTGGGCCTGTTTTACCCCTTGTCCTGAGTAAAAAATTTTACTCCCCAGGACCTGCTTGTTTGTTGACTCCCACTTACCCTGACCTCTCTCTTCTGGCGAAACCTCCTCCCCCCATGTGTGTGTGTGTGTGTGTAATAATAATAATAATGATAATAAAAAATCCTTTATGTAGGTCCCACGAACAGTGGCGCAAAAACTTTATTGCTTTCAAACGACAAGACTTAACTTAACCTAACCTAACCTAATGATTCTTGGGTAGCCTGGGTTAGGTCAGATTAGTTTTAGTTAGCTTTAGGTTAGGTTTGCTTGGTTTATTGGATAACTACTACCAAACAAAATAATAAAGGTTTTTAACGTTCGTGATCGTGATGCTTTTCCAACATCGTCTCCTTCAGGTCCTGTTTCCGAACTTCCTTCCCACAACTTCTCAATCCTGGATCATAACTTTTCACATATTAGTAAATGTTGCATCGATAAATTGATAAAAGTACAGCTTTAGATTTTCCCTCGTTGGTTTAGCCTGAAGAATCATATAGAAATATTCATAATAAAATCAATCATAGCCTTTAAATCTTGGTCAAGTATCAAGACTAACAAAACTTTGTCCACGTCAGACGAGAAGCTTGTCTTTAGAACCAGTTGTGAAAAGAATTGGAGAGCAATAGTCAGCTCTTCAATTTTATTTCAATCTGTAGAGGGAGAAAACCCAATAAAAACTGTGGACTAAATCCTTGATGATCTATAACTCTAAATACAGCTTTGTTTAGTCTGTGGACCTCTGATGTTTTTACGGTAAGATTTAATGATCCATCAAGTGTTTTACCCAAGATTGAATGTTGTTTGGGTAATATGGTAAAAATAAATGGAGGGATAGACGAGAGGCGGTGGGTGTAGGAGAGAGAGAGAGAGAGAGAGAGAGAGAGAGAGAGAGTCGAAATGGGAAGTAAATATTAGCTACAATTGTTTAATTTCTTCAATACGTGACTCAATATCTTGAGCCCGATTAATTAAACCCTTGTGTACGATGACTCAACACCTTGATTACGATGACTCAATTCCCTGAGTATGATGTCTAATCCCACTCAGTAGGATGGCTTAGTTCTCTTGACTTAAGATGACAAAGTGATATGTGGACAAGGATGGCGTCACCAGTGAACTGTACAGACCTTTTGTGAACGCGTGTTAGTGTTTCCTTCCCGACAAGAGTGAACTGTTATGGGGTGAGGATAAATGAAGCGAGAATAAGCAACGTGATTGTGATAAATAAAAACATCTGGTGCCGGGGTCCCAGTGTGCAATATTTGTGAGCTGAAGAATTACTGATGGGAGATAATTCACAAGGGAGAGTTCCGGCTGGCTCAAGTGTTGTATAATTAAGCTAAACGAAGACGAAAGAAATGGAGAGAACTGCGACACTTACTCTTTTCCTCTACAAATGCTCGTGTAGTGTTGTGCAGTCGATACCAAGATGATGATATCATGGACGGAGGTGAAGGGAATGAGTTTGTATGAAGTTGTATGAAGAGTCCAAAACAAATGTTCACATACCCTGTATATGATGGTAAAATACACCGTGAGAGAGATTTTATTTTGTTAACAAATTTATTGACAAAGCTTGGAGTACAGTTTGCCTATTCTGAGTAATTCAGTCAGGTCTTCACACTGTGGGTGATGTCACTGTTCACTGCCACGCAGGACAGAGGTTCATACACAAAGAAATGCATCATATTCATTAGCAGTATATATAGGTCAGAGTTATGTGGGTGATGTCACTGTTCACTGCCACACAGGACAGTGGTTCATATACATTAGGGGTCATATTCTAATTGAGGACTAATCAGTGAGGGCTAGTAAATTTTGGATAAACAGCAAGAATGTCCTCAAGCACCCCCGATTCAATGTAGTAATTACAAAGTTCATGATACAATAAGCCAGGTGGCCTGAAGTCTTTGACAGTGTCACATTCAATAATACAGTGTTCAAGTGTATGCTTTAAAGGTTTATCACAAAGTTTACATGCTGAGTGTTCCGGTATGGGTACAGCGTTACTAACTTGCCAGATGTGTCTGTATCCTAGCCTAATTCTGGCCACTACATCACATTGTCTAGTTCTGCCCTTATGCTGGCCATACCGGTACCTCTTGTCACAAAATTTTTCACATTTACTAATGCTACAACTACCAGGTCTCTGCATTTCTCAGTTCTTCTCGATCAGAATTCATAATTCTGACTTGAATGTTTTTAAGTACAGCATTGGACAGGCCAAGGTCACGGTCAACATTTTGTTTCTTACATGCCTCATTGGCGAGTCTATCAGCACGGTCACGATACCTAATTCCAACATGGGACGGAATCTACACAAATTCAATACGAAATTTGTTCTCATTGGCAGTTATCACATTTCTTTTAATATCACATAAAACTTTAGACGAGATTACTTTAGGATAGGTTAGGTTAAGTGCAGTAGTGTATAGGTTAGGTTAGGTTTGGTTAGGTTAGGTTAGGTTAGGTCAGGTCAGGTTAAGTGCTGTAGTGTACAGTTTCCCAGGTTGTCCATGCTATTTACTGTAGTGCTGCATCTAAGTGTTCAGAGACGATGGAAAGTTATTGGAAAAAAGTTGGAATTTATGGTGAGTTTATTGACCCTCACTGACCGGGATGATTCTTTGGTGAGTTAGTCGCTGGCGTGACCACAGCACTTAACGGGGACACACACACACACACACACACACACCTCCACCCTACATAACCACCAGACAATCCCTTAAGGACCTAAACTAAGACAAATCCTTATTCACTGTCCAACCCAATCCTGACAAATGACTGAGCCTCCTATCCTGTCCTCTCTCCTGTTGTTTCTCTCCTCTTTCACCCCACCCCTGTTCCTTCTCCCCTCTTCTCTTCCTTCTCTCCTCTCTCATCCCACCCCTGTTCCTTCTCCCCTCTCCTTTTCCTTCTCCCCTCTCCTCTTCCTTCTCTCCTCTTTCACCCCACCCCTGTTCCTTCTCCCCTCTCCTCTTCCTTCTCTCCTCTTTCACCCCACCCCTGTTCCTTCTCCCTCTCCTCTTCCTTCTCTCCTCTCTCCACCCCCCCCTGTTCCTTTTTCCCTCTCTCACCCCACCCCTATTCCTTCTCCCTCTCCTCTTCCTTCTCTCCTCTCTCACCCCACCCCTGTTCCTTCTCCCCTCTCCTCCCTTCTCCTATTTCTCCTCCCCTGCCCTCCTACCACAAACCCTCTCTTTTCTTCCCCCCTCCTACCCTCCATCTTCCCCACTCCTCTCAATCATTCCTCATTCCCCGCATTATATACCATTCCCCTTCTCTCTTCTCCACCCCACTCCGTTACACACCCCAACTCCACCCCATAATAATAATAATAATAATAATAATAATAATAATAATAATAATAATAATAATAATAATAATAATAGTAATAATAATAATAATGATAATGATAATAATAATAATAATAATAATAATAATGATAATGATAATAAAGGAACGACCAGAGCAGTAAGATATCACCATGACAACCAGGTGTGCGCGGCAGGTGAGGCCAGGCAGCAATCTCATCATCACTCCCAGTCACCGTGTTTACCTCCTTTTCCCTCTGAACATCCGCGGTTGTGCCATCGTGTGAGTAAAATTTCCTTCCCTGTTTCCTCTCTCTCTCTCTCTCTCTCTCTCTCTCTCTCTCTCTCTCTCTCTCTCTCTCTCTCTCTCTCTCTTCTCTCTCTCAATTACTGTACTTCTCTCTCTCTCGCTCAGTCTTACACACACACCTCTCTTTCTCTCTCTCTCTCTCTCTCTCTCTCTCTCTCTCTCTCTTCTCTCTCAATTACTGTGTACATACTCTCTCTCGCTCAGTCTTACACACTCTCTCTCTCTCTCTCTCTCTCTCTCTCTCTCTCTCTCTCTCTCTCTCTCTCTCTCTCTCTCTCTCTCTCTCTCTTCTCTCTCTAATTACTGTACATACTCTCTCTCGCTCAGTCTTACACACACACACACACTCTCTCTCTCTCTCCTCTCTCTCTCTCTCTCTCTCTCTCTCTCTCTCTCTCTTCTCTGAGTACTGCATGCTCTCTCTCGCTCAGTCTTACACACTCTCTCTCTCTCTCTCTCTCTCTCTCTCTCTCTCTCTCTCTCTCTTCTCTCTCTCAATTACTGTACATACTCTCTCTCGCTCAGTCTTACACACACTCTCTCTCTTTCTCTCTCTCTCTCTCTCTCTCTCTCTCTCTCTCTCTCTCTCTCTCTCTCTCTCTCTTCTCTCTCAATTGCTGTACGCCTCTCTCTCGCTCAGTCTTACACTCTCTCTCTCTCTCTCTCTCTCTCTCTCTCTCTCTCTCTCTCTCTCTCTCTCCTCTCTCTCTCTCTCTCTCTCTCTCTCTATCCCCCTTTGATTCTTCTGCCTACCTTCCCTCTTTCCTTCACCTTCTCTCGTTCCTTCCTTCCCCCACCTTCTCTCCCTCCTTCCTTCCCCACCCTTCTCTCCCTCCTTCCTTCCCACCCCTTCTCTCTCCCTTCCTTCCCCCACCCTTCTCTCGTTCCTTCCTTCCCCACCTTCTCTCCCTCCTTCCTTCCCCCACCCTTCTCTCGTTCCTTCCTTCCCACCCTTCTCTCCCTCCTTCCTTCCCCCACCCTTCTCTCCCTCCTTCCTTCCCCACCCTTCTCTCGTTCCTTCCATCTTTCTCTTCCCATTAAAATCCATCACTGACTTCATTATAATTAAATTACAAAGGGAAATCTTTCTACCGACTAGATACACAAACATTATTTTTCTTTCCTAAGAGAAAACTTGTTAATAATGATAATAATAATAATAATAATAATAATAATAATAATAATAATAATTAATAATGATAATAATAATAATAATAATAATAATAATAATAATAATAATAATAATAATAATGATAATAATAATAATAATAATAATAATAATAATAATAATAATAATAATAATAATAATAATAATAATAATAATGATAATGATAATAATAATAATAATAATAATAATAATAATAATAATGATAATAATGATAATGATAATAATAATAATAATAATAATAATAATAATAATAATAATAATAATGATAATGATAATAATGATAATAATAATAATAATAATAATAATAATAATAAGATACTATTATTAGGCAATTATCCTGGTTCGGTTTAACATACATGCATACATACATACAAACAAACATACATACAAACATACATACATACATACATACATACATACATACATACATACATACATACATAAATTGTAACATAGCGTAATATAAAACCATGCAGGATCGTTTTCGTGAAGGAAGGAAGGAAGGAAGGAAGGAAGAAGAGAAGATAATGAACAGTGGAAGGAAGACCAGTGATAAAGATAGTTGAATGAGATAAATGGGGGTAATAAAGATGATACTAAGAAAGAACAAATAAATAGATACAGGAGAAAACATAGTGAGAGAAGATGATGATGAGGAGGAAGAAGATGATGATGAGGAAGAGGAGGAGGAAGAAGATGAGGAAGAGGAGGAGAAAGAAGATGATGAGGAGGAGGAGGAGGAAGAAGATGATGATGAGGAAGAGGAGGAGGAAGAAGATGATGATGAGGAGGAGGAGGAGGAAGAAGATGAGGAGGAGGAGGAAGAAGATGATGAGGAAGAGGAGGAGGAAGAAGATGAGGAGGAGGAGGAGGAAGAAGATGATGATGAGGAGGAGGAGGAAGAAGATGATGATGAGGAGGAAGAAGATGATGAGGAAGAGGAGGAGGAAGAAGATGAGGAGGAGGAGGAAGAAGATGATGATGAGGAGGAGGAGGAAGAAGATGAGGAGAGGAGGAGGAAGAAGATGATGATGAGGGGAGGAGGAAGAAGATGATGAGAGGAAGAAGAAGGATGAGGAAGAGGGGAGGAGGAAGAAGATGAGGAAGAGGAGGAGGAGGAAGAAGATGAGAAGAGGATGAGGAGGAAGAAGATGATGAGGAAGAGGAGGAGGAAGAAGATGAGGAAGAGGAGGAGGAAGAAGATGAGGAAGAGGCGGAGGAAGAAGATGATGAGAAGAGGAGGAGAAGAAGAGATGATGAGGATGAGGATGAGGAAGAAGATGAGGAAGAGGAGGAGGAGGAGATGATGATGAGGAGGAGGAAGAAGATGAGGAGGAGAAGAGAGGAGGAGGAGGAAGAAGATGAGGAAGTGGAGGAGGAGGAGGAAGATGAGGAGGAGGAGGAGGAAGAAGATGAGGAAGTGGAGGAGGAGGAAGAAGATGAGAAGAGAGGAGGAGGAAGAAGGAGGAAGAGGAGGAGGAGGAAGAAGATGAGGAAGGGAGGAGGAGGAAGAAGATGAGAAGAGGAGGAGGTGAGAAAGAAGATGAGGAGGAAGAGAAGAGAAGAGGATGGGAAGGAGGATGATGAGGAGGAGGAAGAAGATGATGATGAGGAGGAGGAGGAAGAAGATGAGGAGGAGGAGGAAGAAGATGATGAGGAAGAGGAGGAGGAAGAAGATGATGATGAGGAGGAGGAGGAAGAAGATGAGGAAGAGGGAGGAGGAAGAAGATGATGATGATGAGAGGAGGAAGAAGATGAGGAAGAGGAGGAGGAAGAAGATGAGGAAGAGGAGGAGGAGGAGGAAGAAGATGAGGAAGAGGAGGAGGAAGAAGATGAGGAAGAGGAGGAGGAGGAAGAAGATGATGAGGAAGAGGAGGAGGAAGAAGATGATGATGATGAGGAGGAGGAAGAAGATGAGGAAGAGGAGGAGGAAGAAGATGAGGAAGAGGAGGAGGAAGAAGATGATGATGAGGAGGAGGAGGAGGAAGAAGATGAGGAGGAGGAGGAAGAAGATGATGAGGAAGAGGAGGAGGAAGAAGATGATGATGATGAGGAGGAAGAAGATGAGGAAGAGGAGGAGGAGGAAGAAGCGACAAAGAATAAATAAGTAATAAATAAGAAGGTGAAGTATATCTCTGTAATACTATAACTATTGTGTATCTCACCAGTATTTATAATGTAACATGACTATACAAATGGATTCACGTATATAAATGTATGATGTTTATATATAGATGTTTGTTATGTATGGGTGTATGTATATTGATGTATGGTACAGTATGTATACAGTTATACAGTATATTTACAGCCTTTCCCGAATAGCTCCCTCCCTCCTTCCCTCCCTACGTACCTACCTCTGTGGAGTATAATGGTTGGATACTGGAGTGAGTGTGTTGGAGGAGTAGCGGAGGTTGTGGTGGTGTCAGGTGAGTTTATAGTGACGGTGGTAGACTGTTGTGGTGGTGTCAGGTGAGTTTATAGTGACGGTGGTAGACTGTTGTGGTGGTGTCAGGTGAGTATATAGTGACGGTGGTAGACTGTTGTGGTGGTGTCAGGTGAGTTTATAGTGACGGTGGTAAACTGTTGTGGTGGTGTCAGGTGAGTTTATAGTGACGGTGGTAGACTGTTGTGGTGGTGTCTAAACTGTTGTGGTGGTGTCAGGTGAGTTTATAGTGACGGTGGTAGACTGTTGTGGTGGTGTCAGTTGAGTTTATAGTGACGGTGGTAGACTGTTGTGGTGGTGTCAGTTGAGTTTATAGTGACGGTGGTAGACTGTTGTGGTGGTGTCAGGTGAGTTTATAGTGACGGTGGTAGACTGTTGTGGTGGTGTCAGGTGAGTTTATAGTGACGGTGGTAGACTGTTGTGGTGGTGTCAGGTGAGTTTATAGTGACGGTGGTAGACTGTTGTGGTGGTGTCAGGTGAGTTTATAAAGATGTGTGGTAGACTGTTGTGGTGTCAGGTGAGTTTATAGTGACGGTGGTAGACTGTTGTGGTGGTGTCAGGTGAGTTTATAGTGACGGTGGTAGACTGTTGTGGTGGTGTCAGGTTGGTTGGCTTATCACAGGGAGGTTACCATGACGACCTGAGGGACGCTAAGATGGTCACCTGTTGCAGCACCATTATTAGAGAGAGGAATTACTGACGATGGGAAGGAGGGGAGGGAGAAAGAGGAGCATAGGGGAGGAAGAGGAAGAGTAGGGAGTGGGAGAGGAGGTGGAGGAAGAGAAAGTAGGGGAGTAGGGAGAAAGAGGAGGATGGGGAGGTAGAATAGGTGGAGTAGGAGGAAGGGAGGGAGAGGAGAGGAAGAGTAGGGGAGTAGGGAGAAAGAGGAAAAGTAGGGGGAGTAGGAGAAAGAGGAGGATAAGGAAGAATGGGTGGAGTAGGGAGGAAGGGGGTGGAGAGGAAGAGGAAGAGGGGGGAGGGGAGAAAGAGGAAGAGGGGGAGTAGGAGAAAGAGAGGATGGGGAGGAAGAGGAAGAGTAGGGGGAGTAGGGAGAAAGGGAGGATGGGGAGGAAGAATAGGTGGAGTAGGGAGGAAGGGGAGGTGGAGAGGAAGAGGAAGAGTAGGGGAGTAGGAGAAGGAGAGGAAGAGGAAGAGTAGGGGAGTAGGAGAAAGAGGAGGATGGGAGGAAGAGTGGAGAGTAGGGGAGGGGGAGAAAGAGGAGGATGGGGGAGGAAAGGGAAGAGTAGCTGAAGTAGGGAGAAAGAGGAGGATGGAGAGGAAGAGGGAAGAGTAGGGGAGTAGGGAGAAAGAGGAAGAGAGGAGAGTGGGAGAAGAGAGGAGGATGGGGAGGAAGAGGAAGAGAGGGGGGAGTAGAGAAAGAGAGGAGGAGGAAGAGGAAGAGTAGTAGGGGATGGGAGGAGAAAGAGGAGGATGAGGAAGAAGAGGAGAGAGGGGGAGAGAGGAGAAAGAGGAGGATGGGGAGGAAGAGAAGAATAAGAGGAAAGAGGAGGATGGGGAGGAAGATGAGGGAGTAGGGAAAAAGGAGATGGGGAGGAAGAGGAAGAATAAGAGAAAGAGGAGGATGGGGGGAGGAAGAGGAAGAGTAGGGGGAGTAGAGAAAGAGGAGGATGAAGAGGAAGAGGAAGAGTAGGTGGGAGTAGGGAGAAAGAGGAGGATGGGGAGGAAGAGGAAAAGTAGGGGAGTAGGAGAAAGAGGAGCATGGGGAGGAAGATGAAGAGTAGGGGTGGAGTAGGGACAAAGAGGGAGGATGGGGAGGAAGAGGAAGAGGAGGGGAGTAGGGAGAAAAGAGAGAGGAGTGAAGAGGGGGAGGGGATGGGAGGAAGATGAAGAGTAGGGGAGTAGGAGAAAGAGGAGGATGGGGAGGAAGAGGGAAGAGTAGGGGGAGTAGGGACAAAGAGGAGGATGGGGAGGGAAGAGGAAGAGGAGGGGGAGAGAAAAGAGGATGATGAGGAGGAAGAGGAAGAGTAGGGGAGTAGGGAGAAAGAGGAGGATAGGGAAGAGTAGGTGGAGTAGGAGAAAGAGGAGCATGGGGAGGAAGATGAAGAGTAGGGAGTAGGGAGAAAGAGGAGGATGGGGGAGGAAGAGGAAGAGTAGGTGAAGTAGGAGAAAAGGGATGGGGAGGAAGATGAAGAGGGGAGTAGGAGAAAGAGGAGATGGGGAGGAAGAGAAGAGAGTGGGAGAAAGAGGAGCATGGGGAGGAAGATGAAGAGTAGGTGGAGTGGAGAAAGAGAGGATAGGAAGAGTAGGAGTAGGAGAAAGAGGAGATGGGGAGGAAGATGAGTGGTGGAGTAGGAGAAAGAGGAGGATGGGGAGGAAGATGAAGAGTAGGGGAGAGGGAGAAAGAGGAAGATGGGGAGGAAGAGGGTGGGAGAGAGAAAGAGGAGGATGGGAGAGGAAGAGGAGAAGAGTAGGGGGAATAGGAGAAAGAGGAGGATGGGGAGGAAGAGGAAGAGAGGGAGAAAGAGGAGGGATGGGGAGGAAGAGAAAGAGGGGAGTAGGGAGAAAGAGGAGGATGGGGAGGAAGGGGAAGAGTAGGTGGAGTAGGAGAAAGAGGAGGATGGGGAGGAAGAGGAAGAGTGGGGGAGAGGGAGAAAGAGGGAGGATGGAGAGGAAGAGGAAGAGGGGGAGTGGGAGAAAGAGGAGGATGGGGAGGAAGGGAAGAGTAGGTGGAGAGAGAAAGAGGAGGATGGGGAGGAAGAGGAAGAGAGGGGAGTAGGGAGAAAGAGGAGGATGGGGGAGGAAGGGGAAGAGTAGGTGAGTAGAGAAAGAGGAGGATGGGGAGGAAGAGAAGAGTTGGGGGAGGAGAAAGAGGAAGAGAGGGGGAGAGAGAAAGAGGAGGGAGTGGGAAGAGAAAGAGGACGATAGAGGAAGGAAGAGTAGGTGGGGTAGGGAGAAAGAGGAGGATGGGGAGGAAGAGGAAGAGAGGTAGGGAGTAAGAGAAAGAGGAGGATGGGGAGGAAGAGGAAGAGTAGGGGGGAGGGAGAAAGAGGAGGATGGGGAGGAAGAGGGAAGAGGGGGAGGGGAGAAAGAGGAGGATGGGGAGAAGAGGAAGAGTAGGGGGAGAGGAAAAGAGGAGGATGAGGAGGAAGAGAAGAGAGGTGGAGAGAGAGGAGAAAGAGGAGGATGGAGAGGAAGAATAGGTGGAGTAAGAGAAAGGAGGATGGAGAGGAAGAGGAAGAGTAGGGGAATAGGAGAAAGAGGAGGATGGGGAGGAAGAGTGAAGAGAGGGTGAAGTAGGGGAGAAAGAGGAAGAGTAGGAAGTAGGAGAAAGAGGAGGAGATGGGAGGAAGAGGAAGAAGTTGGGGGGAGTAGGAGAAAGAGGAGGATGGGGAGGAAGAGGAAGTGGGGGGGAGTAGGGAGAAAGAGGAGGATGAGGAGGAAGAGGAAGAGTAGGAGAGAGAAAGAGGAAAGGGGGAGTAGGGAGAAAGAGGAGGATGGGGAGGAAGAGGAAGAGAGGGGGGGAGGGAGAAAGAGGAGGATGGGGGAGGAAGAGGAAGAGAGGGGGAGTAGGGAGAAAGGGGAGGTGGAGAGGAAGAGGGAAGAGTAGGGGGAATAGGAGAAAGAGGAGGATGGGGAAAGGAAAGAGGGAGAGTAGGAGAAAGAGGAGGATGGGGAGGAAGAGGAAGAGTTGGGGGGAGTAGGAGAAAGAGGAGGATGGGGGAGGAAGAGGAAGAGTAAGTGGGAGTAGGTGAAAGAGGAGGATGGGGAGGAAGAATAGGTGGAGTAGGAGAAAGGGGAGGATGGAGAGGAAGAGGAAGAGTAGGGGGAATAGGAGAAAGAGGAAGAGTAGGGAGAGTAGGAGAAAGAGGAGGATGGGGAGGAAGAGGAAGAGGGTAGGAGTAGGGGGATGTAGGAGAAAAAGGAGGAGTAGGTAGAGGTAGGGGGAGTAGAAGAAACAGGAGGATGGGAGGAAGACGAGTAGGTGAAGGTAGAGGGAGTAGGAGAAGGTGGAGAAGAGGAAGAAGAGTAGGAGGAAGAGGAGAAAGCAAAGAAAGATGAGGAGGTGTAGATGGAGGAAGTGTAGGCTGTGATGAAAATAGGAAAACGAAGATGAGAGACAGAAAAAAGAGGATGAAGAAGAGAGAGAATCTATCTAATATAGTATAGGACTAGCCGTGTGTGTGTGTCTGTTCTGGGCAGCCGAAACGGCAAAATCATTTTTCATCAAACTTGGTGGAAAAATTGCAAAAAGTTCGTAGAGTGGAAGAAACCTGGTTCCATGTCAATGATTTCTTTGGGAAGGCATTAATTAACCATTTTATTTACGCTGGAAAACGATGCAAGTCTACGGACTTGGCGCACCCTCATTCGCTGTAAGCTGTCAGGCTGACGACGGTTGCACTCTAGCCAAGCACGAGCGTTCAAACTTTCCCCGGGCACGAAGGGCCCGCGATCACTTGTGGACTGCTGAGATTAATATTGTTAAGAGAAGGAAATAAAGAAAAAAGAAAAAATAACAAGCAACAACAGGAGTGTGAGTGTGTGTGTGTGTGTGTGTGTGTGTGTGTGTGTGTGTGTGTGTGTGTGTGTCTCCTTGAAAACACACCTGACCTACATATCCCAGCCTACACATCCAGCCTACACATTCAGCCTACACATCCAACCTACACCCACCCAATCTTTACAAAACTGTAATAGTTCTTTGGTATTACATTATTTGTTTTCAATTAGTTGTGGAACTCTTACGTGGCTGGGCTGAAATAAACACTTTGCTGGTTTTTTCTTTATTTTTAGAAAAATATAATTTCACTGGTACTTAGTTCGGTTGAGATTATATTATGCGTTCTCTACCAGGGGAAGTGTCTTGAGTACACTTATATATGAGAACACTTAAGTGAGGTGTTCACTGGGTAACTAGTGATAAGACTGCCTGCTCCCTTCTCTCGCTCAGAGCTTTAGTTTAGTTTAACAAATATATTGACAAAGCTCGGAGTACAGTTTGCCTATTCTGAGTAATTCAGTCAGGTCTTGACACTGAGGGTGGTATCATTTCTCACTGCCACTCAGAACAGAGGTTCATACACAAAGAAATACATCATATTCTTTAACAGTATATATATATATATATATATATATATATATATATATATATATATATATATATATATATATATATATATATATATATTTCATGTAGATCCAATAATGAAAATTTTGCTTTTCCTGTGATTTATATATATATATATATATATATATATATATATATATATATATAAAGAGAGAGAGAGAGAGAGAGAGAGAGAGGAGAGAGAGAGAGAGAGAGAGAGAGAGAGATCAGAGTCATGTGGTGATGTCACTGTTCACTGCCATGGTGACAGTGGTTCATACACACGTCATATTCTAATTGAAGACTAATCATGTGGGCTAGCAAAATTTGGGATAAATAACAAGAATGTCCTCAAGCACCTCTGATTCAATGTAGTAATTATGTCTATGATAATAAGTCAGGTGGTTTGAAGTTCTTGACAGTGTCACATTCAATAATATAGTGTTCATGTATAAGTTTTAGGTTTATCATGTTTACATGCTGAGTGTTCCGGTATAGAACAGCATTATTAATCTCTGCAGATGTGTCTGCTGTATCCTGTAGCCTAATTTCTGGCTATCACGACTACATCATTGTCTGGTCTTTGGGTCTTTATGCTGGCCATACCGGTACCTCTCGTCGCCAAAATTTGTCATATTTACTAATGCCACAACTGCCAGGTGTCTCTGCATTTCAGTTCTTTCTGATCAGAGTTCGCGATTTGACTCTGGAATGTTTTTAAGGCTGTTACTGGATTGCGCTGGTCACGGTCAACATGTTCTTTTCCACATGCCTCATTGGTCAATCTAACTGTTATTCTATCATGATGCCCAATCTAAATACATGACTTGAATCCACACAAAATTGATATTATGAGCTGTTCTCATTGCAGTTATCACATTTCTTTAATATCACATATAACTTTAGAAATAGAACCTTATCATTGTTCATTGATTTCAAAGCACTTTGAGTGTCGCCAGAATACTTCACCCCTACCTCCATTTTCTTTGCTGTAGTCTTTTTGTAGCTAAGTAGATTCCAGTTAGTTCAGTTAGTGTTGTTGGCCCAGTTGTTCATTTCTCCTTTGTTTGACACCATCATCTTTTTTCTTTTTTATATATTACAATTGCAATACTCTGTTCTACCTGTGTTTATTCGCACAAATCACCAGTAAAAAGCATAACATTCACTTGATTTAATACTCTCTATGTGCTCCTGTTACATTACCTTTAGTGTGACACATCTCATCACATCGGTGTTTAACATTTGCTCACTACTATCATATCCAGCCAAGGAGGAAATGGCATTAAATGCTCCGTCTGGGGTGATTGGGACATTCAGTTTCAAGAGAGATCTGCAACACGTTTGATGAAGCCACGCCCCAAAAGAGAGTCTTTGCAGTATGAGATGTTCGGGGATTACTTAGATAGAATGACATCAACTCAGTTTGAGCTGTAGTTTGGGGACTCATTGTTCTTCAAAACTTTGACACAAAAACATGGAATTAAGTAGAGCTATCCTCTCAGATAGAGAGCAGTCTGGAGCTCTCATGTTTACAATTTGATTTTCGATTTTGGGCATCCTAGAATGATGAGCATGGCTTCATTTCTTGCACTAGCTCCTCAAGGCTGTTGGAGTTGTTTAGGCGAATATCTGGCCAAGATGGGAGAGCATGATAGTCAACTACAGAACGAATGAATTGAATATAGAAAATGAGCATAGGGTAAAGATGTTGACTCCATAGCCCTTACAACAAGGGTTCTGAGGGGTTTAATGCGCTGCATTAGTTTGGCAATTTAGTTGTCAAGGACAAAGTTTGCATCATTCACACAAATTCCAAGATATTTATAAGAGCTACATATTCCAAGGGCATGCTGTTAATGCTAGTTAAGAGGCAGAGGGTGAAATTGGTGACGAGGATTGAGGACCCTCGTCTTGTCAACAAATTTGGTGAGACCACATTCAACAGTCCTTCTGATAAATAAATCCAGCAAGGTTGGAGTCTGGAGCTGGTCTGTGTCATAGTAGATATCATCAGCATAGCACATAGCCCTGTTTTGGCTGAACTGGAATGTCAGCAATAAGCTTGTGCTTCAGCATATTAAAGAACAAGGACGCACACTCTCTGAGTAAGTGCCAAGCTCAAATGTTCTCATTGTGGTATTCTTCTAAAACAGAACACTGGCATACCTGTTGACAGATAACCTTTTATCCATGTTAGGAGGTTACCTTGATGCCAAAATTAGCTAGCTGTCAAGTATAATGTCTCTATTAGCTACATCAAAGGCTGATTTGAAGGTCTATGAAGGCTGTTTGTGTCTTATCTTTTGAGGAACAAGATATTCTGCAAAGCATGTCTGTGTGCTGTGTCCAAGCATGAAACCCATACAGATTAGGGGCTAGTTTGGTCTTTTGACTTGAACATGAGATTTGTTTTAGAACAACTCTTTCATGACTTTACACATACAGATGTAAGTGTTTTGGCCTGAAGTTTGGAGAGTTATAAGTAGGGGATTGGTACTATTTTTCCTTGAGTCTATGTTTTAGTGCAGAATACCCTGTGTGAGGTTTCATTTGATACAGGTCAAGTAGTGATGGTTAGGGACTCATATAACACCCTCAGGGTGTTATGCCATCCTCACTAGGGAGTATGGATTCACCTTTTATTAGTGAATTTAGTGCTGGTTGTTAGGTTTGCAGTATTATAGGAAACTGGTTGGATAAGGTATGGTGATGAGGAAATGTGTTATTTCAATATTGAAGCCCCCATTAATGTGTGTGGTGTTAAGATATTGCTGTATGTCAGAGTAAGCAGGAAGTTGGCTTGACACACTAGACCATCAGTCTATTGTTACGTCAGCATATTCTGTGGCCAAGGGATGAAGTTGGGCCAAAGAGTGACTCTGGTAATTTGGCTCTAACTTTTGTTCCACACTTCTGCTAGAGTGGTTGTTCATATTAATCCCTGTAAGAATTGTTCCCAATAGGTGTTTTCACCTGGACTCCTTGAGTTCACGAAATGATCTGTTAGCTTTTTGAGAAAATGCCAGAGGTTATCACAAGTTTTATTTTGCTTTAAGTGTTGGCAAGCTGTTCTACCTTCTTCTTTCTTTGGTGAGATGGGTCATGGTCCACTGATAGGTTTCTAGTGCTGCCCCTTCCCTCCTTTTTGATTTCCAACTCCAGGTGGTATAATATATGGTAATGAGATGCATAAGATCAGCAAAATTCATCCACTGACTCCAGGTGTATATCCAACATACCATCTGTGGATGTAGGCCTTGGAAGAGCAGTTTAAGATTATCTGGGATGTTAATTTGAGCCTAGGATGATCTACACTTGACATCAACAACAGTGTATTTATTAAGATGTATAATGATCACTGACTAAGTGATCTGAGATGACCTTAGCCTTGACATTACTGTCTACTGCTTATATCCAATCACATAATCAAGTCTGCCCCTAACAGATGTGTCACTTTGTCTGTGTCGTACACAGTGATATTATGAGTATTGATGTAATTCACGAACACCTTCCCATTAGACTTACACTAGACATCACCGAGGACAGTGTGATGAGAGTTAAATTCACCCATAAAGAGCATAGCATTGTTACCTCCGGCTTTGGCTCGCAGCTCATAACACTGAAACATAGATGTTATATGTAAAATTGACTGTTTGCTGTTCTTTACTGTAAATTGTTGATAGTGAATACTTTCATCATTGTGAGTTTTGGATCCATTTACAGACCAAACCATTCTTTTACATAAGTGAGCAGGCCACTTCCTGCTCCACTATTGTGGAGTGCTGCAAACCCAGCTATCCTGGGTGCAACTTCTGGTGCTGGACGTGTAAGGTCTTGTAAACCAATTACATCAATGTTAAAAAGTTTAATAAACCATTGTAGGTCAAGCAATTCTTGCTTAACACTCCGGATGCTCCATGAAAATGAACTCTAAGTTAGGTTTGTGTTACTCGTTCAACCTTAGAACTGAGTGCAGAGAGTCGTGCGTTGATTCAGATCAACCTGACCATAGTTATACTCGTTTCCAATTCATCACCCCCTGAGAGTTCTTGATAATGTGCCTCACGGCTCTTAGTTCCAGTAGGTTTTTATACATACTGCCAGGTTCTTTTCATAAGTCCCGCGAGTTCCTCTTTCGTAAATAATATTGAAGAAGTACAGGTTATACGTTTTCAGACCTGGGTTATTACAGCTGACCACGCTGGCAGTTCAGTCTATTCTCCCTATCCATGCTCTCCATCACTATCGGTCTCGCTCTGGCCACTAACCCCTGTTGGCATCATTTTTGAGGAGCACCAGCTCTGTAAGCTCCACTGACACTATCACTGCCATTGTTCACTGGTACACTACTTGGCAGGCTTTAACCTGACCTGCATTGGCTACTTAGGCTGAGAGCCCAGCCTGTTGGGACTTCAGGTGGTGGAGGCGACCAAGCCGTGCTGGCATCACTGAGTGTGACCTGCCATTGTGGGTGGGCGGCTCCAGGACAACCAGGTGCCAGACCGTCGCTGGACCTCCTCCCTGCACTTGGGAACACTGCCTCCCAGGTGGGGGGCCTGCTCTCTCCCTCCCCTCGAGGCAGCTGCTATGCATTCCTGGTGCATGATTGACTCAAGCAGTTGTAGCACACCACAGGGGTAGGAGTCCACCCCACTGATGTTACTAGGGTACCATACATGAAGAAGCAGTATTCTTGCAGAGTTGTATCCTTCCTTTCTCCAAACAATGATGATCCTCCTGGGTTGTGCACCATCCTCATAGTGTTCTTGCTCTGTGGACGCCTGGAAGTAACAGAGCACCACTGGGGGAACACCTCACAAAGCAGGACAAGGTATTCTTCATTTTTTGGGGTCAAAGGGTATCTGCTTAATGAGATGTAATGAGCCGACCTTTCCATCACGAAGGTTGATAGCATCCGTCTCCTCTCGGCCTACATAGACGAAAACAAAGGGTGCTTACCTAGCATGGCAGAACATTCATGTAGTCTTGCAATATTCCTTGTCCAGGGTGCTCAACTACTTAATCTCATCAAATTGGTTGTTCTCGGGAAGTAAGGCGCATGAAGTTAGCCTGGGGAGTAATAAGTGGAATCACCCATTAGCTCTACTCTGCTTCTTTCCCTGGTCCTCATATTTTATGTTTCTCATGATGAGTCTTTAAACATCTGAAAGCCACAGCTTGTGTCACAAGATCTGTCTCTCTCATTCTCCCTCTTTTCCTAGGAACATTGTAGAGTGCAGCCCGGCGTCGACTCCTGCCATGGTTAGATTTTAAATGGATCTGTAACTATACACTGGGGCAGAGAGGTGATATGGTGCTGTGCCTGAGAGTCAAGGAGAGCAGTAAGGCAGATGACAAATCAGCTTGACCTGGCTCAACCTCTGATGAAGTTGAGACCTCAGCATGTACGACATGAACAGCTACTGAGTCAATGTTGAATAACCCCAGTGAATAATTTGGAATTATTAAGTTTTATAAATTTGGGCGAAGTTTTATATAATGTAAGGATGCTATTATAAGACAACAACAAAGATTCCACTATTAACGTGAACAGCTTAATAATACAATACCCTACCCCTCACCTCCCACACCCATCACACATCCCCTAACCTCAACCGGTACAGCCTGAGAGAGTCAAGGAGAGGTATGAGGTATTTATTAAATCAGCTTTGACTTTTTGGCTCAACCTCTGATACGAAGAGAGACTCAGCATGTACGAGATATGAACAGCTATTGAGTCAATGTTGAATAACTTAGTGAATAATTTGAATTATTAAGTTTTATAAATTTAAAGAAGTTTTATAACAAGGATGCTATTATAAGACAACAACAAAGATTCTACTATTAACGTGAACAGCTTAATACAATACCCTTACCTCACCTCCCATACACCCATCACACATCCCAACCTTCACCCTACCTCAATCTTACTTTCACCCAATCACACCCACCCCCACCCCCACCTCACCCCTTACCCCTCACCCCCAACCCCACCTACCACTCTTCCCCTTCACTACCTTCACCCCCTACCCTTCACCCCTAATTCTCCCTCACCATCCTTTAACTCAACTCTACCCTAGTCCTTACTCTAATTCTACTCCCTACTCTCAATTCTACCCCCTTACCCCTACCCCCTACCCCTCACCCTTCCTCACCCTACCCCACCCCTCAATTCTTCCACCCTTCACCCCACCTCACCCCTACCCCACCCTACCCTTTCCACCCCCACCCTCCACCCCCCACCCCACCCCAACCCCACTCCCTACCTTCACCCCACCCCCACCTCTACCCACTCCACCCCCACCCCCTCAATCTACACCCCCACCCCAATTCTCACCCCTTACCCTTCCACCTCGGATCCTCAACTCCCACCTCACCCCACCCCTCACTAACCCTTTCGTTCAACTTACCTTTTAATACCCTCACCCCTCTGACCCCTACCCTACCCTACCCTTCACCCCTACCCTCACTCTTACCTCTACACCCCCTACCCCTCACCCTAACTCCTCACCCTTCACCCCTCCTCTCACCCCTACCCCAACCTACCCTGTCCCTCACTCCTACCCCTACTCTCCATCCCCTCCCTCCCCCTACCCCTACCCCTCACCCCACTCCTAACCCCTACCCCTCACCCCTACCTACCCCTACCCCTCAACCCTACCCCTCACCCCTACCCTCACCACCCACTCCCCCATCCCTACCCCTCACCCTACCACTCCCCCCCCCTACCCTCACCCCCTACCCCTCATCTCCCCTCACCCCTACCCCAACCCTACTCCCACCCTTCTCCCTGCCCCTTCCCCTACCCCTCACCCCTCCTACCCCTCACCCCTATCCTCACCCCTACCTCTCTCCTCTCCACTTCAATTCTCCTACCCCTCCCTTACCCCACCTCTCGCCCTACCCCTAATTCTGCCCCTACCCCTCCCTTCCCCTCTCCCCTCACCCCTACCCCACCCCTACCTTCACCCCCTACCCTCACCCCTACCTTCATCCCCTACCTAACCCTCACCAACCCCCCAATCCCACCCACATCCCCATTTCCCACCTTGCATTCTGCCCCCACCCCACCCCATCCGTCACCCCTACCCTCACCCCACTCTAATTCCCCCACTCCCTCAATTTACCCCCAATCCCACTCCCCTCACCTCACCCCTCACCCCACCCTCACCCCACTTCACCCCCTACCCCTCACCCTACCCTCACCCCCCTACCCCCATCCCCTACCCTCACCCTACCCCTCACCCCCCCCTCTCCCCCTACCCCTCACCCCCTCTTTTCACCCCCTACCCCTCACCCCTACCCTTCTCCTCTACCCTTCGATTATCCACTTTTTGCACTTAGTAACTATATCAATTCTCATGTACAGAACCAAATATGCAATGTGTTAAGACCTCTCACGTAAATGTAACTAAAGTGTGAGGCCAGACATACTGCCTCACGCCTGTACTCAGAAGTTGTGAATAAGTTACCCTTTATGTATAGAACTGAACAAATAATGTAAATGAAATGCTGTGTGACATTCAGTGCCATAATATCCTGACAACGGGGTTAATTATTATGACCCTTTGTAAACTCTGCTCTAATCCTTTTGGCTACCGCTCACAGGATGAGTGGTGGGACCCCCCCCCAGCCACCACCCTGCAGCCTACCCTGCCCCCTCACCCCTACCCCTCAAACCCTACCCCTCAACCCCTCTCCTCACCCCTACCCCTCACCCCCTACCCTCACCCCCTACCCTCACCCCTACCCCTCACCCCCTACCCTCACCCTTACCCTTCACCCCTACCCCTACCTCCCCCTCACCCCTGCCCTTCACCCCTACCCTTCACCCCTTACCGCTGCCCTTCACCCCTACCCTTTACCCCTACCTTCACTCCCTACCCTCACCCCTACCCCTCCCCCACCCCTCTCCCTACCTTCCCCCTACCCCCCCCCCTACCGTTCCCCCTACCCCCACCCCCACCGCCTACCCTACCCCCACCCCACCCCCCTACCCGTCCTCCTACCCCTCACCCCTACCCTCACCCCCTACCCTCCCTACCCCATCCCTACCCCCTCACCCCCTACCCCTCACCTACCCTCACCCCTACCCTTCACCCCCTACCCTATCCCTCCCCCTACCCCTACCCTCCCCCCACTACCCCTTGCCCCCACCCCCACCACCCCCACCCCTGCCCTCCCAATCCTCATCTACCACCCCTCTGCCCCACCCTCTACCCCACCCCTACCTCTCCCCCACCCTCACTTCTTGCCCTCCCCCTACCTCTTTACCCCTCACCCCTCCTTTCCTTCCTCCTACCTCCTGCCCCTCCCCCCGCACCCCCACCCCTACCCCTACCCCCTTACCCCACCCCTGCCCCACCCCTGCCCCACCCCACCCTCACCCCTACCCCTCACCCTACCCCACCCCCCTACCCCTCACCCCTACCCCCATCCCTACCCCCCCACCTCCTACCCCTCACCCCTACCCCACCCCTACCCCCTACCCCTACCCCCACCCCATACCCCCACCTCTACCCCCCACCCTCTACCCCCACCCCCTCACCCCACCCTCACACCCCTATCCCTCACCCCTACCCTCACCCCTACCCTCACCTCCTACCCCTCACCCCCCACCCCCCCACCCCTACCCCCTACCCCTACCCCCCACCCCATACCCCCACCCCTACCCCATCCCACCCCTTACCCCTCCCCCACCTCACCTCCCACCCTCCCCCTACCTCACCTCCCCACCCTCCCCCCCACCCCACCCCTTTACCCCCCCCTTTACCCCCCACCCCCTCCCCCCCACCCCTCCCCCACCCCTACCCCCTCCCCTATCCTCCAAGCTGTATTCCGTTCTTAGCTGGCCATTCATGCCTTCAAGTAACAGATATGATCACTCATCCTTAGCGTCTCGACACTAAATGGTTGATTCCATTATACCGGGTTATGTTATGACACAGGATACAATATGTTGAAGGTCTTATTGTTATCTTAAGGTTAGTATGCTCCATTATGTCTCACGTTATTATGCTCCATACGTTATTATGCTCTATGCTTACAGGTGACAGCAGGAGAACACCTTACTTACCTGGGGTGTAGTGTTGAGGCGGAACTGGATTTAATATTTCTTACCTTATAGCAGACTGTGATAGATACATTACTTATATCTCTCTTAACACTTAGAGACAGACAGATAGAGAAAGAGAGCGAGGCAGAGAGAACAACAAGGAATGGTATGAACACTGTGAGGGAAGCGTAAGGGTTAACATATGCTAATAGATTTATGCAAATTTCTTGGTTGTGAGAGGGGAGGAAAGGGGAAAAAGAGGGATGGGGGAGAAGAGGGAGGGAAGAAGAGGAGGAAAGAAGAGAGAGTGGGTGGAGGTGAGAGATGGGAAAGATTTCAAAGAGTAAAAGGCTGGTGGGAAAGGAGAATGGGTGGGATGGGAGAGAGTTATGTTAAGTTAAAATTTGTTAAGTTAATTTAGTAGGGTAAGGTTATGTTAGGTTGAGAGCGTAAAATTAAGGTTACGTTAGGTCCTGTAATGTCAGAATGGTTAAAGTGATTTATGCTTCAGATGATCTTCATGCATTATATATAAATAACCTAACCTAACCTAACCTAACCTACTAACTGAAGTTAAATATCCACGCGTATGAGGACATATCGTGCTCGTGCGTTGATTGGTCCATATTTACCAAGCCGTGTGTTGATTGGTTCTTACCCACCATGACGTGTGTTGATTGGATCCTTCCCATGCACGTCCGATGGGGAACAAACCAATCGGATTACATCAGTGTGCATGAAGCAATCAGGTCATGTTAAAACAGATCAGAGCCCAACCAGGTCACATTCATCCTGTGTAGTGCTGTACAGTGTGTGTGTCATGTATAGTGTGTCAGGTATGATGTGTCAGGTATATTGTCATGTATGGTGTGTGTCATGTTTAGTGTGTTAGGTATAATGTGTCATGTATTGTGACAGGTATAGTGTGTATCATATATAGTGTGTCATGTATAGTGTGTCATGTATAGTGTGTCAAGTATGGTGTGTGTCAGGTATAGTGTGTCAGGGAAGTGTTTCATGTATAGTGTGTCAGGTATAGTGTGTCAGATATATTGTGTCATGTATAGTGTGTCAGGTATAGTGTCAGGTATATTGTGTTAGATATGATATGTGTGTCCTGTATAGTGTGTTTCAGGTATATTGAGTGTCAGGTATAGTGTGTCATGTACTGCTCAGTGTCATGTATAGTGTGTCATGTAATGTATGTTTTCATGTAGTGTATATTGTGTTATGTACTGTATAGTGTGTCATGTAATGTTTAGTGTGTCATGTATAGTGTGTCTGAGGTATAATGTCAGATATAGTATCATGTATAGTGTTTAATGTAATGTATTGTGCCATGTATAGTGTGTCATGTACTGTAGTATGTCATGTACTGTATATTGTGTATAGTGTTTCATGTACTGTATAGTGTGTCATGTATAGTGTGTGTAAGGCATAATGTCAGGTATAGTATAATGTGTGTGAGGTATAAAGTGTCAGGTATAGTGAGTGTCAGGTATGATGAGTCAGCTATGGTGAGGGCTGGGCAGGATATCCGGGGAGCATCAGAATATGTAAATCGTTATTTTACATAATAACTTGGCAAAATTTCAGCAGGCTTTCCAGCAGAGCAGTGTGTTGTGGAGGCTACATGTTGCAAATGATTTCTGAGTTTATGAATGACTATCTTTTACAACAATCAGCTTATCCCCCCTTTTCTACTCCTGTCCTCTACCCCACCTCCTACCCCGCTCCCCACCTCCTACCCCCTCACCCCCACCTCCTACCCCTCCCCCTCCCCCCCTCCCCCTCCCTCCACTGATAAAAACACATCCGGGTATTTAACGGAAATGACCTCATTTTGTATGCATTGTGTTAGACAAAAATGAAAGTGAGTATCTATGTTTGCCGTCACCACCAACACGGGTCTTAGCTATAACACCAACAATATGTAAATGATGTTTACGTCTTTACATTCAAGAGGCCAGTCCTAGTTAAGGTAGCGTAATATTGGTGATAATATTTCACGGGATGGGCTGTGTCCTGGCTACATGGCAAGACCTTTGTTGACTCCCTGGGTGACGGAAACCGCTGGTACTGTAAGATCGTCAGTATACAGATTGGTGTTCCTTCGTGTCTCACCACATAAATCAACTCACGCACAGCCATCATCCAGCTCATCATACCTCTCATCATCATCATCATCAAAACGACTGAACCCCAAAAATCCTATGGCGACGGACGAGTGGTGACGGGGACAGGCAGAGATGACTGCCGGGAGTCTCTAGTCACAACTCAGTACATGGGCGGCACTGGGATCTAGGCAGCAGTGCAATCCGGTCCTGTCTGTTCGACTGAGCAGCCCTTTCGAGGAGCCACTCTGCTCACCCCACATGGGGAGGGGGCTGGAAAAGGTGCCCTAAACATAGCCTGCCTAAAACAACTTGTCTGGGCAACCGCACCCAGTAAGGTCGAAAACACAATCAAAATCACAGATCCAAACATAAACAAACTCTTATGGTCGCTGCATGGAATGTCAGGACCCACCTGGATACTGACACAGATGAGCGTCCTGAAAGAAGAACTGCCCTTGTGGCAAAAGAG